>NC_083104.1:69391946-69729446 GCF_949774975.1 Lagenorhynchus albirostris
GTGCCACTGAACTGTACGCGTACAAATGGTAAATTTTATGTTCTATGTATTTTGCCACAATTAAAAAAAATGTTGACCCTAAACCTGTGATGTAATAGTCAATAAGGATGAAGGCAGAATCTTATTTATATTCAAAAAATTAGGATATATTAATATGAGGAGAATATGGCTGGGCAGCCGGGTGGTGGATAAGCAATGATCTCTCTAGTGAACCCGCCCAGATCTGAAACCATGTTTAGGAACCATTGGTCAGGGATCATTTGGCCCTTTCCGGAAGCCCATGTGCAGATAATTGGGCTTAACCTACCTGGTAGCTGTGTGACATCAATGACTAGGGCCAGCGTTCAGCCTCATGCTGGTCACCATAGAACTAGGCTCTCCCAGTGGCAAAGACTTAACCCTTTCTGTTCCAACAACCACCCAACTGTTGGGTGGCCGTCAGTTCTGATCTCTGGCCATAGTGGTGTCCTCTGTTCTTGGTCGGTATGGAAAGCAGATTTGACCAGATCCCCTTCACTCTTGGCTGGACACCGTTCCAATGATCAGCCCCATTTCCTTACTGAGGGTTCACTCTAATGGCTCCCCCAGCTCACCCCTCCTTCTGGATGGGTGCGTGAACCCACGCCCTGTTGATATTTCACATCCATCCAAACATGCCTGGCTGCAACAGACTGGGCAGAAAGCTGTGCGAGGCTTCCGTCCTCTGCTCCCATGGAGGCCCCCACTCCAGGAGCCAGGCCATGTGACTAGCTCGGTGTCTCCCCTGTCAGCCGACGTCAGCCCTTCTCTCCCCGTTGGATGACGCCTTTAAAGCGGGTATCCCCAGACCCTGGAGTGAATCGAGTGAGTAAGGGATCCCTGCTGGAAACTGGTCTGCAGGGGACCAGAGGACAGGGAACAGGGTCCCCGTCTGTACAGTCAGAGAGAGAGTAGGCTGAGTGCCGGCTCTGACCTCCTGGAAGTCACGTTCTGTGACGCCAGCCCTCCTGTCTTCTCTAGGGGCACAGAGGGAGAATCTGAAAGTGTTCATGGCTGTGGGAGAAGGAAGGGGCTTGGCTGTTGGGTTGAAGGCTCCTGACAGTTGGGCAACGAAGTCATGGTGGCAGAGTGGCCGCATCCCCGTCTACCTGGCCGCCGTGCCTGACCGCTCTGTGCTTTCTGTTCTACGCAGATCACCATGAGGACCTAGGGCGTCTGCCTGCGGACTGTCCCCCCAGCTGGAAGTGACCATGGCCCCCCGCAAGAGGAGCCGCCATGGCCTGGGCTTCCTGTGCTGCTTTGGAGGCAGCGACCTCCCTGAGATCAACCTCCGGGACAGCCACCCCCTGCAGTACATGGAGTTCTCCAGTCCCATCCCCAACCCAGAGGAGCTGAACGTCCGCTTTGCAGAACTGGTGGTGAGTGAGGGGGTGGGAAGGGAGGGGGTTTGGCGATGGGGAGGGCCACGGCTAGAGCAGGCAGAGCCAGACAGAGGGCAAGGGCCCATGTGCCGGCATCTTCACCTCCTGAAACTCTGCTTGGGGCTGAGGTGAGCCCCGAGGACATTTCAGCTATGGGGGAGAAACAGAGTTACTCGCTGGGGTGGGCACCATGAAAGGTGGACCTCCGTCATATCTCCACTGGATTTTAGACCTCGCGGGGTAGCAGCAGGCTCCCATGAGAGGAGCAGGTCCACGCCTTTGTGAAATCAGGCAGTGAGGGGCCTCAGAGAACATCAGAGCACTTGGCACCTTTTTCTCTTCTGCTCGCTGGAATTTCCCTGGGATCCTTTTATCTCGAGCACAGAAAGAAGAGACAGGGTGGAATTCTGTAGGCGGACACTGGGTACCTCAGAACAGGGGATGATATTCTTCTTTTCATTGAAGTATAGTTGTTTTACAATGTTGTGTTAATTTCTGCTATACAGCTAAGTGATTCAGTCATACATATGTGTACATTTTTTATATTCTTTTCCATCATGGTTTGTCATAGGATATTGAATATGGTTCTCTGTGCTATACAGTAAGACCTTGTTGTTTATCCGTTCTATACATAATAGCTTACATCTGCTCATCCCAACCTCCCACTCCATCCCTCCCCCAGCCCCCTCCCGCTTGGCAACCACAAGTCTCAGAACAGGGGATGATTAACCAGAAACAGGAAGGTAGAGATGCCTGTATCACACCTGGAACGTGGGTAGGTTCTGGGATGATGACATCCCATGTCTAGCCTGGGGAAGACAGAAGCTCTATCGTTTATACTGGTAGTAGCTCTTCCTGACCCTTTGTGATACCCATTCAGACCACAGCAGCACCCTGTGTGTGACATGTCATACTCTGACCGCAAGGAGACAGAACAGGAAAGAAGCATGATTCCTCCCTTGGGAGGTCTGATAGTGAGACAAAGCCTGCACACCAAAGAAAGTCCCGGACTGGGGAGCAGGACCCCTGCCCAGGACTCGGGCCTGAACCCTGGCAGAGAGCAGTAAGCACAGGGTCATCTACCATTAATTCCCGGTCACTCATTCTCATGGCTGACCTGTAGAGAAACAAGGCAGTGTGATTGGGAACGGGGTTTCATACTTGGATTCGGTCACGGATGTATCTGATTAAGGCGATTCAGCTCTTCAAATCACAGGACCACTATAAGATGGGACCCTGCACGTGATGAGAAACAGTGATCCGCCTTCCTCAGCATATCAGCTTCAGGAAAACTCATGGTCCTGATTCATGCCTTTCCTCAGGGTGGGGCTGGAGGTGGGAGAGAACAAAGCCTTTACTAGCGTAGAATAAGGTTCAGAGCCTGATCTGTGTTAGTCCTGCAAGATCCGTTTTTTATGCAGAATACTGCTGACGCCAAATATGTGGGTTTTCCCACACCAAGCAGTTCTCCAATTTTATACAGACATCAACTGGGCGTCCTACGATTTAACTCAATTCTGACATTTACTACCCAGAGTTAGCGCAGACCCCTCAGGTTAAGGGCTCAGATCCACGAGACAGCCCCCAACTTCAGACGCCCACCACAGGTGGTGGGTGGGTCCCAGCTTCCCGACACTTCTGTCCAATGTGGCTGCAAATCGGGGGTTCCCACCATCCCCTCCTCAGGTTTGATAATATGCTGGAACCGCTCGCTCACAGAAATCAGGGAAACACTTTATTTACTGTTACCAGTTTATTATAAAGGATATTCTAAAGAATACATGTGAACAGCCAGATGAAGGTGTACGTAGTGTTAGACCCAGAAGGGTAAGGCTTCTGTCCTGAGCACAGGAGTCTGCCTGTGTGGAGTTTGGGCTTCCCCACCCTCGCAACCCGTGGATGCATCCACCCAGCCGGAAGCTCGCTGAGCCTCGCCATTTAGGGGCATTTATGGCAGTTTTGACATGATAGATTTTTTTAACTTGATCTGTAGCCCTTCTCTCCCCAGAGTCTGGGAAGTGAGGGTGAATGTTCTAGGAGTCTAATCAAGGCCTGATCCTTCTGGCGACCAACCTACACCTCGAAGCTATCTAGGGTCCACCAAGAGTCACTTCCCCAGGAGAAAAGAGGCTCCTATCACCCAGGAAATTCCAAGGGATTTAGGAGCTCTGTGTCAAGAACAAAAGATATTCCTATCACTTCTATCATTCATGAAATTCCAAGGGATTTAAGAGCTCTAGGATAGGAGCTGGGAATGAAGATGAAAAATATATTTCTTGCATTAATCCCGGGCAGGGACATCTTGAGCAGAGCATGTGAGTTTTGAAAGAAGGACATGTCAAGGGGTGTTCCTTCCTTTGGCCCTTTTAGTCACCAAGTATTTATTGAGCATTTTAAGTGGCAGGGTTTTTTGGTTTTTTTTTTTTTTACAAGTTACTTTGGCAAAAAAAGGATGAGTCAGACCTGTCTTGTCTGCAGGAAGACTAGCGTGAGGTATTGATCAAACAAATGAAAAATAGTTCTTGAGAGACTGCTGTGTGCTGGGCCCCGTGGGGCTGCCAGGGATTTAGTGATGAACCAACAGGAGCAGTTCCTGCCCCCAAGAACATGAAGCCGAACGGGAAGGCCGATCTTGAACAGTAGTGATAATGTGGTGGGTGTTTTGAAAGGAAATGTTTGGGGAGCTGTGGGAGTGTCTAGCAGGGAGCCTTCTTCTAGACCGGCGGTCATGGTGGCTCCTCTGAAGCAGTGACACTTCCATGGAGATCTGAAAGCACAGCGACGGTTAGATAAGTGAATGGAGGTGCAGAAGAGGGCCACGGAGTCCCCCGCAGAAGCAGCAGCAGATGTGAGAGTCTAAGTCAGGAAAGAGCTGGGTCCTTTTGGGGGGAACCCCATCACATGAGAATAACCAAGGATTTTGGATTCGATCCGAAGGGTGATAGAAAGCCACCGAAGAGGTTAAGCAAGGTTTTGAGGTGATCCAATCTACTTTCCTAAAAAAAAGTAGGGTCCCTCCATCCGGGGTACCCAGGGTGGGAGAAGGGACACATCCACTCACAGGAGAATCTCTTTACTCAGTAAGGGCACCTTACCTTTATAAGTTGTAACGGTTGTCTAATAATGTTTAATTTAAATATGTATGTCACAGAGCTAATAAATGAGATGACCAAGACTTTATAATTAAAACAAAACACTTGAGTATTCTAGAAGTTACTGTTTTTTCCCCGGGAAAATGGAGAACTACTTTTTCTATGTGTATATTTTTATGTAATTAGCACTCTGTTCCTGGTTCAGGGAAAACATGCCCTAAAGCAATAATGTTAGATATTAAAGATTAAAATCCAGTGCAAAAAAAAAAAGGTCTGTGTAGACCATTGGGAAGCTCTTGGTGTACTCCGAGCTGGGGAGGATGGTGGCTTGGACTAAAGTGTTAGCAGTGAGGATGGGGAGAAGTGGACAGATTCAAGAGCTACTGAGAAGGAAGTATAATAGGATTTGTTGGGATTGGTGAGTGAGCAGGAACTGGGGAACACCAGGTTTCTTACGTGAGGTTGTGGGTGGATGGAGGGACCCTGTACAGGACAGGATGTGCCGGTGGAGACCCAGACTTAGGGTCTGGGTCTGATGAACAAAGTTTGCATATGTTCTCTGTGCCTCAGTTTACTCACCTGTAAAATGGGTTGTTGCAAGTTTAATGAGTAAACCTTAAGCACTGAGAACAGTGCCTGGCACATCCTGGCACTACATGAGTGTGGGAGGTACCTGGGGGTCACCAAAGTTGATCAGTATAGGAGGCACCTGGGTGCCAGGATCGGGAGCTCAGGACACTGGTGAGCTGGAGGTACAGGTTTGAGAGAGTTTAGGATCGTCACTGAGTCCTTGGGAATGGCTGCGAAGGCTTCACCCCGGGGAAGCATAGAGGGAGGGGAGGAGAGGACCCAGGATGGTGCCCTTCGGGACTTCAACGTTGGATGGTAGGAGAGAGGAGGAGAAGTCGGGGGTCCCAAGAGGAACATACAGTGAAACAGGAGGGACTGCCCAAGAGTGTGGTTGTCCAGAAAACTAGGGAAGAGAGACTCAGTAAGGAGTGGATGGTCTGCAGAGTCATGGGCTACCTGGGCTGAACCAAATCGCCAAGAAAGGTCCTTCGATTTCGTGACAGAGACCACTGGTGAGAAAAGACCAGTGTGTACACAGCCAGGATACAAGGTTGAACATAACTGCTCTGGAGTTCAGGAAGGGAGAGGTGTTCTTACCTGGGAGGGGCTGTGGAAGGCTTGTGGGAGGATGCTAACTTTGAGCTCGGGAATTAGACCAGGGTCCACAGGATGGGTGGGCCAGGAGGGCAGGCCGGGTGGAACTAACTGCATAAGCAAAAGTAGAAGAGATGGAGTTTGTGCTGGGCAGTGTCAGGTGCACAGAACTCTATCTTTTTCTTTTATTTCTGATTCTGACCATGGAAAGGAAATGCTTCAGAAACCTTGAGCAGGGTCTGGGGACATTCCTGGGATATGAAGAGAGTGGTTCTAGGGAAGAACCTTCCTTTAGCATTAGATCTGCTGGAGTCTTTAGTTCGAAAGGCAGGTGACCCGATGGGCATAGTTTCAAGTTCTCTTTGAATGTGCCGTGGAGGATGGCAGCCACTGGTCACGTGGGGCTGCTGACACTTGAAACGTGGCTGGTCTGAACCAGCGTGAGCTGTAATGGGAAATCCACACCAGATTTTGATGACTTAGTTTGAAAAAAAGAACGTAAAATACCTCATTGATCTTTTTTTTTTTAACATTGATTATATTTTGAAATGACCATATTTTAGATATTTTGGGTTAAATACAGTGTATTATTAAAATTAAGTTCAACTATTCCTTCTTAATTTTTCAAAGTGACCAGAACAGTTTTTTAAATACATGTATCTCACATTATGTTCCTATTGGACAGTTCTGATCTATGTGAAGGAAAGTCTAAAATGTTCTCGTTGAATAAAAGTAAAGGACAAAGAGTGTAGATATTGATATTTAAGACCCTTGTACCTTCTTAGATATTACTTTCACTATCACTTTAGAAAATGTAAAGATTCGTAATACTATGCTTTTTTTTGTCTTAATGTAAGTTTTGCTTTTATTTTTTTTTTAAAAAAAAAACTTACAAGAATTGAGCTGAAAAGCACATTATGTTCCCATGGCCCGTTGACTATTTTTTTTGATGAGCGCCTGCATAACTTATGAATCACAGGAGAAGAATTTTCAATAAGAGAACTTTTTTAGGGCCATTCAGCACAGCCAAACCTATAAAATCATCCCAAACTACCGAAAGAGTTACCCTAAATTTGATGACGTCAGAAACTACCCAGTCCTGCTCCTGGGGAGGCGTGGGCCAGCTGCTGGAGCCCAGCCTGCGTGTGCACAGCCTTGTCTCGGTGGTGGTGCAGCCGGAGGGCTATCGCTGGCAGGCACACCTCCATGGGAAGCAGACCTCCCGCGGCATGGCGTGCCCTTGTTGCCAGGAGAGATGCTCAGCTCATCATCTTTACCAGGTCTCTTCAGTTGTGCTGGGACCCATGCTGAGGTTGGGGGAACCAGAGAATTTCTGGGGGAGACACTCAAAGGGCACAGAGACTTGAAGGGTGAGGGCAAAAACTGGATCAGTAGACTGATTTCTTTCTTTGTCAAGCCTTGATTTATGGTGTTGACAAGCTTAAGAAGGACAAGGAAGGAAGACAGGAAACTCCAGGCTAGAGGACTAGAGGCTAGCAAAGCAATACGGGAGATGCGCAGGGAACAGGGGACCTGGATAGGAGGAGCCAGGGACGGGGACAGGAAGTGAAAGATGCTTGGATAGAAGCTCAAGGGCTTGCTGCAAGGAGAGGGGAGGATGGGGCTGAACTTCTAGAAAAAGAATTGCCCTATCATATCTTTGATGCTCTTTGGAGGAGGACAGCAGGCTGAGGGCTTTGAGGGAATTCGAGGGAACTGTAATTTCCTGTAGGACCGAATATTCGAAGGTCAACCATGTCTGGGTTTCAGATGTATTTCTTGTTGTCTTTGCAGGATGAATTGGATCTCACCGACAAAAACCGGGAGGCTGTGTTTGCACTGCCACCTGAGAAGAAATGGCAGATCTACTGCAGCAAGAAGAAGGTGCCCTCTCTGATTCCCTTCTGCTGTCCCTCAGGGTCCACAGCACGGCAGCCCTTGCCTCCATGCTTTGCTCATTCATTTAACCAGTTTTTATTGTACACCTGTCCTGTTCTAGGTGTTGGAGGAGTGACAGTGAATAAATCAGGACAAAAATAATCCCTGCTGTCATGGAGCTTACACTCAGGGACATAGGATTCTGGTTTTCAAAAATCCTGGAAGCAGGTGCCCACTGGGTTCCAGGAGTTGGTGCTGGGTAAGGGAGCTATACGATAACAGGTCTAGGGAATTCCCTGGTGGTCCAGTGGTTAGGACTCCGTGCTTTCACTGCCATGGGCCCGGGTTCGATCCCTGGTCAGGGAACTAAGATCCCACAAGCTGCGCGGCCAAACGAAAAAAGTCTAGATTCCTTTCTTGTGTCTGTGCGTATGCAGAGAGGGTGTGGCCCTGGGCCATACCTGGGGGCAGCTCTGTTGGAAGAACTCCATTTGGGGGGAAGTGAGTGGTCTCTTCTGGATCTTGAGCCCCACCCCCCACCCCGTGCCAGGCTGTGTCCCTGTCCCAGGGCAGCATGCACATCAGGGACACACACTGGTCTCCACTCTCCCCACCCTTTCCTCCCTTTCCTCCTCTCCTTCATTAAAAGATGTCAGTCCCCTGGGCTTCCCTGGTGGCGCAGGGGTTGAGAGTCCGCCTGCCGATGCAGGGGACACGGGTTCGTGCCCTGGTCTGGGAAGATCCCACATGCCGCGGAGCGGCTGGGCCCGTGAGCCATGGCCGCTGAGTCTGCGTGTCTGGAGCCTGTGCTCCACAACGGGAGAGGCCACAGCAGTGAGAGGCCCACGTACCGCAAAAAAAAAAAAAAAAAGATGTCAGTCCCCTGAATATGGTCCTCCCTAGAAGGATGAGCCGGGCCGCAGTCAGATCTTAATTGGGTTTTATCTCCTCCCCTCTGCTTTCCCAGTGGCTGTGCTTTCTGCTCTCTTCCTCCATCTCTCTGTCTCTTTCCTTCATCTCTTTCTCTCTACGTCTCTCTTGCCTCCTTTCTATTTGAGCCTGTTTCTTTCACTCTATTTTTCTTTTCTTGGCCCACCTTCCTCCCCACCCCTCCACCCTCTCGTTTCTCAGGCTTGCAGCTCAAGAGTGTGTAGGTGTTTGGGAGCTAGGACCTGGTTCTTCCCACACCTGAGGCTTAGAAGTCTCCCTTCTGGGAGAAGACGGGCAGGTCTGGGATGGTTTGGGGCTGTTTCTCCTTCGTGCTCCTTAGAGCCCATTCCTGGCTCTTTTATAACTCTTCTCGCTCAAGATATTTGTTCCGGGCTCCATACTGGGCCAGACCGAGCTCATAAAATTGGTCACTATTCTAGAGTTGGAAGGAACCGAGGAGCAACCCAATCTAGTCCTTCATTCTACACAGGAGGCCAGGAAGGCCTAGAGAGGCCTTCACACAAAGTCACCAGCCAGTCGTGGCAAGTGCTGCAATGATGCGGGAATGCAGGCCTGCCAGAGCCTTGAGAACCTGCATGCACTGCAAGCCACTGTCTAGTAAACTCAGTGTGCATGTATTAAGCACCTGCAGAATACTGTGCTCTGTGTTTAGGAATCTCATTGGGAGGAAAGCAGGTCTTTCAAAAGCTCAAGTCGTGGAAGGGAGGGAGGGAGGAAGGAGAAAATTAATTTCAGGAGTAGCTCATCCTATCTCGTGCTTCTCCACTTTCCAAACTGATTTACTCTGGAGGTCCCTGACGTTGATCCCTTATGCAGCTAAAATAAAAAACGCACTAAAATGTAAGGACGTCTCTCGCCACCTTCCAAACCAAGTTGTGTGTCATCTCCCCACCCACTTTCACACCCCCCTCTCTTTCCACATGGTACTTCCTCTTGTCTCTAACACTCTCCCCCTTTCTTAGCTTCAGTAATCTTGAGTAACTCAGCCCAGTCCTCTCAGACCCCCTACCCCAGCCCCCACATGAGCCTTGTGTGTTAGATGCCCCCCACCCTGGGTTTCCATGGCCCACAAATGGACATAGAGCACCGGTCACCCTGCCTCTGGCACAAGACAGACTACTACGTGGATGACTTTTTGTTCAGTACTTTCAGGGTTCAGCGCAGTGATTGGCATGTAGTAGGTGCTCATTAAAGGCATGTGACATGGCTAAATGGGGAGCCAGTAAAGGCAGGAAAGTATGTGTTTCATGATACGTTCGTTTATGTTCTGTGGTCTCCTCTCTAAGGCGGAAGCTAGAATTTGGGGACTTTGGTCATATATATCCACGTGAAGTCACAAAGACCCGATCAAGCCAGGTTTCTCACTGATCTAAAATTTGGATTTTTTTTTTTTTTTTTTTTTTTTTTTTGCGGTACGTGGGCCTCTCACTGTTGTGGCCTCTCCCGTTGCGGAGCACAGGCTCTGGACGCGCAGGCTCAGCGGCCATGGCTCACGAGCCCAGCCGCTCCGCGGCATGTGGGATCTTCCCGGACCGGGGCACGAACCCGTGTCCCCTGCATCGGCAGGCGGACTCTCAAACACTGCGCCACCAGGGAGGCCCTAAAATTTGGATTTTAAGAAACAAAATCATGAAGCCAGAGTGGATGAGGCTGAGGGATGCAGGGCAAAGTCCAGGCCGGCTGGCAGGCAGGTGGTTCAACAGGAAGGTTCTGGAGGAGGTAAATGTTCATGCTAATTTGAAAGCAGGAAATTGGCAGAAAGCAGATGAGGGGGAACCTCCAGATGAAACAGGGACAGGGACAGGAAGGAGGAGGGTGTGTGTAATGCCCAGAAGCAGACCCACTGGCCGGAGGAGAGGACTGGATTTTCAGTCAGCATCAATTCTTGTCCAGCTCCCCTCATTCCCGCCCACACTTGGGGAGGACTTGAGGTTTTCTCTTGGGGCCCGAGGGCCATGCCTCATCTGGGCTCTACCTC
This sequence comes from Lagenorhynchus albirostris, assembly GCF_949774975.1. Classification (NCBI taxonomy): domain Eukaryota; kingdom Metazoa; phylum Chordata; class Mammalia; order Artiodactyla; family Delphinidae; genus Lagenorhynchus; species Lagenorhynchus albirostris. Next base: position 69,402,410 of record NC_083104.1, read on the forward strand.
CTAGCTGCACAGACCCTTCCTCCTTCCAAACCCAGGGCCTTGGGAATGTCTTTTTCCCTCCTTTTTTAAAGTTACAGTTTACTGAGTACCTACTATGTGCTAGGCGCTGCACCAAATGCTCTATGTCAATCAGTGCTTCCCAAACTGTCTGAGAGAAAGACCAAGTTTTTAAATATCCAAACTGTCACCGACAAATACTTTTGTAAAATGCAATGAGAATGATATTATCAGAAAACAATAAAATTTGAAAAAGGAGATGTACAAAATATAAGCACACATTTTCATTAGATTCAACAGACTTAAAATTGTATTTTATTAAATAGAGTCAGAACAGATATAACGGGAAAAAAAAGAATTTATTTTTAATTGTGTATATTGTTTGAAAGTGTATACACCTGTGTGGTTTCTGCCTCTGTCACTGGCTGGTCCTGAGATTCGATGTCCACGATCTGCCTTTTGCCAAGGAGGAAATGGAAGCCTGGGGAGATTTTATAACTTCCTCGAAGTCACCTTGTCTAGGCTGGGCTAGGAGATGAATCTGAATGCTGACCTGGGACGAAGCTCAGGGTCTCAGACTGTGGGCCTGTCTTGCCGGGGGGTCCATCCAGTCCTTCATCTTGTTCCAGGAACAGGAGGATCCCAACAAGCTGGCGACCAGCTGGCCTGACTATTACATCGACCGCATCAACTCCATGGCCGCGGTGAGCCTCGCCCCTGTCCTGCCCCGGCCCTGCCTGGAAAGGCTCTGGGGAGAATGGTCATCATCTTCCCCTGCACCCCACAGCCCACCCTCTCTGGGGATCAGCAGCTTTTCAGTTATTCTCAAGATTTTATCCTGATCCCTCCCTCCCCTGTGTGACTTTAGATCCCCCCAAAACATTGAAACATTTATTATGTGTATATCACACAGCCTTGGGAAATAGTCTAGGCTGATCATTCTCCCCATTTTACAGATGAGGAAAGTGAAGCCTGGGAATGGCTATTCTCAGAGTCTGTCACTCTGTCTTAGTAAACCGTTCCCTGAGGCCTCACCATTCCTGAGGCGAGGGCGGCCCCCGGGTCACACTCGGGCTGGGAGTGGCAGGGAGCTGGGAGACAGGCAGCCCAGCGTGACCTCTGCCCCCTTCTCCGACCTCAGATGCAGAGTCTGTACGCGTTTGATGAGGAGGAGACGGAGATGAGGAACCAAGTCGTGGAAGACCTGAAGACAGCCCTCCGGACACAGCCCATGAGGTGATGTCTCCTTCCCTCACTTCCTTCCACGTCCCCTCACCCAGCAGTCCCCTCAGCTTCCCGAAGCTTCATGCAGAGCTCTGCTCCCATCCCAGTACCCTTGGCCAACTCCACTCTCCAGCATCCCCTAGAGCTCACTTTACCTCCTTTCACATCCTGGCTCCTACACCCGCTCTGTGAGGAGCTGGGATGCTGCCAGAGGATGGGCATGTTGGGGAGGGGAGATGAACATGGGAAGATGAGATCAACCTCAGTTCCTGAAGAGAAACTGAAGGCAGGTGCTTGTTTTATTGGGAAAACAGAACAGGATGGGGGGGGGGGGGTTGGGCATACGGACAGGTACACAAGAAAGAGCTGTGCACATGAGGGGCCCCGCGCCAGAGGGGTGAGTGTGGGTGAGAAGCACTCCAGCCACTAGGGGGCGATGTGGTGTCTCTGGATGAGATTTCTCCATCTAGAGTGGGAGCAGGCAAGGAAGGGGGGGATGGGTGTCTCAAGGGCTGAAAAGAGCCTCTCCCCACGTCCCAGGCCACATTGTGAAAGGGCCCAAGAGAGCCACAGGCTCCTCTTGTGTCTGGCAATTCATTCTGGCTTGTGGGAACCAACTCTCAAAATGTTCAGCAGTTTTGCAAGCTGGTTGTTAAACATAGCTATGATGAAAATGTAAATTACATCAACTCTTGATTAAGTAAATGCTATCAAAAACAAAGGTAATTAAGTGCTTGAAACTTATCACTCCTTAATTACCTGATGATTTGACTCCATTTTACTGTTATGCATGCTCTTTACTGTTACCTGTGCTCAGGGAGTTTACACCCACTGTGTGTGCCTGGTGGGAATATGTAAACGGTGCATCTCTTCCCAGCTCCATGTTCAGTGACACACATTGATACTTTGAAATCAGCTATGCTGGCGGTATTTATACCATGGAAACTGGCAAACACCACAATCAGGCCTTTTCTTTCTCTAGAGCTCCAGTTGTTACCAGCACAATGATCTGTGTGTGTGTGTGTGTGTGTGTGTGTGTGTGTGTGCGTGCGTGTGTGCGCACGCATGCATGCACACGTGCACATGTGTGGTCTAGGTTGACCCAGGAGCCTGGAAATAGCCTCAAGGAGAACGGGAGCCCCCTAATCCCTGCTTGTTGCTCAGGTGGGGTGGGGTGGGGGCCTGGTATGGGCAGGGGATGCAGGAAGGATGAGGAAGTCAGGAAGTAGAAGGGCTGAGGGGAGGTTGCCGGGTTCATCTCCCACTTCCATTTATTTTTTTTCCCCATAATAAAATTCTGATTACAAAAGTCACACACAGTCATGGTGGAAATTTTGTGGAATACATAAAAGTGTAAAATAGAAAATAAATAATACCTATTTTTAGCAATTTAAGAGTACATTCTATTTTTCTAGGTGTATTTCTTTAATCACGTAGAAATACAAATGCACTGGGGATCAAATATACTAATTATATGTAGTGCTTTCCTCACCTTCATTTATGACATTTCCTCAGATCATTAATTATTCTACTGAATCAAGGGTTTTAAGCCTGTGTGTGTGTGTATGTGTGTGTGTATGTGTGTGTGTGTGTGTGTGTGTGTGTATGTATGTGTGTGTGTGTGTGTGCGCCATGGATGACTTTGCCACCCACATGAAACCTTTTGAGTGCTTATCCGAGTGATGTTGTTAAATAGTAAAATAGATAGAAATAGATAAAGTTAAAAATGAACCAATTAAATTGAAATACAGTTACCAAATTTTAAACATTTGTGAGATAGCAATAAATGTACTTCTTTATGCCTTAAATAATAAGAACTAGCAACCACCATAATTTTGAAGCCCTGATGAGTGGAAATGATATTTTGAGATACCTGTAACAACTGTAATTAGAGATGAAAATAGCTGTGATTTCTTTGTGTGACAAAGTCACAGATTCTGCTAATGCCACTATAGTTTATTGCCTACATTCATCACTGAAGGAAATGCTAAATTTCAGGTAGAGGTTTTACCAAAAATAAAAGTGTAATTTTCTTTTCCCATCCAAGTTCATGGACCCCTGAATGTTAGCCATAGACCCCTTAGGGGAACACAGATTCCAGGTTAAGAACCACTGAACTAAAGGGTTTTTAATGTTTTTTTGCTAACCTTCAAGATAACTCAGATGTTTTCTTAGGGATCCCTTGAAGAGTGCCTTCCCCAGCCTTGATCCCTTGTTGCAGTGACTCTGATGGCTCCCCTGTCTGCAAGTCCTCCTTGTTTTCTGACTGTAATTCTCTTAATTCCCATCGTCGTTGGTGATGAGTCTTCAGGTTTAACAGCCATGATAATTATCCTAATAATTATCATGATCATCTCTTTCACATATACACCTTCATAGCTGTGTAACCCACCGTCAACGACGTGCAAATGCATGGTATTTAAAATGCAAATAAGATCTGAGTCTTGTGAGGTGGTAGGATTTTAGCGCTTTAGATAAACTTTACAAGTGAACCAGGTGGCTACTGTCGGTGGGACACAGCGGTACCCAGGTAAGGGGGTAGCTGTTTGCAAAATGCGTACAGAATAATATGCAACTGCAGGATACCTGTTTTGCTGATGGCTCTGGTCTGGGCAGGTTTGTGACCCGCTTCATCGAGCTGGAGGGCTTGACCTGTCTGCTGAACTTCCTCCGGAGCATGGACCACGCCACCTGTGAAAGCCGCATCCACACCTCCCTCATCGGCTGCATCAAAGCTCTGATGAACAACTCCCAGGGGCGGGCGCACGTGCTAGCACAGCCCGAGGCCATCAGCACCATCGCACAGAGCCTGCGCACGGAGAACAGCAAGACCAAGGTGGCCGTGCTGGAGATCCTGGGCGCCGTGTGCCTGGTGCCCGGCGGCCACAAGAAGGTGCTGCAGGCCATGCTACACTACCAGGTGTACGCAGCCGAGCGGACGCGCTTCCAGGTGCGGGGCTGGTGGGGGGCTTATATCAAAAGAGCTGAGGAGCCTTAAGAGAGGGGCGGTTTGGCTGGGAAAATGGACTCCTCGCTAGACCGTGGGTTCCTTGAGACTGGAATATGGGTCTGCTTCATTTCTGTGGCTCCGTGTCTCTGAACCCAGCACCTGGCTCATAAAGCGGCTCAGTCTAGAAATACCGAATCGAATGCCGTTGCTGGAATGGAGATTTTAGGCCCGATGCCTGGGCCGGTGCCTACTGTAGGGGCACTGGGACAAGTCCTGGGAACTCAGGCCGTGCTATGCTCTTTTCTTCTCCCTGACCTGCTCCAGGTAAAGAGATAGACAATAAGTATAGTGTCTTGGTACTAAGTCTTAATAGATGTGAACTGTTATCACAAACATTATGGTTTATCCACCACTAGAGACTATATGTTTGTTCTGTCATCAAACATTTTAAAGCACCTACTCTGTTCAGAAAGTGACCCCTGACCCTTTGCAGAAGATGCAAAGGAGGTAAAAGGTAATGTCCATGCTATCAAGGAGCTGGGCAGGGAATACAGTTACTCTTGGTATCCTCGGGGGATTGGTCCCAGGACCCTCGTGGATACCAAAACCTGTGGATACTTAAAATGTCTTATGTAAAATAGTGTAGTATTTGCATATAACCTATGCACATCCTTCTGTATACTTTAAATCATCTCTGGATTACTTATAGGACCTAATATAATGTAAATGCTCTGTAAATAACTAAGTACTGTATAAATGCTATGTAAACAGTTACTGGTGTTCAGCAAATTCAAAGTTTGCTTTTTGGAACTTTCTGAAATTTAAAAAACATATATATTTTCAACCTGGCATTGGTTGAATCTGCACCTGTGGGACCCACAGATATGGAGGGCTGAGGAGCTGTAAACAGCTGTAAAGTGCTAAAGCATCTTTTCGGCATCACCCAGCAAAATAAAGCAAGTCCCCAAGGCTGAGTGGACAGGAGACTAAGGTAGGACTGGGGCTGAGATGTAGAGAGGCAAAGGAGGCTTCCTGGAAAAGGTGAGCGTTAGGGAAGATCCAAGATGAGATTGGATAGATTGGGTAGAGAGAACACATGGGGCATTCTGGGCGATCGGAATGGCAGGAGCAAAGGCACAGAGGCTGGACTCACAGGATCCTGAGCCCTCCTCTCTTTTTCCATCCTGCCTTTCCATCCAGACACTGCTGAATGAGCTGGACCGAAGTCTAGGCCGGTACCGAGATGAAGTGAATCTGAAAACAGCCATCATGTCCTTTATCAACGCTGTCCTCAATGCGGGCGCTGGAGAGGTGAGGCATCTTCTCTGTGCCCTTGCTGGGCCCTGACTTTCCGGACCTGGGGAGGAGGGCGTGAGTGCTGCCTGGGGACGTGGCAGAGGGTCAGTGTGGCTGACACTACCATCCCTGTCCTCAGATTATCTGTATCACCTCTTGCCTCCTTCACTTGGGGCCAAGAAAGAACAGCTTGTCATAAACCTCCCTGTCACGAACGGTTCCTGGGGAGCTTCCTGCCTGGGTCACCTCATGCATTATGTGTGTCATGGACAAACCCCAAGCTTGTCTGGCTGATGACTGTTTAGGATGGTGGGGGATCATTGATGGGAGGAGGGCAAGTGTTGGCCCTTCTTTCTAGAGCTTTCTAAAGACCTGCTTCTGGACTGATTTCTGGGGAGCTGATCATGCTCTTCTAGCACCTTCTGTTAGGAGGTGTGACTTCTGATTTTCCTTCTTTTGGGGTCAGAATGGGATTCCCAGACCTTAAAATAGCAACAGTCGAAGAAGAACTTGAAGAGCAGGTGAACCCCCCAAATGCTAAGGCAATCAGGTGCCCCAGTCAAGGTCAGCTTGTTGAAGGTCAAAAGGGGCCATTTAATGATCTCTGCTTTTCCTTCTTTTCTGCCGGCATACTTTTTTTTGCGTCCCGTCCCGATGACCTGAGTTAGGTGGGGTGGATTGGGGGAATTACCTGTCCCTAAGATGCTGATGTCACCTGAGTCAGTCCTAGCTATTTATGCTGACATCTGTTCTGGTTAGTTGCTAACCATACCTCACCAAGCGGTTCTTATGAATATCATTCCTGTAGGTGAGTAATATGCCCATTTAACTGATGAGGAAACTAAGACTTCTGCAAAAGTCACAAAACCAGTAAGTGACAGAGCAGGGATTGGAACCAAGAAATGTCTGGTTCCAAAGAGTGTGCTCCGTATCACTCTTCAACACTAATCTTTGAGGCCAAAAACTTAGAGAAAACTGGTGAAGGACTTAAAGGAAGTGAGGCAGGAGAGCTAAAGGGAGTAAATAACAAGGTCAGAGGATGTCTCCTCCCACCCTTTCTTGCAACTCTGGGACTCGAAGCAGTTCTGATGAGTTTGCTGCAGGGGATGTGGTGGGACTGGAGTGGCAGTGAGGGGGCCCCTGGGGACTCTGTGGAAATTGAGACCAGCCGGTGAGTCTGGTCCTCCCTTGGTGACCCCCAGGATAATCTGGAGTTCCGTCTACATCTACGGTACGAGTTCCTGATGCTGGGGATACAGCCTGTGATCGACAAACTCCGGCAGCACGAGAATGCCATCCTGGACAAGTAAGGCCCAAGTCACCCGTCCCCATGCAAACCTACAGTGACAACGCCTCAGTGGGGGATGGTCAGGACTCCTGTAGAGGTTTCTGTTTCCCTGGAGACCGCCTCCCGCACCCAGCATCGATTCAGAAGCAGCTCTGGGGGGGCGAGAGGTGGACAGCTCCCCCACCTTCTTGTCTCACATCACCTATGCCCCTGCCTGTCCTCTTTGCTGACCTCCTGTCTGATCTCTGATGTTATAGGCAGGTGGACCCAGTAGTCCTCCACTGTGGCAGTACTGCCCGCTGCAGGGAATTTGGAACCATGTAGGGGTGTTCTTTGGTTTTCAAACTGGCCGGTGGGGGGCACTACTGGCATTGGTTGTAGGGAGCCAGGAATGTTAAACGTCCCGCAGCGCCCGGCCGCTCAACCAAGAAATGCTCCCCGTCAAGGTGCAAAAGCTCCTGTGCATCACTAGTGAGCCTCTCTGCTTCCACCCCACTCGCACAGGCTATGTTATCACGTTAGGTCTTAAGGGAGAGAGAATGGGTCCTTTTGTGTTGGCGTGGAGGAGTGGATGGGGTAGAAGAGGAGAGATTGGCTTTGGGTGGGGACATGGGACAGTACTGTCTGCAGGGCAGGAATAGAGATGCCAGACGTAGAGAATGGACATGTGGGCACAGGGGAGGAAGGGGAGGGTGAGACAAGTTGGGAGATTGGGATTGACATATATGCACTATCATGTGTAAAATAGAGAGCTAGTGGGAACCTGCTGTATCGCACAGGGAGCTCAGCTCAGTGCTCTGCGGTGACCTAGATGGGTGGGATGGGGGGCGGGGAGGGAGGGAGGTCCAGGAGGGAGGGAGGTCCAAGTGGGAGGGGGTATATATATATATATATATATATATATATATATATATATATATATATATATATAGCTGATTCACTTTGTTGTACAGCAGAAACTAACACAACATTGTAAAGCAATTATACTCCAATAAAAAAGAAAAAAACCAACACTGGGGAAGGTAGAGGTAGGGCAGTGGTCCTTGACTGCAGGTGCCAGGGGACATCTGGCAGCTCCTGGAGACATTTTGTGGTTGTCACAAAGTGGGGCATTCTGCTGGCGTCTGGTGGGTAGTGGTCAGGGATGCTGGTACACATCTTGGAACTCACACACCCACCTCCCAAAGCCAGGGATGACCCAGCCCCAAATGTCAGTAGTTCCGAACTTGTGAAAGCCCGATGGAAGGTGATAGGACCCTCGGTTGGCCTCCCCGAGGGATGGGCATGGGATTCTGTAAAGGAGGAGAGTGTTGACATACAGGCAGCTGGCTTCTTTCTGGCTTTGCCTTGGCCTCACCTGAATGAAGCCTTCAGATTGAGTCAGTGGGGGGCTTGGAAGGGCTGTAACCCTCACCCGGGGCTGGCCTGGCGGTGATGTCTACTCCCTGTATCCCCCTGTCCTGTCTAGGCATTTGGACTTCTTCGAGATGGTCCGGAACGAGGATGACCTGGAGCTAGCCAGGAGGTTTGACATGGTGAGGAGCCTGCAAGGATGGGGCGACTGCAGTGGGTCCCAGATGCCGTGCTGTGGTAGGTCCGGTGTTGGCTGGGTTCCCTGGTGGGTGCCTCCACGGCCAGGTCCCGCTTCTGGAGCCCTGGCAGTATGGTGGCTCTGCCAGGCCTCACCAGCAGACCCTAACTGGGGAGAGCATCTCCCACTGCAAGCCCCAAAGGAAAGACAGACAATTCTTACACATGGTTCCTCTCAAATGCCTCCCCTGGGATGACTTTCTCTGTGTCTTCCAGTAACTTCCTGAGATACCTTTCCCCATCACTAACCTGATCATGCTTAGCAAACAACATCATTTCCATCTTAGCCTTGGTAACCCTGAAAATCCACACGTCTGCTGCTTAAATATTGTGTTATAAAATCCCTACCCACATGGAGACCTCCTTTGGGGTGGTACTTCAGTAGCCGAGCACCATCCCTTTATATTCTAAAAAAAAAAAAGCCCTGAATTTAAAGAGAAGGAAACTGATGTTAGCAAAGGACAAGCAGCTTGCTGTTGTCACACAACAGCAGAGTCGGTCTGGAATTTGCACCCGTGAACCTATGCCGTGTGCTCCTTGACTCATCCAGGCCCCTGCTTCCTTCCCTTAGTCTGAATCAGTTCTCAACCAGGGGAGATTTTACTTCCCTTGGGGACACCTGCAATGTTTAGAGACATTCTTAGCTGTCGCAACAGGTGTGAGGAAGATGCCCCTGACGTCTGGTAGATATAGGGCCAGGATGCTGCCGAACAGCCCACAATGAACGGGACAGCCTCCCACAACAAAGAACCATCCAGTCCAAGATGCTGGTGGTGCCGAGGTTGGGAAACCCTGGTTTATAGAATTAGCACAGCTCTCTCCTCCTTTTCTCTGCACGTCTCTCTTTTTTTTTTTTTTTTTTTTTTGCGGTACACGGGCGTCTCACTGTTGTGGCCTCTCCCGTTGCGGAGCACAGGCTTCGGATGCGCAGGCTCAGCGGCCATGGCTCACGGGCCCAGCCGCTCCCCGGCATGTGGGATCCTCCCGGACAGGGGCACGAACCCGTGTCCCCTTCATCGGCAGGCGGACTCTCAACCACTGCGCCACCAGGGAAGCCCATGCCCGTCTCTTTTTTAAGCCTGGACCAGAGGCAGGAAAGGAATGCTGCTGCCGGACGGGGCTCAGTGGATGAAAGCAGGGTCTTCTCCCTCCCCATTCTCTCCCTCTGCTGCCTTCCCCTCCCCTCTCCCCATTCACTATGCCCTCCGCACCCTCAGGTCCACATCGACACCAAGAGTGCTTCCCAGATGTTTGAGCTGATCCACAAGAAACTGAAGCACACAGAGGCCTACCCCTGCCTGCTGTCTGTCCTGCACCACTGCCTGCAGATGCCCTGTGAGTAGCTCCCTCAGCCGGCCTGAGCCCCTGGCCCGGGGCAGCTGGAGACAAGGTGTCAGAAGCTCCCAGGGTTGGGAAGTCTCCCCATGTCTCCCCCTGCACCCCAGTTCCCAGGAGGCCAGGCCATAGGACTCAGGCCCGTGCTCTTCCCTTCCTCCTGGGGGTCAGGACTTGCACTGTCCCCCAGCAGAGGAGCGGGGGACTCAGCCCTGAGCAATGCCATCATCCTGGTCCAACAAGTGGGAGCTTGATCCCTGAAGGATCCAACAGCTCTGACTGCCAGCTCGTGGCGGGGTCGTGATCGTTCTCCTCAGGGCGTTCCAAAAAGGAGTTTTGTGCTTGCGGGGAGCAGCACAGCTGTGGGAAGAGTGTGCCTTGCCTTTTTTTTTTTTTTTTAAGATTTTATCAACTCCTCTATCTAGCCCTTGCTGGCTCCCATCCTACCACCCTTGTTCCTGACTCACTTTACAAATACCAAATGTCAGTATCTATAGAAGCAGATGCTAAGCTCTTACGATCCAGGTGTGCCCGGTGACTGAATAAATTATACATAATTACTAATAGCCACGCCAGCATGCAATTTGAAATGAGCTATAACTGCACCATTTGGTACTTAAGCTCTTCATAAAATAGAATATTTGGAAACTGGCATGGCCCAACAGAATGGTCAGCCTAGACAGACTCGCTTTAGTGGTGATGATGTTGGTGTTGGTAATCGAGGTGGTGGTGACAACTACAATTTATTGTCGCCATCTCTGGGCTGGGTGTGATGGGAGGTCTATTAAGATAGTGTCTCTATACCTCAGAATGGCTTAAGGAGTGTGTGTTATTATCTCCAATTCACAGTGAGTGAACCTGAGGCTCAGTGAGTCTGTACATATGAAGGAATTTTGTTTCTTTGGGGTCAGGGCTTTAGATGAAACACATTCTACTTCTGTGAACACAGGCTTTACCCTGTGTTCCTGGTTGAAAGGTAAATGGAAAACGATGGCCACTTTGCAATGCATGTGTCAGTGGAGTGATGGAAAGGAGGACAGACACAGTGACCTGGACCAGGAAGCTGCCAGCTCTCCAAAACTCAGTCTAGAAAGTCTTCGTGGAAGACGTGGGAAATCTGACTTCTGCTCACATGACTTCCTGTGTTTAGTGCTCCAAGGGCATTGTGAACGGGTCCCTCTGTTCTGCCTCAAAATGGGGCTGTGCCGATGTGACCTTCCACTTTGTGGGCATTAGGGCTTGCCTTTGAGGCCAGGATCATGCTGCTTGACCTCCCCTTGGTGGTCAGTAGAAACAAAGTACTTGGATCAAGAACCAAGGAAGAGGAGCTTGTGGCCATCACGTGAAAAGAAGGTCCACGTCCAGCCAGACTACGATTAGAAGGGGATGCCCGTGGGGCCCTGTGCAGGTGCAACACACGATGCCTTTGCCTTCACAGTTCAGGGTCACCTTCACCACGAAGTCTGCCAGGATTCCACAGCCACTTCTTCAGCCCATTCTTACCCCCTCTCAGTGTGCGCCTGTAATGAGTCTCCATTCATCGTCCTCTGTAGGACAATAGCATTGATAATCCTAACCTTTTCTTTCAAAAAAATTTTCCCTGGAGACTTCATTATTCAGCATGTAATGTCTGGAGCAGATTTACTTTCTTAAATGTGCTTTTTGAAGATAATTGTAAAAAAGCAATTTGCATTCCCCAGGCATAGGATACTCAGGGTACCAACAGGGAAGAAGACGGCCAGAAAGCATTTCAGGGAATAGAGAAATATATCTAGACGATTGACACATTCATAAAAGGTCAGTTGCAGATGAGCAAGAAATGATAGGATTTATGAGTCTTCAGTATCAGTAGTTGCATTGCCTCCCCAGTCAGACGGGGAGCTTGTCAAGGGAGGGGAGGGACTCACCTCCCCAGCCTGGCCCCAGGGAGTGACGCTAGGGCAGGGCCCCAGGGGGTTCCGGGGCTCAGTAAAGATACGATGCCTGTCATCCCTCAGACAAGCGGAACTTCCAGCAGTGGCAGCTCCTGGACCGCATCCTCCAGCAGATCGTCCTCCAGGACGAGAGGGGCATGGATCCTGACCTGGCTCCCTTGGAGAACTTCAACGTCAAGAACATCGTCAACATGTGAGCAGTGGCCATCCCTCACCTGTCTTCCTCTTCCTTCCCCATCCCTCTCCTACTTGGGGTCTCACCAGCGAAACCTCAGCTCCCTCTCTCCAGCCCAGACACCTCCAATAGGCCTTGAGCAAAATCAACAGAACTCCCCGAGATAATGGAAATGTTCCACACACACACTGTCCAAATGCGGCTGCTGAGCCCTTGACGTGTGGCTAGTGTGACTGAGGAACTGAGTGTTACATTTCATTTAATTTTCATTAAATTCAAGTACTCACGTGACATGGCTGGCGACCACCGTATTGGATAGCACAGGTTTAAAGGGGGTGTACGCAACTCGCCGTGATCCACTGCATTCAGTGGATTGAGGGGGAATTACACGTATCAACACGGAGGAGAAGTCAGCAAACTATGGCTACAGGCTAACCCCCGCCCTCCAGCTTGTTTCGTATGGTCCCCGAGCCAAGAATAGTTTTACATTTTAAAAGAGTTGTTAAAAACAAACACAAGAATATATGACAGAGACTGTACAGAGTATATAAAACTGAAAATAGTTACTCTGGCTCTTTAGAGAAGGTCTGCCAACCACTGAAAATAGAGCATGACAATTTAATCATGAGGCTGTTGGAAAACGAGGTCAGAGCCTAAGGTCTCTGGCTTGTCATCTTTGACTGACCCTGGGTGTAGAGAAACACCGAGAAATGAGTTTAAAGTCGTGTCAGCTAATAATCAGGCCTCATGTTAGGACACTGATTTTTCATTTTAAACTTTTACTTTCAGTATAAGCCTAAGTCAGTTGCCCTTAAGGGGCGAATTGGCTCTCAAGGATTCATTGTGCTGCATCGCAAAGCCAAGGAGAAAATGATTTCTGAACTATTCACGCTACTGTTTTCATTTGCACAAATAGCTGGGTGTTGGTGTAGTCAAAATCCTAACTGATATCTTGGACAAGTACAACTAGGAAAGTAATCAAAAGGCAGCTTTATTTATTTTTTGAAGTTTTTTAAATTTAATTTTTATTTTATATTGGAGTATAGTTGATTTACAATGGTGTGTTAGTTTCAGGTGTACAGCAAAGTGATTCAGTTATACATATATCCATTCTTTTTCAGATTCATATTTCCCATATAGATTATTACAGAATATTGAGTAGAGTTCCCTGTGCTATACAATAGGTCCTTGCCGATTATCTATTTTATATATAGTAGTGTGTACATTAATCCCAAACTCCTAACTTATCTCGCCCCCCCACCTTTCCCTTTTGGTAACCATAAGTTTGTTTTTGAAGTCTTCGAGTCTGTTTCTGTTTTGTAAGTAAGTTCATTTGTACCATTTTTTTTAGATTCCACACATAAGTGAAATCATAATATATTCGTCTTTGTCTGACTTCGCTTAGTATGATAATCTCTAGGTCCATGCATGTTGCTGCAAATGCCATCATTTCATTCTTTTCTATGGCAGAGTAATAGTCCATTGTATATGTGCCACATCTTCTTTATCCATTCCTCTGTCGATGGACATTTAGGTTGCTTCCATGTCTTGGCTGTTGTAAATAGTGAAGGCAGCTTTATTTTTATCTTCTACTAATTCTTTACATTACTTAGTGGGGAAGCTGTTCCTCTGCCAGAGGATGACGACTCCTCAGGTGCAATGAAGTTTTTGCTGCTTCTTGGACAATGGGAGTCCTAAGCTCACTTTCAGCTGCCAACATAGCCTCAAATCTGCAAGTAGAAGGGCTAGTCTCAGACGTGAATCAATATTCTAGATTGGATTTAGCCTTGAGTCTCTCTCCGTGGACTGGGGCTGGAAGCTGCAGTGGGAAGAGAGTGTGAGAGAGAGTGTGTGTGTGTGTGTGAGTGAGTGTGATGGTTGGCTTCTTTCTCTGTGTTCTGTTTCTCTTCTAGCCCCTTCTACCCCACCCCCCTTTCCTCTAGCTAACCATTTTCTGACCCCCACCAGAGGCAGCATGGGGGCAGGAAGGACAAAGGGAAAAGGCCCTACTTGATCAGGTAACTTAGTAAACAGGCTTCCTGCTCTCTGGGCTTGGCACATGGATAAAGATATGACATGTATTCCTGGGGTCTTCAGAAGTTCCTTGCTGGGTGCCTCTCGCTACAAAACCCTGGTCACTGGAGACACATGTTTTTCTTTTTTTTCCTCCAGGCCTGCTTGGCACCATCCCTGCCATCAGGTCCTGATTCACTGGCAATACAATACACGTAGACGTACACTGTTGAAGTGTCCAGATGGACTTTCTGGATGAGGCTTAGAATAGCTTCAGCCGGATTCCTCCACGATGCTGTCTGGCTCATGAGAAACCCTCATGCAAGCTCTCATACTAACAAATTCTTGGAGTGTCACGGGTCTCCGCCTACCCTCTGGACCTGCCTAGCCCCAGTCCACCATGCCTCCCTCCCGGTGTCAGGGAACATGGGTCAGACCCTCTGGGTGGGCGCAAAGAAGTCACTTCACTAGATGGTGCTGAAGGAGGACCCCCCCCCCCCACCAGAGAGGATGACAATGGCTCTCTCCAAAGAAATCTGTTCACAAATTATTTCCCCCATCATACTTCACTCCCTCTTTATATCCTTGACCTGGTTGAGGAGGCCAAGAGTCATGGATCTAACTTCTCTGTGTTTTCAGATTTACAAAAGAAATGATTATTGAGATCTCACCTTGGAATTTCACCTCTCTTATACCTTGATGTCTGGGTAAAAGCTTCCTTTTCACCGCTTGTAATGAGTTTGACAAGAATGAAGGGGCTTCCTATGATTTAGACACATCCCCTCTTTACCCTCTACCCACTTACTCTGTGTTACTGGGGTGGGCGATTTCTCTTGCTCTCACACATTGGTCATTGGAAGTCTGGATCATGGTAAGGCCAATATTTTGATCTCTCTCAGATGCGAGAACCTATTTTTACAAAGGGGTACAAATCATTGTACAACTAAGGGAAGCCTGGGACTTAGTCCTGGCTTTACCACGAGTTAGCGGTCATCTCCTTTTCTGGTCTTAGGAGCTTCAACTCTATCCCAAAGGGGTTGGACTCTAAGGGTCCTTTCAGCTTTCTCAGACCATGGAGAGACAGGTAATGAGAACTTGTCAGGGATGGGACCTGGAGAGACATCTGGAGAGTCAAAATCCTAGCCTCCTTGATGTGGCTGGACAGATTGGAGATCAGGGTACCAATGTGGGGAACTGGAAGATGCCATATCTTCTGGGAAGCTGTGAGCAAACAGTCAAGAGACCCTTCACTCCCTGCCAGGCTCATCAATGAGAACGAAGTGAAACAGTGGCGAGACCAAGCGGAGAAGTTCCGGAAAGGTGAGGGGGCTCTGCCCAAACCCGCTCCCTTCTCCCCACCCCTCCCCTGCCCAGCCGAGGACCCCATTTCCTCCTTTGGAGAAGGACACACACGCATTCACATCCTCTCTTCCCATTTCCCCTCCTGTCCTTCTTCCATCCCAGAACACGCGGAGCTGGTGAGCAGGCTGGAGAGGAAGGAGCGGGAATGCGAGACCAAGACGTTGGAGAGGGAAGAGATGATGCGGACACTGAACAAGATGAAGGACAAGCTGGCCCGAGAGTCCCAGGAGCTGCGCCAGGCTCGGGGACAAGTGGCAGAGCTGGTGGCCCAACTCAGTGAAATCTCAGTACGTGGCCCCTCCTCTGCTTTTACATAGTTGAGCCGAGACCTTCAGGCCAGTGGGGGGAAGAGCAGGCGTGGGGAGGAGGTGAGGACCCCAGCATGGAGGAGACCTCAGACCAGGATAGAGGGGACCCTTGAGGCTGCAAGGTTGGCACCTGTGTGAGACAAAAACAGCGTTCCTTCCTCCAGGTGACACTGTCCCAGGAAGCACACCGTGGAAAGCAGAGTGCGGGTGGGGTTTGGGCTCCCCTCCCCCTCTCAGCTGGGTGCCCTTGTGCAGGCCTGTCTGTATCAATCCCGCTGTTGCATGTGATGACTATGACTGTCCACTATGTCTGTGTTTGCCTCGTGTGTGTATCTGTGTGTTGGATGTTCAGGATGCAGAGGGAGAAAACGGGGCTTAATTGTGTGTGGGAGGTGAGAGCAGGCTTTGGGGTCTAGTCTAGGTGGAGAGTAAGAGTAAGGGAAGGCACAGTGATGGGGGACTCGAAAGGCATCCTTGTTGATGCTTTGTCTCTTTGATGTCTCTGTCTCCCCACAGACAGGACCTGTATCTTCCCCACCTCCCCCTGGGGGCCCACTTACCTTGTCTTCCTCGATGACAACCAGTGACCTGCCTCCACCCCCGCCCCCTCTACCGTTCACCTGCTGTCCCCCACCGCCACCACCCCCCCTACCCCCCGGTGGGCCTCCCACTCCCCCCGGTGCCCCACCTTGCTTCAGTATGGGCCTGCCCCTCCCCCCAGACCCCTTCCCCAGCAGTGATGTCCCGCTCAGGAAGAAGTGTGTCCCCCAGCCTTCACACCCACTGAAGTCCTTCAACTGGGTCAAGCTGAATGAGGTGAGTAGCAAGGAAGAGGTCAGTGGATCCATTCTCCTACAGCCTGGGACAGTTAGCCCTATGGATTGATAGCCCGCTATTTGCAGATCTCCACCTTGGGTGCTCTCTTTGATGGGAGTGAGGGTAGGCACAGTGGACGCAGAAGATGGGGCTGCTGCTGCCAGAGCACAGGGAGGCGATGGCTTGGCATGCGGTGATGCTCACATTGGCAGAGCCACCTACAAACGGAATATGAGTGTGCTGAGGGTTACTGGAGTAATACAGGGCCAAGCGGGGTGCTTTCTAGACGAGACAAGGGCTTGGCTAGAATGTTAAGGATTGGGTTGATTTGAGGAAAAGGGTGGAACATATAGGTGAAGATCTTGGGCCTGGGTCTAGAGATGGACTGAAATGATGAGGCCATGACAGGGTAGCAGGGCAGGGGCAATGAAGAGTTTGACATCAAGGTGTAGCCATTTTGGCATCCTCCCAGGGGAAGGTGCAAACACTGGCTACTTTTCTAGACTGCCCAGCAGTGAGAGGCCTTCCTGAATATTATCCACTAAGAACCACCCTTCCCAGGCCCACATGTGGGAGTTGATTCCTCTATTGGATTCTCATGAGTGTAGAGTAGAGATGCCCTGGGTCACGTTGGACCCCTGGCAATTGAAGGCCAGTTCCAGCCTGGGCCAAGCACTGCTCTGGTGCTGTACTATAAGAGGACCAGTGGCTTCATCCTTGAGGTAAATAGATACAAGAGAACTGGCCTCAGTTAGCCTGACTCACGTTCACCCTCCAAAAACAGTCTGGAGCTGGGACTGATGGACGCCCTCTGACCTTGTTGTATGGGGCCAGGGGACCAATTCTTGGGGAATTCATTACCATACCACTCTGTGAGCTTAACTTAGCTCCAGTGGAGACTTAGCGTGGGAGGAGACACAGGTTGCTAAGTAGATGGTCGGCTAGTTTGCTAGGTGCCGTCTCCTGGTGGTAGACCAGTTAGCCTGTCAGTCTGAGGCCTGCTTTGTGTAAAGCTTTCTGCTGGGGGCTGTGATGGACAATAATAAAAGGTGAGACATAACGTTGCCCTGAAAGAGCTTTGCATCTGGCAATTAGGAAGTGTGTCCAAGGAAACACCCTGAGGTCCTGGGGATGGGTTGCAGGAGAGGTTCTAACCTCTAACCAAATCAGGTTTGGCTCTAACTAACGGTGTGATCTGCGGAAATCGTTCGTTTCATACCTGTTTGCTTGTCTGCGAGATGATCTCTGATTCCTTCTACCTCTGGTTTTGTTATCTAAGTGGAAAGACGAAGCATGAATGTAGCCCATTCATTGCCTCCTGGGCTTCTGATAACATTTCCAGTCTGAGTTATTCAAATTGCAGAGCCACCTGCTAGCAGCATTTTGAAGGGACATTGTTAAGGTTCGTAACAACTGCATCACACAGCTCTGCCCTGTGGATACTTCTCCGTGGTCACAAGGCCAGCCAGAAAGGCCAGCTGCATACGGGCAGGCAAGCAGCTCTGCAGAACCAAAGGTCGTAGGCGGTGTGGAAACATTCATTGTTCATGATCAGAAATAATATTTTTTTAATTGTGGTTTAAAAAAAAAAAAAAGAAAGAATTTTGTTTTTGCTTCCTGTGCTTACAACTTATAATTTAAGGTTTTAAACATGTAATGAAGGGTTGATTAGGCATCTCAACAATTAAGGAAAACAAACAAGGCACCTAATGTTTTTGTAAGATTTTCATCTTAAAGAGCTTCGTGCTTAGGATTTTCTCTGGGGTCCAGTAATAATAAAGCCTATATCAATTCCTCAGGGGCCCGGAGCAGGCCGGAGTCTCATTCCTAGACTGGAAAGTCCAGGTTTGATGGAGCACGTGTTGAGGAGCCCTGTGGGAGATGTAGCAGCAGGGGTGAGGGAGGCGGGGCTTCGAGTCATATTAGTGAACTTATCATCCCGTTCCCAGTCTTTGAGTTGAATGACTAAATTCAGGTTATTTCGTCATTTGGGCTGTAGTTTCCCAATCTGCAAAATGGGGGTAATTACGATAACCAGATCAAAGTGTTGTTGTGAGAATCGACTTAATACATACAAATTGACTGACACGTAGAAAACCTTTAAAATACTGACTGACACGTAGAAAACCTTTAAAATAAGAATAAAACCTTTAAAATAAGAAAACCTTTAAAATAAGAATAAAATAAAACCTTTAAAATAAGAATATTAGATGAGTTATTATTCGTGGGACTACCACGTGTGCTTTAAGTGTGTTCTCTCACTTAATCCTCATCCAGTTCAGTCAGGTAGATGTCATTGAGACTCGGTTTCCTTTCATGGGACATGGGAAGAGAAGAGAACCTCTCTGTTTGCCAACAGCTTCACTTAGGGGCTGTCTGACCCCAAACGCTCGAGGAGGGAAATGTAATGAAATGTGTTTTCGAGAAAGAGTTCTCTGGCTTGTAAAGGATGTCTCTAGAGGGGCAGAAGCCCCAGCAATCTAGACTGGGAGTGGTGAGGTCTCGGCCAGAGGGGTATAAAAATTCAAGAATGATTGTATGAGGTGGGCGCATCTTTAGGATGTAGAGGATGTTAGGAAAGGATGTACATCTCTCTGGCCTCAGACCTCAGCTGCACCTTCAAGAAAGGTCGCAGGTCCTTCTGGTGACCATGGCGAAGGGAGAGTGTTTGGGAGACAGTGAGGGGGATCCTGGGTTGTCTGTTGTCTCAGGGGAAACTCTTCCGGATGTTGAACATCCAGCTCTGTCATTCCAGCCCTTTTCCTTCTCATCCTGGCCTCACTGAGAATAAGAGCAGTGGGAAGCTTCACCTCTACGGGCCTTCCCTCTCCACCCACCTCCACCCTGCCCCAGTCCGATTCCCCTTCCCATGTTCTTTCTGTCCAGGAGTCTGGTTCCTCATCCCAGCCCCCTTCCCCTGACCCACACATGCTCCTGTACGTACGTACGTACACACACACACACACACACACACACACACACACACACACACACACACACACACACACACACACACACACACACACACACACACACACACACACACACACACACACACACACACACACACACACACACACGTTGTTTCTGCCATGAGAAGAATGCGTCTGTGTTGGGATTGGCTGGTTGCCTGCATCCCTTGCTGCTCCGATCTTCCCAGCCCAGCATTCCACGAGAGGGTCCCTGGCCTTAGGAAGGCCACAGGAATGTCCCCACCCGCCCTGCTCTGGCCTCGCCTCCCCTTTCCAGAGTTTAAGAAAATAAAAGTGAGTGAAGGATACGTTTCTCTCTCGGAGCCTTGCTGAGGGTGATGGAGGGAGGAGGCATCGGCATTAGGAAGGTCCCCGGCTACCCCCAGGCAGAAGGGGGTGGGGAGGTTCTAATTTAAAGGACAGTGAAGCTCTGGACGAGGTGAGGGGTCCTGGGAGGGGGACTCTCGGCCCTCGAAGCCATTATTGGGATGTTACAAGACCACTAGGGCATTCCTGGCGTGGACAACAGCTCTTCCCCAGATCCCCGGAGTGGGGTTCAGTGCGAGGATCCTACACAGAGGTGGGCAGTGCCTGAGCTGAGAGACCTTGTTATGTAACCCCTGGGTCCATTCCAGTTATGAGGGATGGGATACCCTCTGACCAATGGGAACTTGTGGAAGAGTCTTGCTGGCCTGAGCAGTCACTAAAAAGGGGCCAGGATGTCCCAGCCTTTGGCATTCGTCCACTTTCTGGGAATCTGGGAAAGTGGGAGGAAGACCACTGGGAGAGAAAATGACCACCTCAGATACAGGATATACAGTCAGCCCTGAAGATTTGAGGATCCCAAGTGTGTGTGGGCACTCTTTCTCTGAGAACACTGGTTTGGTTTGGTTTTTCTGGAAGGAGTTTCATACTCTCCTTTCATACTTGCCCACCCATCACTCCAGCACTCCCTTGATTTCTGGAATGTGCTTACATGTAGCCCCAGGTGAAAAGGAGGAGAAGGAGATTGCCTGTGGCCTCTCCCCTGGAGCAGAGTATTGAAGAGGAGGGGAGGGGGAGGAATCGACCCCCTTCTGAAGGTCTGAGAGCCTGGCTATGGGCCTGTGTGCACCTGGAGGACAGGTGGGGTTAGGGAGGCATCGCGCATCTCCATCATGAAGGAGCTGAGTCAGCCACGGGGTCTCCTCCCTTCCCTGAATCTTAGGAACGTGTCCCTGGCACCATATGGAATGAGATTGATGACATGCAGGTGTTTCGGATTCTGGACCTCGAGGACTTTGAAAAAATGTTTTCAGCTTATCAGAGGCATCAGGTAACACCCTGCCCCCTCTAGCGTCTTGAGTCTTGACTTCACACACACCCTTTGAACTCAACCCTCAGCCCCTCCCTTCCTCTCTTCCTCCCTCCCTCTCCCTTCCACATACACTGAATTGATCTTATTCTTTATCAGGTACCGTGTTCTTTCTGGGGACATAGATATGAGTTAGTGGGGTGCAGTGCATAGGGGGAAACATCCCATTGTATTAGTTTGTATTTGCACATCAAGTGGTGAAATGATACGTTGTCCATTTCTCTCTCTGGTCTTGGAGCACTGGAGGTGGAGTAGCAGGGCCAGGCCACTGTTGACCTTGCTCTTTTTTCTGGCCCTGGGACCTAGGAACTACACCTACAAGGCATTATAACTTTTCCACCACATTTTCTGCTATACTTTCGTCTCCCAACACTCCCAGGAGTCGAGCAGAGGACGTTAATGTTTCAAGGAAGGTGGAGCTGCTTCAGGTCACACTGCGGGGCTGGGGCTGAGGCTGGGGCTGGCCAAGAGTGGCCCTGGCTCTGCTCTGCAGACACTGTGTACAGAGGCTGACCAGCAAGCCTGCTCCTCCTGAGGCAGGACAGGGCTTGGTGTCAGGACGCGCGTGCTCCTGAGGCAGTACCTGCTGGGTTGGCCCAAAATGCCGATTCTCCAACCTCACCCTCCCGTGAATGTGAGGGCCCAGGAGTCTGCATTGCAGAGCTGGGGGCCATCCTCTGAGGTCCAACCTGGGCATTAGCAGCCTAGAGGCCTCGGAGCGTTTGCTTCGTCTCTGGCCCGCCTCCCAGGAGTTGTTTCCTCTCCAGGCTGTGCTGTCTTCTTCCATGTTTTCTCCTGACTTCAGGTTCCAGCCCTGAGGACTTCCCCAGGTGCCTGTGAGTGGGGTCTGGGCCCTCATGGCTCCTGGGCAGAGGCAGCATGTCATGGCCGGCCTCCCCACGGCTTTCTGCCGAGGCCAGAGCTGTGGATGACCCTTCCTGAGGGCGGGCAGGACCACGAGCTCTTGTGACTCTCCTGGGCGACCCGCCAAAGGGTGCAGGGAGGGCGGGGCTCTGGCCCTGCCGTAGGGGTCTAGGGAAACCAGATGGTTGTTTGTTTAACTTAAATGTAGGTGCTCTAGGCCTCTGATCCTTTACCCCTAATTCCAGGACGCCCTGTGCCCATGTCCAGCTGGCATGGTACAGGCAGCAGCTGCGGCCCGGCTGGGGCAGGAAGAAGTTCTCTGGAGCATTTGTTGCTCCTGTGATCAGTGCTCCCGAGCCAGGGGTGGAGGGAGTGTGTGCCGGGGGGATGTCAGTCCTGGGCGAGCACACGCCTCCCCCTGTTTTGAGAGTCTTCCTCCGGGCCAGGGTTCCAGCCTGGCCCACCCAGTCTCCAGGGCCCTGAGGTAGGGCTACGGTGGGGGCTGGGGGGAAAGAGGGACTCCGGGGTTTAGGACAGGCTGGGCCTGGGGCCTCCCAGTTTGGGGAGTGGAGGGCAGTGAAGACGGACAGCGGCCTGCTCTGTCTCCCCTCACCTCTCTGAGCCTGCTCAGTCCAGCACCCTGTTTCAGGGCTGGGCTCACCTGCACTACTGTCACTCTGCAGGTGGCCCGGACTCTAGGGTGTTGAATTCACAGCAGCAAGGCAGGAGACCCAGAGCCTGTGCTGCCCTGGTCGCCTCCTCTTTCTGTCTTGGGGTCTGGGGTGCGTGGGACGGGGACGGGCCTATGAGCGTGGTCTTCCCTCTGTGCCCTCTGTGTGTCCTGAGTTAGTGACTTCAACCTCACCCGGGTCAGGAAGGGAGGACCAGGGGTGGGCTCTGCCCCCTCTGCTCCCTTGGAGATCAAAAGACAGACAAGGGGCAAAGGGTAAGGAGCAAAGTTCAGGGACGCCTGCTTTTCTCTGTCTCAGTGAATACAACTTTCGCGTGCTTTCAGCTCAAGTTCGGTCGTGGTTGGGTCTCCTCCCCTATTTTGAAAGATGCGGGGGTGCAGGAATGCCCTCTGGGCGGATTCCCAGCAGAGGAGCAGGAAGAACTGCAGCTGAGGCCTGGGGTGGGGCAGCTCGGGGGCCTGGTCCGACTGGGGAGTGGTGGTCCCCCTGGGCACGGGGCACTCAGGAGAGGCTGCCTGTCCTCTGCTTGGCCTGGCTTCTCTGAGTGCATGTCTGCAGCTCCCGTTCAGTGCTACTTGCAGGTCTCCATCTCCGACCATGGGGGTCTCACTGGGATGGGGCAGACGGTAGATGCTGAGGGGTTCCCCGTGTCTCTCCTACTGTTCTTGGGTCCCCAGACCTCTTGGCTAACGTTGTGCATGTTTAATTCTCTATTGGCTGTGGCTGTTACCTGCCTAGGAGCTGATAACTAATCCTTGCCATCAGGTGAGTCACTCCTGGGGCTCTGGGCACTCCAACTTTTAACCTCTGTGCTGGGCTGCTGCCCTGTACTGGGCCCAAAAGAGAGGGCTTGTCAGTTCTACCTTCTGCCTTTTTACCCATCTTAACAGGGTGGCGTCAGGGAGTGTCCCCAAAGAAAAAGCAGAAATGTAGGGAAGGGAGCTAATGCGAGCAGACCCCTACCAGCAGTGGAGGTGAATGTCTACTGGGGTGAAGAGAAAGCTTCTAGGTCTCATGTCTTACCCACTAGGCCCAAGGCAAGGCCGTCCTGTAAGCCTGCACAGGCTAGGCACTGAACAATTCCGGGGGCACAATTCACAAAGACAGTGATGTGAGTGGCAGCCCCTGGAGTCGTCCAACCTGGAGCATGTGCTTGGAAGGACCTCCCAGAGGAAGAAACAGTCTCCTGTCTATCTCACCAGGGGCCAAGAGAAGGCCAGGGGATCTTTGATTTCTTGGGAACTGCCCGCTGGAACCCGAGAGGAGAGAACTTTGCAGGGAGTTGTGCCTCAGTTTCCCCACCTCTGAACTTGTGGATGCCCTCCACCCTGGGCACACTGGGCTGTGCCTGAAGTCCCCAGGGAGGGGTCCAGGAACTGTGACCTTACGGGGACTTGGAACCAGCTTTTCGTCATAAGATTGGGGAGGCTCTCTGGGTGGGCTGGGGTGGGGTAGGGGTTGATTGTCTGGGACACAGTGTAGATCACACTACACAGCCACAGGGGTCAGTCACTCCCCGTCTAGTTTGCCCACAGAGGGCAGTCTCTGATAATGGGTCTTCTTATTGCCCCCGACCCAGTCTAGCCCAGGGTAAAGCCCCAGAGCCTCCTATTGGAGTCAGATATTAACCACCCTCCTCTCTCTCTCCTGTCTTTTTCTTTCCCTCTCTTTCTTCTGCTCACACCAGGAGCGTTCCCTGCTTGTCACGGGGGTGGCTCCTGGGTAGGGGGTAGGCAGAAAGAGGACTGGGGAAAACACACACTTCACCCTTTCTACTTGGCTTGTCGGTTGCAGAAAGAGTTGGGCTCCACGGAGGACATCTACCTGGCCTCGCGCAAGGTCAAAGAGCTGTCGGTCATCGACGGCCGGAGGGCGCAGAACTGCATCATCCTTCTCTCCAAGTAGGTGCTCGCCCTGCCTCTACGGCCCCTGCTCCACAGTAGGTTGCAGGTGGGAGGGACTGGGTCCCCAGGAAGCAGAGGCCTGAAGCTGGGGCTAGAGGGAAATATGATGGAGCTGAGTGCCTGGGGGAGAGAGGTGCCTGGCAGAGGAATGGGGTGATAGCAGTATCTGGCCTCCCCCCATCTCCTGGCTGTCCCCTGGGGCGGCACGGGGCCCCCGATCTCGAACCCTCTCCCGGGAGCCCATGTTGAGCGGCAGTGAGGGGCTCTGCAGACAGGAAACTGCCCCATCACGCGGCCCCTGACCAGCCTGGTCAGCGTCTGGCAGCGGAGTTGCTCTAAGCCCGTGGAGGGCCCCGCTCAGCTCAGGCCACAGAGCGGCATGATCTCAGCCCCCAAGCATTTCCCGCGGCTGCAGAACAAACAGGGCAGTATCTGCACCAACAGCATAGCTTCTGTGCGGGGCCTCCCGCCAGAGCCGGGGTCAGAGGTCCCCGCCTCCCGTACTATTCTTAGCACTGCCCCAGCTGCCCCGGGCCGTCCATCCCCGCTTGCCTCTCCACAAGGTCCTAAGCCTCAGTTTCTCCCCCTTAATGCTTCCCCAGGGCCTCCCAATGGGTGTGCATCTGGAGGGGCTGTGTGTGTATGTCTGTGTGTGTGAGTGTGAGTGTGTGTGTGTGTGTGTGTGTGTGTGCGCGCACGTGTGTGTAGGGGGTTGCTTCTCCCTCTCCCAGACAGCAAGACGTGTTGGAACAGCTGTGCGGGACCCGAGGCGCTGTCAGAAGACTGAGACCTGTTCTGTCTTGAAGGAAACAGGAAACTGCCCCCTTAGTGACCTGCCCATATTCCCATCCTCCCGTGGAGATGCCGTGGGTATTTCCGGCATGGGGAGAGGGATCAGAAACTCCTCGCCCTGTCTCGGTCTACACTGATGATGGCCCTTTTCCTCCCAAATGTCCCTATCCATTAGGATGGAGACTCAAGCAAGAAACCAGAGACTCACGTCTCTAGAGACTAAAGTACCTCAGGATTGAGTTATAGAGTGAACCGTGTGAGTTTAGTCTGAGAAGGCTTTGCAGAGGAGGGAGTGCTATCAAATGGAAGTGAGAGAGAGAAGGCCCGGGCACTGGCTTCTGAAGGAGGAGGTCTGGGGTCTGTCCTGAGCAGAGGGGCCAGGCCAGGCTGCTCAAGGTGGGGATTTTGCCTTAGGTTGAAGCTGTCTAACGAGGAGATCCGGCAGGCCATCTTGATGATGGACGAGCAGGAGGACCTCGCTAAGGACATGCTGGAGCAGGTGAGGCCCCTGAAACTAGGGGGTGGCCGGACCCCTTCCTGACGGCCCCCAGGGAGGCCGAGTCTCTTAGGTCAAGGAAAAATCGGGCTGGGGGCTGGAGGAGTGAGGGAGAGGTTTATAGAAACTTCCCTGGGCCAACCTTTCTGAGGAGAGACCAGAAAAGGCTGCATCTTTTTTCAGGGGATTGAGGCCCCCAGAAAGGAGATATGAGGAGTGACCCCCCCACCCCGCCATGGGCCTCAGGGCAAAGGCAGTGACCCATAACCATATCTCCCCCAAATCTCTTCCACATCAGTCTGTTGTGTCCTTCAAGAGAAACCCAGAAAACACCAAGCAAAACCACCATCAATTGGACATGAAAATTAAGAACACTGTCGATCAAAAGGCACTATTACTAGAGAGAAAAGGCAAGCCAAGCTTTAGGAGACCTTTGCTTTATATATAGATCACAAAGATCTCATATTCAGAACAAAGAACTTTACAAATCAGTGAGAAAAATGGCAGACAACTTAAAAATGAGCAAAAGACTTGAATAGGTACTTCATGAAAGAGAATTTCCAAATGGTTCAATACTATCAGTCATCAGAGAAATACGGTAAATCACAGTGAGGTAGCACCATCCACCCCCCTAAACAGCTAAAATTGAAAAGGCCAACAGTGCTAGGGGTTGGCAAGGATGTGAAGCAACTGGAACTCTCATTGGGTAGAACCATTTTGGAAAACGATTTGGCAGTCCACATACCTATCTTAGTGCCCAACAGTCCCACTGGGTACAAACACCAACTATAGGAATATTTATAACAATTTTACTTATAAAACCCCGCAAACTGTGAACAACTCAGCTGTCTATCAGTAGCAAAGTGAACAGACTGTGGTATATTCCTACAATAGAATAGTGCTCAGCAATGAATAAAAAATGGATTACCAATCACTACATGGAGGCGGCTCAGATGTCATGTTGAGTGAAAGAAGCCAGACCCCAGAGAGAACACGCTGCATGCGTCCATGTGTACGAAGTGCAAGAATAGCCAAGTTTTATCTAAGGTGATAGAGTTCAGCTGAGAGGCTACACTGGGGGATGGGGGTGGTTTGGCTACTGAAGTAGCACAAGGGAACTTTCTACGGGGATGGAAATCTTAGTTTAATCTGGATGGTGGTTCAGTGGGTGGATAGTTTTGTCAAAATTCATTGAATTGCACATTTAAAATGGATGCATTTTATTTTATGTAAATTATACCTTAATAAAGTTGGTTTAAAAAGAAAAAAATCGGGCTTCCCTGGTGGCACAGTGGTTGAGAGTCCACCTGCCGATGCAGGGGACACGGGTTCGTGCCCCGGTCCAGGAGGATCCCACATGCCGCGGAGCGGCTGGGCCCGTGAGCCATGGCCGCTGAGCCTGCGTGTCCGGAGCCTGTGCTCCGCAACGGGAGAGGCCACAACAGTGAGAGGCCCGCGTACCACAAAAAAAATAAAAAGAAAAAAAGTAAAAGAAAAAAAATCATTGAGCTGTACACTTAAGAGCAAGTACACTTTACTGTAGGTAAGTTATATCTCAATTTTAAAAAGTCAAAAAACTAAAATAAAAAGAAGGAAGTCTAGAGCTGGGTGTCTTGTGTCCCCATGGGGCAGGTGAAACATAAACCACCCCCATGAGGATGCACCTCTCTTTTATGGGGGGCCCTCCCCATCTTGAGCCTGGTCAGTGTGTGGGCTTCCATGGGCTGCCCACCCCCCATGTCAGCTTCTCCCCTGTTTCCTGTCTGACCTTCACCTGCTCTTTGCAGCTCCTCAAGTTCATCCCGGAGAAGAGTGACATTGACCTCCTGGAGGAGCACAAGCATGAGATAGAGCGGATGGCCCGTGCGGACCGCTTCCTCTATGAGATGAGCAGGTCGGGGGCAGCAGGCGCGGCCAGGAGGGGGCGGCGGTGGGCGGGCCAAGGAGGGGGCTGGAGCTGCTCTGGGGTTGGGGGCCTCACGATGCAGCCCGCCCTGTCCACAGGATCGACCACTACCAGCAGCGGCTGCAGGCCCTCTTCTTCAAAAAGAAGTTCCAGGAGCGGCTGGCCGAGGCCAAGCCCAAAGTGGAAGGTATGGCTGAGGGCTGGGGAGGAGGCCTGGGGGTGGGAGGCAATGGACAGGCACAGAGGAAACCTCCTTCCTTATTCTTGATTGCCCCCGGAAAACCAAAGTCAAGGACAAGACGTAAGTCTATGAGTTTTGTAGACGTATGCACTTGTGTACGTGTGCACACGTGCCGGCCACGCACCCCATTCCCCGTGCCTCGGCATGCAGGCTCTCCAAGGCGGGGAGTCTGTTGACATCGGCCCCAGCCTGGAACAGAAATGCTGAAAAAATGACGATGACATTAAGCACCTAGAACACTTCTGGGCACAGATTGCTCTGCTTGAGAGGTCCTAGGTGCAGAGAAGACCTTGGACACATTATTTTAAGTGTGAGCTACTAAGAAAGTAGGAAATTGGGCAGCGGGATCCCCAGAGGTATCTGATTTGCTGGGGTGGGGAACCCCTCCCACCTTTTTCAGGTGAGAACTTTGTAATTAAACGAGAACCACATGCCAAGTACTGTGTGAAACACTCCACGTGGATGGTCTCACGTGGTCCTCGCAACGCTACGGGGGCCATTCACTCATCTCTAAGATGAGGCTATGTTAGTGGCCCAAGGCTGTGTTGCTGGTAGGTGGTGGAGCCAGGATAGGAACGCAGATGTCGTTCTTAAGAATCCATCCCTTCCCTCTTGTCCTGTAGTACTTCCCAGACGGCATGTCCCTGGAACTGCCTGGGGATGGCAGAGGACGGAGGCACAGGGAGCTGGGGAGAAGGGCAGGTGGTCAGGAGGGTGGGCAGCTGTGAGGACCCCAGAGGGAAGAAGCAGGAGAGGCTGTGAGGCTCATCTGCGGTGAGAACAGGATCAGCAGATTGGAATGAGAGAGCCAGTGTCCAGGATGCTGGGGGGCAGGCTGGGGGCAGAGCAGAGCATGGGCCCCCTCTGCTGGACACCAAGCTGCCTGCACTCCCTTGGAGGCCCAGGCCAGAGACTGGTCCTTCCTGGAGTTTGATGAGCTGCTTCAGGAGGATTCCCGGGGTAAGGTGGAACGTGGCAGGGTTAGAGGCAGATGTTTTCTGTAATCTGGACGGACACACACACACCCACGCACGTGCATGCACGCAACAAGGGGTCCGCAGGCTGTGTGATCATAGATAACGGGTCTGAGGGGGAAGGAAAGGGTTCAACAGTGACTCTGCAGGTCTGAAGGCACCTCCTTCCCTGGTGATGGGTGAGTCCTGCTGCTGACTGCCTTTGGGGCGTGAGGCACAGATAAAGGGGTTCAGCCCAAGGCTTGTGTTCAACTATTTGTGTCTCTTGGGTCAGTGAAGCAAAAGTGAGCAATCGTCTGTCATCTGGATCTGTGGAACCAGAGCAGTTTAGCCGCCAGGTAGATTTTTTCTCAGATAATTTCCTGCTCCTAGGAGCTCACTCCTAAACTCTCCCTAAGAGGTCATCAGTGCATGCTCAGGAAAGAGCTTCCCTTTAATATCGAGCTAAGCAGAGTGAGACGCGTTTGGGATGGCAAAGCCTGCTGAGGAAAGTAACAGTCGCTCTGCTATCGCCATGGCTACCGTTCTAGAATGGTCTGGAGGTCTCTTCTGTCCCAGACTTGGGAGCAGGTGGCTGAAGTGGTATTTGACAGAATCAGGTCAGTGGGCTTGACTGGGGGCAGAGAGGTGAGGATCGGGCAGGGGTCGGGGTCCATGCTCCTCCCTCCAGTTCTCCCAGGAAATATTCCTGGAAGAGCTAAGATTTGGCCTATCCCCGCTGGTTGATGAGCTGTTGACCCCTGTCCCCAGCATCCCTCCCTCCCCAGGCAGGGCCTCTGGGTCAATTTGCCGAAGGCCAATTCATTAAATCTGACAAATTTACCAATTCTTCTGTGAATATATTCATGAACATATTCTTGAATAGATTCTATGAATATGTTCGTTGCTGAATATACCAAATTTACCGGCGCTCATTATGAACATATGCACTGAGTACGGTCAAGATGAATATGGCTTCACATGTAAACATGCTTATGACTATATTCGTGAATATATTATGACTGTATCTAAAATGTCTGCATTGCATTATGGGAGTTTTCCCATTTACACTGATTCCCTTTGAACTCTTGTCAGTTTCTGTTTTGCCAACATTTTAGCATTTTTAGGATTCCTCTGCAGATTTTTCAAATAGCAGCCTATCAGCCTTAGAAAAACTATCCCAACCGGTATGCGTTGCCGGAAACTCTGAAGTAGTTTACTTAAAAAAAAAAAAACCAAAACAACTTGTTATTGAAATATGCACATAGAAAAGTACACAAATCCTAAGAGTCCTAATTGATGAGTCATCCAAAAGTGAATGCACCTGTGTGATCAGCGGGCAGGTCAAGGAATGGAATGTTTCCAGTCCCCCAGAGCCCTTCTTCATGTCCCCCTCTCAAACATTACTTCCTCCAAATCCTCTGAAGGTCTGTCTATCCTGAACTTTCTGTAAATGGAATAACACAGTACAGATAATTTTATGCTGGTCTTTTGCTCAGCATTATGTTGTAAGTTATCCCTGTTATTACAGGGAGCGGTGGGTTATTTATTTTCAGTGCTGCGTTTTATTCCATTGTATGAATATACCATAATTTACTTAACCAATCTAGATGGAATTTTTTAAAAACACAAACTAGAAACCATTCAATTATTCATCAAGAGTACTGCCACTGTTAGGTCACAGAATAGGCAGATGTTTCAGTTTAGAAGCCGCTGACCAACCTTACCTCTTACTCATTTTTTTTGTGTGTGTGTGGTATGTGGGCCTCTCACTGTTTGTGGCCTCTCCCGTTGCGGAGCACAGGCTCTGGACGTACAGGCCCAGCGGCCATGGCTCACGGGCCCAGCCGCTCCACGGCATGTGGGATCCTCCTGGACCAGGGCACGAACCCGTGTCCCCTGCATCGGCAGGCGGACCCCCAACCACTGCGCCACCAGGGAAGCCCTCTTACTCATTTTTTTACAGTTTTTTTTTTTTACAGTTACTTTAACTGCTTTTGAAGAGTTTTGCAAACTTTTAGTCAAATGGTTTGCATTTAATCTTCATAGCAGCATCTTAAGGAATGTTCAATTTGGCAGAAGCCAAAGATCATAATACAATGGTTTGATCTTCTCACCACCACATTTAATAATCCAAAATCATATTCTATAACTGGCAGCCAAATTTTCAGTGTAGGATTTGTATCCTAATTCTGCACATCCACCATTATTAAATACAGAATAACTGAGGAAGGGCCAGAGTACCCACATCAGAACGAAATACTGAAGGTTTGGTTACTGTTAGTCTTAGTTTGTGTTTCCAAGAAAGGTATCATTTAAGGAATTGGAGGGAAATTTTTAAACGCCTAAAGGTTGGAAAATTCTTTTAAATGATATTCAATAGGCTGTCTAGTAACCTATTTAATCAAATCTAAGACACCATCAACTGCAAAGCACACCATTATCTTATAAAACAAAAATATGAAAATACTGCAATTGATGATGTTATAATTTAATGACAGGGATGTTTTTCTTTCCAAAAAGATCAACAAAATTCAGCACTTCAAAAGAGGCAGAAACAGTCCCATAGTATGTAAAATGCTGAAGTTAAAAATTTTAATCACTAGGTTTAGAAAAGTAAAAGTATTATATATATATATATATATTTTTTTAAATTTATTTGCTTTTGGCTGCGTGGGTCTTTGTTGCTGTGTGCGGGCTTTCTCTAGTTGCGGCGAGCGAGGGCTTCTCACTGCAGTGGCTTCTCTTGTTGCGGAACATGGGCTCTAGGCACATAGGCTCCAGTAGTTGTGGCACACAGGTTCAGTAGGTGTGGCTTACGGGCTCTAGAGTGCAGGCTCAGTCGTTGCGGTGCACCGGCTTAGTTGCTCTGCGGCATGTGGGATGTTCCCGGACCAGGGCTCGAACCCGTGTCCCCTGTATTGGCAGGTGGATTCTCCACCGCTGTGCCACCAGGGAAGCCCAAAGTATTATATTCTTGCATATATCCACAGAAAGAATATGTTAAGAGTCTAAATATACGCAAGGAAAGATGATACATTCTCCAATATAGTCTTAGGAAGAGTTGGCACGTTTTGAGAAAGGGTTATTTGGTGAATTGGCTTTTGGCGAGTTTGCTTCCCCTGGAGGCAGGTAGATCTGGAGAAGATCGTCTGCTGGGCTGTGGGCACAGCCTCTGCCCCTCTGAAGCTGACACTTAACGGCGCCTTTTCTGGACTTTGTGGTGGCATCATCACCTGTCCCTCCTCCCCCAGCCATCCTGCTGGCCTCCCGGGAGCTGATCCGCAGCAAGCGTCTAGCGCAGATGCTAGAGGTCGTCCTGGCCATCGGCAACTTCATGAACAAAGGGCAGCGTGGGAGCGCCTACGGGTTCCGGGTGGCCAGCCTCAACAAGATTGCCGACACCAAGTCCAGCATCGACAGGTGCGACCTGCCGGCTTCTGGAGTCTCCGTCTCACCCCACCCTGGCCTCTCCCCTCCTCCCCTTTACCCTCCCCAAATATGCCACAACTTCCCCCTAACACCTCACCCTAGTTTCCCCCGGACCCTCATTCCCAATTCCCTTGGCCCCGTACCCCTGACCCGACTTTCACCCACAGAAACATCTCTCTGCTCCATTATCTGATCATGATCCTGGAGAAGCATTTCCCTGACATCCTGAACATGCCCTCTGAGTTGCAGCACCTTCCAGAAGCCGCCAAAGTCAAGTAAGGGGTCCTCTCGAGGCTGCCTTCTCCCTGTGATCCCGCCCTCTCTCATCTAAACTTCCTCCTTCGGGGCTGCTCTGAGCTGGCTCAGAATGAACAGCATCTCGGGGTCTGCTCTGGGAGAACCCAACAAAAGACACACTTTGCTCTCAAATCCTCATTTCAGAGATTCTCTCAGGAAACAAAGCGGGGAGTGGGGAGTTGCGACAGGGATGGGGAGAATGCCGGCAATGGGGTTGTTGTGAAGCCACGTACCACTGCAGGCGATCAGAGCTTAATCCTGCCTCTGCAGAGTGTGGGAGACAGTGTAGGACACTCGCTCCATTATCCCCACAAGGGGTAAGATGGGCATCATCTACCATCTCCTGTCACTCACTGGCTGGGGGTGGGCAGTAATGCTCTGGCCCGCAGAAAAAGTGCTCAGTGGTTGGAAGTCAGGGCTGTCCACTACAACGGATGGTCCAAGGAGATGGCGGGGGTGGGGTGGCGGGCTCCCGGGGCATCTGCTACAGGCGAGAAGTCAGACCTGAACGTATATAGGCCGATAGAAGCATCTCCAATAGAAGCAGAGGTAAATAGCTAATACACATCAAAGGTATACTGCATGCAAGATACCATGTTAAGAGCTTATGAGCATTACCTGATGGTAATAAAAATAAATCCAAGCCAGAGGCCATGTGTTGGAAACCTTCCAATATGCAGCATGACATTTCCGATCTAGAAGGATCTATAGGACATAAGTTTCACCCATCATTTTACAGAAGCACAGACAGAGCACAGAGGGGAGGTGATTTGCCAGGGCAACATGTTAATAGCCAAAGCAGGGCTGGAACCCGGGTGCACTGACTCCCAAAGCCATTGGGGTTTGCTCTGCCTTGTACTAACCCTAGCTCCTCTCCCTCCCTCTCTGTCCCCCCGCCCCCCATAGCCTGGCAGAGCTGGAGAAGGAGGTGGGCAACCTCAGGAGGGGCCTCAGAGCAGTCGAGGTGGTGAGTACATCATCTATGCCTGCCTGGGTTTGAGGGGATGCTGCCTGTGTTTGCTGCCTGTCACTGGGCCAGAGGGTGGACCCCCCCCCAGATGCAGACCCTGTCTGATGCATGTCTGTGACCCAAAGCTCCTGGCTGGGGCGACAGAACAGCTGACACAGCAGGTACAGCCTGTAGCATAGAGTGAGTGCTCAGGAAAGGATAACTGAACTACCCAAGGCTTAAATTTAGACTCCGAATAGGAGACATCCATCTGAGACTGTAGCCTATCACTGTACAGTGGAGCGGAGTGAATGAGAAATCTGCCACGTTTAAGACTGATTCAAATCGATGGGACAGAGGATCTGCATGCCTTGGAAGCTGACTTAGGGCCGGTAACACCTAGTGTGACACTGGGACCACTGTCCCCAGAAGTTCTTATGTCTCTTCACCTCCTGCCTGGGCCAGTAGAGGACCCAGGGGCTATACTTTTTTCTTTGCTGGAGACCCAGATCTCTACTATTCCTGATCTAAGGGCTTCTCAGATGATACTGTCTCTAGCCCAGTGTGGAGGGGGCCCACTCCTTTGTTCCCATCTAGGAACTAGAGGGCCTTCTCATCTTCACTGGGCGTATGTGGGGAGGCGGTTAAGGGGATAACGGGCTTAGAGAAAGAAGTATGAGAAGGAACCTTTTGTTGCCATTATGGCAGTGGGGGGATGGGGCAGGGGGCTGCTTTCTAATTTATAGCCCTTTAAAGTGCTACCCAAAATGTGGTCCGTGGTCCATGAACCAGCAGCATCGCATCAACTGGGAGATTTGGAAATGCATCTCACACTTTAATCGGCACACAAATCACCCAAGGGTCTCGTTAAAATGCAGATTCTAATTCTGAGTGGGGCCTGAGAGCCTGCTTCTTAAAATTTCACGCTGCTGGTCCCAGACCACGCTTTGGGTAGCAGGATCTAGAGAAAGAAATATGGCAGCGGGGGCGAGGGAAGCATAGAGGCAGGGGGTACTGGTTGATACCTCACAATCTTTGCCACCCTTAGAATTTGAGACCCAGGGTGTACCCTCTTCCAAAGAAAGGCTCAGTGTCCTGCGATTGGCAAGGAGGGTGGAGGACGTGGTGAGTCCCAGCATTCCTGACTCTCGTCCTGGCACTGGTCTGACCAGCACTTGGCTCTCCCTCCTCAGGAGCTGGAATATCAGAAACGCCAGGCGTGGGATCCAAAGGACAGGTTTGTCCCGGTCATGAGCGACTTCATCACGGTCTCCAGCTTCAGCTTCTCAGAGCTGGAGGACCAGCTCAATGAAGCCAGGGCCAAGGTAAGGGCGCCCCAAGCCCCCAGGCTGACCCCACCCCCACCCCTCTGTCTTCACCGGTCCTACCACAGGTGGCCCAGAAGGGACACACCCAGAGGCACAGAGCTTTGAGGAGAAAGGGTTTCCTCACTCCTACAAGAAAAGCGACAGCAACGCTGTTGCAATGTTCACTGTCCATTGACCAGATGTCAGGCGCCCCATGAAGTGTTTTCCATCCTGTGTCTCACCGCCTACCTTCTGGGTTTGTTGAAAGGCTATTATCCCATTCCACAGATACGTGCACTGAGATCCACAGACGTTAAGTAACTTGCCCAGGGTTGCCCAGCTGTGACAGACAGAGCTGGGTTAGAAGCCTGACTCCAGAGCCTAGCTTTGCTCTCGGTTGCTCTGCCTCTTCCTGCTTTGCACTCTGACACGCCTCTGGACCCCAACTGTGGGAGTCTTATTGAGATGTGGGTCCTCATTCAGGAGGTCGGGGGTGGAGCCTGAGATTCAGCCTTTCTAACCAGCTCCCAGGAAACACCCATGCCGCTGGTCCAGGGAGCACACTTAAGAGTAGTGAGGGCTTTCTTAGAGGGTTTTCAGTAGGTTGAATTAGAGATGGTAGCTCTCAGTAATAGTGCCAGGCATGTAGCTAGCTAGCACTCTGCATCACTAACTCATTAGGTCCTATTATTATCCCCATTTTACAGATGAAGAAACCGAGGCACAGAGGGGTTAAATAACTAGCCCAATAACTAGATGATCTGACATCCTTGTGGTCCTGACCTTAGGAAGTGCTTCCCAAGGTCTGCAGCTCCT
Source organism: Lagenorhynchus albirostris (assembly GCF_949774975.1). Lineage (NCBI taxonomy): Eukaryota > Metazoa > Chordata > Mammalia > Artiodactyla > Delphinidae > Lagenorhynchus > Lagenorhynchus albirostris. The sequence goes on from NC_083104.1 coordinate 69,437,673, forward strand.
GGTCCTGTACCTACACCCTAACAGACCCAGAGGTCACTCCGGGCAGCCTCTGTCAGTCAGCCTGGGTCTCCCACCTCCCAGGTGTCAGCCTCAAGCCTTTCCTTCCTTCAGCCTTGTCCTTACCCTGATGACATGGGGGGGGCTCCCTTCTCTAGCCCTGCCCCCCCCAAGTCCCCCCACCTGGATGAGCTCTGCTCTGGCTGGAACTCAACTGCCCACCAGGCTCGGGGGCGACTCTCCACCAACCCTTCTCTTCAACAGTTCTCCAAGGCCCTGATGCACTTTGGGGAGCAGGACAGCAAGATGCAGCCGGATGAATTCTTCGGCATCTTCGACACCTTCCTGCAGGCCTTCTCGGAGGCCCGGCAGGACCTGGAGGCCATGCGGAGAAGGAAGGAGGAGGAGGAACGACGGGCGCGCATGGAGGCCATGGTGAGGGTGCTGCTGGGGCCTGGCCCTGAGCAAGGCTGAGGGAGTGGAGAGCGCGTGGGCAGCGGGAGGCTCAGGGTGCCCTAGCAAGGAGGAAAGGGGAGCCAGTTGGTAGACCCAGCCCAGCCCAGGCGTCAACGCGCGAAGGAGGGCAGGTGTCTGTGGCCTGGACCGCGGTGGATGTGCTGGGCCGCGGCCTCTCACCCGCCCTCCTCGCCCTTCCAGCTGAAGGAGCAGCGAGAGCGGGAGCGGTGGCAGCGCCAGCGGAAGGTGCACGCGAGCAGCGCGCTGGACGAGGGCGGCGAGTTTGATGACCTGGTGTCAGCCCTGCGCTCGGGCGAAGTTTTCGACAAGGACTTGTGCAAACTCAAACGCAGCCGCAAGCGATCAGGGAGCCAGGCCCTGGAAGCCACCCGGGAACGGGCCATAAACAGGCTAAATTATTGACCTGGGGGACTGGCCGCAGCGGGAGGCTGGGAGACAGGGATGGGCCCAGGGCGGCGGAGTGGAGGAGGCCGTGCTAGTGACACTTACACAATTCGGTGCTGGATTTAGAGCCCTGGGCTGGGTCCTGGGGGCGGGGCTACGTGGCAGGACCCGGTGTCTCCCCACCTGAAGGGGCTCCCCTCATCTCCTCTTCCCATTATTCTTCCTGCACCCTGGCCCCAGGGGTCACTCTTTGAGGCGGACTTGGCCATCCCTGGCCGGCCCTGCTCCCTGACCCCCAGCACGGACACCCAAATGTTGGCACAGAGCTGTTCCGTCTCTAGCCTGGAGAGAGGTCCACGGACCTTGTCTAGACTTCACGTGCCGTGGGGAGTAACGGGCGGGGGCATCCAGGCTCCCATCTCTCAAGAGTAGGCTTAATGGAACGTTGATATGGGGCGAAGTTTCCTATTGAAAGGAAGAGGCATGACATACGCTAGCTAGATGTGTTCCAGGAAAAAAAAAAAGATGCTGGGAGGAGGATGCAGGGACCAAGTCATCAGGACAGGGTGACAGTGCCTGTATCCTACATCGCGAGCCCTCTGGCCCCTCTCTTGCATGTCTTAAGTTTCTCTCCCTTCCCTCCTGCCATCTCCGTCCTATACTAATCCAGAATCCCGGAAAACTCACCTTTGGGTTCCCACGACTAGGGCTCACTATCAGGTACTTGATGGATCTGGTAAGGGAAGGGGTTCAAGGAAGAAGACCCCATTCATCACCACACCTCGTACGTTGGGCACAGGGACCCCGGAATGAAACGGTCCTTCCCCACCCTGTACAACCTGACCGTTGTCTTGAAGCGAGACAGTGACCTCACACGTTGGCTAGGGGTTCCAGAGGGCAGCACCTGAATGGCCAGCTCCACCCAGAGCGCCTGGGCTACCACTGAACACTACTCGGACCCCGTACTCGTCTGACATCTGCCGCTGAGCAGGAGGCGCAGTGACCTCCTGCTCTGTCCCGCCTGCAGGAGACCCTTCCAACTGCGTTCGTCTGGCTGAGGTTGGCCCTGGGGCATCGGTTCCGAGGGCTCCAAGGGCAAGAGCTGCCCTCTGCAGTTACGTGCCACCTCTAAGGGAGTAAGGGGACCGCCTCAGGGGCATTCAGATGGGGGGGCGGGCCCAGAGCAGGCAGGGGTGGAAAGCTGAGGGGGTCCCACCCCCCCAGCTCTGGGACCCGCCTTGGTTCAGCCGACTTTCATTCTGGTTCTCCTGTCCGTTCTCACCTTCATTCTGTCCACCAGGAGCTGTCCTTCTGGGGCAGGATGATGGCTGGTATCTACACAAATTTTCTAAAAGGACAGAGGTGAGCTGAACTCCATCAAGGCTCATTTTTAATACATTTCCAACCCCCCAGAGTTAACCCCTCATCCTCTGTATCTGTGAGACCTGCCTGACCCTCCCTACAACCCCACATCAACAGGCTCCCTGCCCTTCTATCCTCCTGCCCTTCCCTTTTGTGTTTCTCACCTTCTGACCTCCTCCTCCAGCTCAGGGTTATTGCCAGTGGACAGACTGGTGGGCTGGGCCCACTCTTCAGCTGCCTATCTTTTCTGGGGGTGGGACCATAGTAGCTGCAGGGGAAGAAACACAGGGTTGCTGAGCCCAACATGGGTGTTGGTTCAAGGGGGAGGGATTGAGCAAGTGTAAGCCTGGTGGGGACCGGTGTGAAGCAGCCATCCTGGAGTCCAGGTGAGGGTAAGGTGAAGGCTTACCAGGAAGAGTGGCCTCAGAGCTGTGTGATACCCACAAAGCCCCCGCTGGAAGAAGCCGGCATTGGGACAATGGGAAGGTTGTGGTGGGACCTCGCAGGGTCCTCCCCCAGACTGGCCGGGCCGAGGTCCACCTCACCCACTGGGACCGGGAATAGGGAGGGCTCCACGTCTAGCCAACAGGCCTGCCCAAACCCCGGTATTCCCACCCACCGTGGAAGGCTGGATACGCACCAGGGAAGAAGGAATATGGAAGACGCTCGAGACACGTTGGAGCCACAGAAGAGCACAGTTCGGTTTAACTGTTTACAGAGGACACGTATATTGATTGTTCCAGGGCTCAGGCTTCTCACCTCTAAAGATTTTGCTTTCTCTATTTATTATTTTTCTAGATCTGGCCAGTGGCTCTGACACCAGACGCCACTGTAGCCAGATCGCCAACAGTGCCTTGGACCACAGACCATCACGGCTGACTCAGCAAGAAGTGCTGGTGCCTTGGAGACAGCTGAGTTGGTCCTTGATGTGCTAAACGTTGACGCCTGTTGTATTTGTCCCTTGGTCGTTCCCAGGTGCCCTTCCTGCCACCTTTGGGTTCATTTTTCCAGCTAATTTTGTGTACAGCGTAAAATTCAGTTAATCTGATGCAACCTGTCCCCTTCTCAGCAGCAACATCTGCTCCCCCTCCCCTGTGAGGGAAGGGAGGCGTGTTTAGGGCGGCGGGAGGAGAAAATTCTCCAGGTGGATGGGGAAGGGTCTGGTCCAGGCTCTTCCCCAACCCTATTCCCTTTCCACCCTCTGGGGGAGCCGTGACCATCCCCGCCCCCCACCTCTACCGCCTCCACGCCAAGGCTGTTCTCACCAGCTGTTTCAGATGACAAATGAGGCTAATGTACAAATTCTGCAGCGTCCTTTTCGCCTGCACCTTTTTTATAGAATATATTGTAATACTAAAAAATATTAAATCCGTGCCACCCCTACCTAACCGGCCTTGAAACTTGTGCCTTCTTCCCACGCTGGGACGTGAGGCGTGCTGGGCAGTGGCATAGCCCATGGTGTGTGGGAAGCAGATCCTACCCGCTCTGCGAGCCCCGACTGTGACATCCTCAGGAATTCCGCAAGCCAGTTCACGTCGTAGGGTAGCTTGAAATCGGCCAAGGTGGGAGGACTTAGACCATGGAAATTGGCCTTTTTTGCTTTTCCAAGAGCTAGTTGTTAAGCATTTGCCAGCACACCTGGGTGCAGGGCCAGAGGAAAGGCAGGCGGGGGGCCGGGGGAGTGAGGCTAGAACTAGACACCTACCCACACCGAGAGAACCCCGCAAGCGCGTCCAGCGTTTGGGGATGTGAAAACCGGGAGCCTCTAACTGCACCCCGTGACCTCCACCAGCCAGCGACGGGATGGGCTTCAGACACCCCTACCTGACAGTGCTACTGGAGATGCTGCATCTCGGGGCCTCCCTCTCCACTCCTGCCTTCTCCCCCAGGGAAGGCGGGGTGCACGGAGAACACGCCCCTTTGCTTTTCCAGCGTCTCTCCTGCTCCTCTTCCCCCAGGGGGCGTTGGGTTGGGGGTGGGCCTGCCATCACGGCGGCTCGGTGCCCTCGGCACAGACACAGTCCTCATTCTTGCATCCCCCAAATGGGCATCGTGGCTTTATTTGGTGCACCGTGTGGGTGAAGGCAAGCTCCATTGCTCCTCCTCCCCTGGTGTGTCCCAGGACGAAGGGGTGCAGGTGGAAAGGCCGTGCGCGGGGCAGGTGTGGGAGGTGTGCTTGGTCAGGAGGCCTCAGGGCTGTGGCCCACGAGGCCCCTGCTTGGGAGCCCTTGGTTCCCTCCCGGGGAAGGAAGGAGAAGAGAAAACCCAAGAGGGAAGGGGAGGTTATGGGCTCAATTGTCGGAGAGAGTCCACAAGTCACTCAGTGTGATTCGGGGGTTATCTAGCCTTGCTTGCTGCGGCCAGCCCCCTCCCACAACCTTAGTTAGGGTCCAGGAAGGCTGACGGGCCTGCTGGTTTCCTCTCGGAAGAAAGGAAACCTCGCAGGTCAGGGTAGGTCATCGAGCAGTAGAGGGGTGGGCTGACCTGGGGTTCCTACCGGTTGAAGGTAACTGGTGGCGGGGTGAAAGGAACTTGACATCTTTCCCTTGGCTGAAATCTCATCCCGTCTCTTGACCTCGCTGGGCCAGGGGTGAGAGGGGGCAGGAACTCTACGTCCGATGGAAGTCCCCCCGCTGACCCCCGGTCTTGCTGACGAGCTTGATCTCCGCCAACACGATGTCCCTGCTGACAGCCTTGCACATGTCATATAGGGCGAGGGCAGCCACGGCAGCGGAGGTCAGGGCCTCCATCTCCACCCCAGTGGGGCCCCGAGCCCGGCAAGATGCCCGGACCACCACGGCGTGGCGTGTGCTGTCCAGCTCCAGCTGCACCTGGACGTGGCTCAGGGCCACGTGGTGGCACAGCGGGATCAGCTGGCTGGTCAGCTTGGCCGCCTGGATGCCTGCCAGCTGGGCCACCACCAGGGCGTCTCCCTTCTTTAGCTGGTTCTCCTGGACGAGCTTGTAGGCCACAGGCCCCAGGAGGACCACGGCTGAGGCCATGGCCACCCGCTCTGTGTCTGGCTTCCCACCCACGTCTACCATAGCCGCCTGTCCTTCCCTGTCCACGTGGGTCAGTTGGTCTGAGGTGGGCAGAGGTCCTGATGGGGTGGCAGGAGCCCGGGGCTCTGGGCTAAGGCACTTTGGGTTGGCATCTGAGTCGAGGTGGGAACTGTAATGTCTCTGAGGGAGCCCAGATGCCAGCCACCGCTGGGCGAGGCGAGGGACCTGGGGGGGCCAGCCCCCTTTCCACAAAGTCACCGTCTGGCTGGAGAAACTCACTCTGTGCCTCAGACCCTGAACATGGAGCGAGTCCCTGAAGGAGATGCTTGGAACGGCTGGTGGGGAATCTTGGCACATCAAAAATAACTCTGGAAGGAAAAGGAAAGAGAAGAAAGGCTCAGCCCAAAAGGTAGGTCTTTTCCCACCTCCCTCCCCAAGCCTCTCCCCACCAAACCCCGAGTTCTCCCGTTCACACTGGGGAAAGGGGAACGAGGGGCAAAGAGCACAGCGAGGAGAGAGAGAAAAGCGACGATACACAGAGAGGGGCCCCCGGAATGAACACGTGCAGCCCTCCTCGCCAGGAGGTACACAGGGCCAGGGTCCCGCAGGCTCTGCCTGCCCTGCAGTGGGCTCTGTGGGTGCTCCCACCTGGGCTCCCCTCCTCACAGCTTTCCTGTTGCCCAAGTTCTCTTAAGAAACACCTAAGGTCTGAAGACTGAAGCCTCGATCAGATGACTGCTCTGTCCCTTCATTTTCTTAAAACGATAGCGAGGCCTCAGCCTGAATCACCAATTAGTTACTCTCATCTTCACATTCTCTGGGAAGGGCTAAGAGAAATCATATAGTTTATAGACAACACACTAAGGTAAATATTTAATCTATTTCAACAACATCTCAAGCGGATCAGAAGCATACACAAAGCAACAGGATGACTGAATGGCCCCAGGGGCCTCAGGGACCTTGTAGGCTCTTGTTACTCAAAGGGTGGTCCAGGGACCGCCAGCGCCAGCACCACGTGAGGACTGTTAAAAGAGATGCAGCCCGGGCCTCCCGAATCCGAATCTGAAATAACAAGATCCCTGAGGGATTCACAGGCACGTGAAAGTCTAAGAGGCCCTGTTCTAGGCAACTCCTGGTTTTATAGAGATCAGACCACTTTAGTTACTCTATATCCTTGAGAGTATTATTATTCCTTCTGAAGCAATTAGGCCTCCCAACCTCTAGCTTTCCATCATGCTCTAGCCCCCCTACCTTGTCAGTGTCAGAGGTACAATTATCAAGGCACCCCCACTCCTTGCCATCAAGGCGTGTCAGCATGGGTCAAGGCCCAACACAAGAGGATGAGGATGGTGGAGGTGACGGCAGAAGAGAGGTGACAGTTTTTTTCCCGATGGCATGCTGTGGTGAGCCGCCCTTCCTTCTCTGGGTGGCTAGTGTGGTCCCTGGGCCGTCTCTGGCCCACTCCAGCCCACAAGCCTCAGGGCTCTCTGCTCCAAGTGCTGGAGGAAAAGAATCCCTTCCCCTGGTCTTCTCACTGCTTTCTCTTGCTTAGGGCACAATTCAGGGGCCCAGATCTGGCTGTGGCTAAGGGGGCGAGGCCTCCCCTGCTCTAGCCTGGGCATGCACCAGAGAGATAACAGCATCCCCAAAGCTCCGCATGGACCAGCCAGTTCCCCAGGGTTAGAGACCACATGTGGCTCAATAAAAAGGTGTTTCTGTTTCAAGCATCCTATGCACATAAGAGACGCCCTGGGCCCATAAGTTCCCGGGAGTTAAGGAATTAGGCAGTTGAGATCCTGGCTGTGTCCTCCCTAGGAAGCTGAGTAGCACTCTTAGCTTGCTGCCTAAGCGCTGCCCACACAGAAGCGTAACAACACAAGGACCAACGGGCACTAATGGTCCGGACACGCACGTGAATTGACCCACAGGACAGAAGGGAAGGGACGCCTGTGACTGTATCCAAGCTGGGAGATTCTAAAGCCGAGGACAAGATCTCTGTCTTACCCAGAAGCTCCATTTTCAGGGGACAACTAACAGCGATCATAAACCTGAAGGACCCCCCCGACCCGATTTCTGGTGAGACAGAACGATGATTTCTGTGGCATGTACAGTAAGAGGGAGCCAGGGAAGGGAAGAAAAGCCACAGTAAAGGCTTGGAGGGGTAGGAAAAGGTGAAGGATGAGAACCTCAGGATGAAGTGCAGGATCAGGGTCGGGGGCGCCTACGGCAGGGGCCCCACCCCACGGGACCCCCCCCTGACAAGGGTGAGTGGTTACGTACTGATGGGTCACCCACCGATGAGGATCATGGGCCGGTTCTTCATCTGGGAAATATTGAACATGCCTGGGGCGAGGGAAGGATGGGGGGGGAGAGGAGAGCAGGGAAGCAGGGAGAGAAAGAGGGCGGGGAAAAGAGTTCACTGAAACGAACGATGGACACAGAGGTATGACAGCCCCGTGGACACGCACTCACCTACCGCAGCCCGACAAAAAACCCCCGCCGTACACTGCAAGGTCGCCCATGATGGAGCCCATGACAGTTTTTGGATGCCAGGACCCTGCCCTCCCTGTCAGGGATGAGAGAGGGGCAATGACACCCCTCTTTCTCCACTACCCAATGAAACAGCCCGAGAGAATGTGGGGCCCCCCGTCCTGTGCAGGCTCTGCTCTTCCCCTGGGAAGGAGAAGCATCATCGCACCCCAAGTCTAGAGGTCCAGCAGAAGTAACGGAGAGCACGGACCACACTGAGTGCCACTGGCTCACTACAGACCTCCCTCCTGCTGACAATGGCCCACTCACCGCCCAGCCTGGCCTCCCCGCCCCCTCACCTGCATGCTGCCGCTTCTTCCTGCCCACGGCAGCCCCAATGATGCGCAGCAGCTCCTCCTCAGAGGCCCCTGCCCGCAGGTGATCCCGTAGAGATACCTCTGAGTTCCCAAAGAGGCAGACCTGGAGAGATCACATTGCAGGTGAGGCCAACATGCCCCCCTCATCCTGAGCCTTGGCCCCCATCCTTGGAGGCCCCCTGGGCTGGGCACGAGGGCCTCCCGTGGCTGGTCATACTCAAAGCAGGTCTTCCTGCAATGAGGGGCCGAAAGTGCTAGATGGAGGAGTCGGAGGGGCTGGAAGGGCAGGAGGCAAAAGCAGACACCCCAAGGCCTGCGTCATCTGACTCCCGGTCATGTTTCCTTCAGCGCATGGTGCGTACTTGAAAAATACCAAATAACTGCCGACAGATACAGCACAAATACCAAATAACTGCCGACAGATACAGCACATCAAAGTCTAGATCCACACCCTCTCCTGAGACATTCCACGCAAAGGCCTCTTCACTGCATGAGAACGGACCCCAGTCAGTGGGAGCTGAGCCCCGGCATGGACATCCATTCCCCCTCCATCCTCTTCCAGTCCCTTTGCTCCCGGACCCTGCCCGCCTGGCCCTGCTCTGGTTCGTGGTCCCTGACTCGGGGCTGAACAGCAGAGGGCTGGTGGAGATGGCAGCCTGAGGTCATTCAAGCTTGACTCGATGCTCCCCTGACTCTGGGAGAGGCTGGGAGCTCTGGGGGGCTCGGGGTGGATGGGGCAGTCCCAGAAGGCGGGAAGCCCCACAAAGCACCGACCAAGTGTCAGCCCCGTGCGGGGAGCTGTGGGCACAGAAGCACGGGTGACAAGCAGACACCATCAGAGAAGACATGAACGAGAGCTAAGCGGAAGAGACACCCACTCCCCCGTGCTGGTCAGTCCCCCTTCCTCGCTCCCCACCAGCGCCCACTCTCTGCCCTCTTCTGCAACCAGAGCCCCCCTCCTGCTGGCTTCTGCCTGGGTTTGGCTGATGGGAGGTCAGAGGGTGAGAGCAGAGAAAGGCCGGGCACTTCTCGGCAGTGGTGCTTCCGGCCACAACCACAGCCCCAGCCAGGCGGCCGCCCCAGCTCTCCTGGGAGCCCAGTGACGCCAACTCCTCCCCTGCCCCTTCCTCCCAGGGGTGGGACAGCAGTTTGCTGCTGCTCATCCAGTGCCCTTACAGGCCCCCTTAACCCTGCGCTATAAACAGCCTCTTCCTCACATTCTCCTTAGAATCCTCCCTCCACTTCCCGCAGCGGGGTGGAGGGGACTGACTGACACAGTTACCACCGACTGTCCACTCAGTCCTGTGCCTCCAGCCCAGAAGACACCCTCGCTTTATAACAACCTGCCGCACAGTTCCTATCGGGTGTGCAGCCTGACGGCCCAAACCCAGCCACCAGCACGCCCCCGATCCCAAGCAGATCCCAGAGCTGACCGGACAGCCCGGAGCCTCTCTCTCCACCCACACCTGCAGCTCCAAGTTCTTTCACTCTTCCTTCCCACCTTCACCTTAACTCTTACATATCTGGAACATCACGAAGTGGCCGTTTAACTGTCTCTCTATTTCCAAATTCAACCTGCGAGTTATTCTTCCTAAAACATGAATCGGGGATCTTGCTCCCCACCTTGTATAAAAACTCTGCCCAGTGTCCTCCTGTCAACAGGACACACTCTGCACCTTGCATGGGGTCACTCAAGCCCTCCACGAGGTGGCCTCCCCACAGCTGACTTTAATCTGCCCTGGCCAAATCAGGATGAACGCATCCATCCTCCCCCGCCACTACCTCCCCCCCACCACGTCCAGTCTCCATGGCTCACTGAGGTCCCTGTGCGCTCCCTCCAGGTTCACCACCAGAGGCCTGTCCGGCCCCTCATTTGATGAAGAATCCCGTGCTGCCACCCATTAGCTCTTTGTTTGGTCTCACAGGGAGTCTCTGTGGCCTCACAGAAGATGGGCATGTCCACGCCTCCCTTCCACCCGCCGTCCCTGGGCCTGAACGCACAGCATGTGCTGATGAGATATTAGATATGAGTAATGGATGCTGGTTTCAGGAATGAACCCCTGGCCTGGTGGGAGGGGCCAACCAGGGTGGGGGCTGGGGGCAAAGGGCACATCGATCCCCGCCCAGCCCGCCCACAGCACTGAGTCCTGGAGAGTGGCTCCTGATCAACCAGGGACCCAAGGAAGGAAGGAACCAGGGTGACGGTTCCACGGAAGCCACGAGTTCACCTTGATCTGCTGCTCCCACGATCCTCCCATCTCTGACACTATCTCACCATCACCCCGTGTACCCTGCTAGCCTCACCTCCAATCAGGGGGCACGGGTAGGAAGACATAAACAGAGCACAGAGGGGACAGGGGTGCCCACGGGGAAGGGGACACTCACCTTGAGGTTCCCGTCAGCTGTGATTCGCAAGCGGTTGCACGTCCCACAGAAATGCTCAGACATGGACGTGATGAAGCTGACTCGGCCTCGGAAGCCAGGGATTTTAAAGGCCTGTGGGTGAGCAGTGGAGGGGAGGGGGATAGGCAGCTGAGTGCCAGCTCTCTCCCTGACATCAGAGCCCTTACCTCTCGGCCCTCTCCCCAGGAGCCCTGCAGAAGGCAGCCCCCAAGGCCCTCGGACAACAGAAGACTCCAGTATGAAGCCCATGAGCTCTCCGCCTGCACCTGGCCTGCCCCAAACAAAGGCTGCTAAAGATGCAGGAACCCGAGGGCAGCACGGCCAGGGACAGCCACGTGGAAGAGCCAGACAAGCACCCGCTCCACCACTCAGTCCAGTGCATCCTACAAGTTCCTTAACCTCTGCCCCACGTCGGGCCTGCTTCTGCGTCAGTGAAGCAGGGAGGCTGCTATGATGGCCCTGGAACACTTCCTGCTTAAAAGGAACTGTCCTGCATCACTGACCCCACCCCCAAAGCAGCCCCTGCCAGCTCTCCCGTCCTAGGGTGGAAGCACCACCTTTCTCCCGGCCCCATCCCTGCCCTCCCGCCAACCTTGGCTGTGCTGGATTCCTCCTCCGGCAGCTTCTCCAGCTCCGGCCACTGCTGCCTGAGGGTGTCCAGCATCTCCTTATAGCTGACCATCTTCTTGAAGTTCCACTTGTTGCCTGTATTGGGGGTGGGAGCTACTGAGTCACATGATGCGGGGACCCAGGGGCTTCAAGTTCACCCTCCCACAGCCCAGGAACCAGTTCTCCGCCGCCAGGCCAGGAGGGCACAAGGTGCCTGAATGGGTGGATGGAATCACAGCCACGCCCACTCTGAGAAGCCTCCGACCCCCATCGCAGCCCCGGTGCCTGCCCAGGCCCCTCCCCACCACCCCTGGAGAAATTCCTACACACACAGTGGTATCGGGGCCAGCAGCACCCACAGGGGCAGCCGAACCTTGTCCGCCCTCCTCAGCCTTTCCCAGGGTTCTTGACAGCCCCCCGTCGTGCTCTCAGCGGGGCTCTGGTCCAGCTCTGCCGACAGGCCCGGCCTCCTCTTCCCCCACCCACCCCGCCCTGCGGCACTGACCATCAAAGGGCATGTACTCTATGAAGCGCACGTCCAGGGGAAGGCCCTCGGTCAAGGCCACGAAGTCCAAGAGTTCGTCCTCATTCAGGCCTCGCATCACCACACAGTTCACCTGGTCCAGGGATAAGGGGACCACAAGGGCTATCCCCACTGCGTTCTTTTCCAGGGATGACCCTTGTCGGGGATCTGACACCTGCCTAGGCTCTCCACCCAGGGTCCCGTTCCTTGTGTCCCTCCCCCAGTTCTCCATGGGTTGGAAGATTCCATGGGTCAGTGGTTTTCTCCCCTCCCTTGTGGGGAGTGGGGGGCAGGGCTGGATGGAGCGGGCCAGGAAGTGGTGAGGGGTGCACCGCAGGTGCACTGGCCAGGGCTGGGGCCTGTCTTGGGGCCAGGAAGTCCTCACCTTCACAGGACTGTAGCCCAGCTCAATGGCCTTGTGGATGCCCTCCATGACCTTGCGGAAGCCTGTGGGGAGGGAGAGGAACAGGGTCCAGGCACTGCCTTCCTCTCCCCCACGTCCTCACACCCATAGAAAGCACCAGAGCCACAAGGAACCTCAGAGACCGCCGAGTCTGGGGACCAGAGAGTAAATATTTCAGGCTCTGGAGGCCAAGAGGCAAAACTGAGGATATTGTGTAGCTATACATCATGAAGATTTTATTGACTAAATTCAGAATAGGGTAATAATTGAGTATATTTGTAACACCACTCTGGAATAGAATGAAAGAGTGGAATTCTTTTTGCAGGGATAATATGTTGCTTAATTGGTATTCATGGTTAATGTTCCCTATCATTAAATTCATTGCAAATGTTATCTGCAAAATCCATTCTTGGCTCGAAGGCTGTAAGAAAAACAAACCAGGCAGGGGGCTGGAGTTGGCTGGTGGGCTGTAGTGCATGGACCCTGATCTAGGTGAACCCCCTCATAGCCCAGATGAGGAAACCGAGGTCCAGAGACAGGCAGGGCTCAGCTGGGGGTCTCGCACAGAAGGCAGGACCCCCAACTCCCTCCCGGTGCCTGCTCTTCACCAGTCCGACCGTTCACCCACTCTTCATATTCTCACCGAGCACCCACTCTTCATATTCTCACCGAGCACCTACCAAGCGTAGGTGCTGGGCCAGGGCTGGTGAGCGATTCCCGTGCACGTGGCTCTCTCCTATCTCTGTGGTTAGTGCAGTAAATGTGATCCCAGGCTGGCTTCTCCTCCCCACCGCAGCTCAGTCATGTATCCAAACATGTGAGCGCCTCCGGCATACCGGCCCCTCCCCCACCCCCAGCCAGCCTCCACGGTTTCCTTGCAGCATTTTCAGAGTAAGACGGCAGGAAGAGACGGCAAAGGAAAGACTGTACAGCTTTTATACAAAATGCCGTTAGGATAATCTAGAAGTTCTCTCTTCCGTCAAGCCCTCTCCCTCCAAAAGGAGGCAGGGGACACAGGGATATGAATGGGAAGGCAGATCTGGCATCAGGATCTACTGTCTCCGATCCTCATTCCAGGAAGGAGTCAAGGAGGCAGGGGGCATGGGGAAGTGGGGCTGGGGGTTCTCTGGGTAAAGCTCACAGTTATACCTTCCACTTTCCCACCTCAGAGCCCCTGCGGTTCTCGACTGACATTCCTCCTCAGAGTAAGCTCCCTTGATCTGACCACCCGGCTCCTGAAGGGCCAGCATGAATGCCTCCTCCTTGAAGCCCTCCCAGTCTCCCCCTGCTGGAGGGGAGAGCCCTAGAGAGAAAGAGTTCTCTCTTCCGCTCTGCAAGTGCTTGAACTGACAGCACAAGACAAGCAAAGGTGGTTCCGTGGCATCACACCTTTCGGCCCTTCGTAGCCTGTAAGGCAGGACAGTGTCCTGTGCGTCTGTCCCCTCCACAGCACCTGGAGCAGCATTTAGAGGGCAAAGACACTCCCCCCGCCCAAGCACTTCCTCAGCACACTGCCAAATATAAACAGGAAGTCACACGCTGGGGGAGGGTGGAAAGAGGAGGTGGGGCTGAGAGCTGGAGGCTGTTTCCAGAGAAGCAGAGGGAAAGCTGGGTCTCCCCGGCATCTCTGATCCTCCAGAGAGGTCTCAGGAGTGCACCACCCTCCCCAAATCAAAGGGCATCTGAGCCTGTGCAGAACCTCCCATCCCAACCTGGGGCCCACGGATGGTGGGCGCTGGCCTAGTGAGACCCGGGGCTCAGGCCCCTCCGCTCTCCACTGCCACCCTCTCTGATGGAGCCTGGCAGGAGGAGGCTGTGGGTGTGCTTGCTGTAGGGGGTGAAGGAAGAGGCTTACAACAGGATGGGCTCAGGGAGCATCCTTAGGCGCTGGGGGACCCTCAGCTGGCAGTGCTGACCCTGCCCCTGGAACCCCAGGGCAGCTAGCTGCTTTCACCCAGGCTGCCCCACATTTCCTCAGAGCTCACTATAGGGTAACCAACTTGTCTCAGTTTGTCAGGGACTGTCTTGGTTTTAAAACGGAATGTCCTGTGTTCTTGAAACCCTCTCAGTCCTGGGCAAACTGGGGACAGGGTAGGGGGAGGCTGGTCACCACAGCTCATTAGCATCCGATCCCAAGTGTCCCCAAGAGTGTGGCTACAGAGACGAGGGACCTTTAGCAAGACTGAGGGGTGAGGTGTAAATGCCCAGGCTTAGCTATAGCCCAGGCACCAAGAGGGAGACCAGGCCCCTTGCACCGGCCACAGCTCCCCAGCTACGAGGGCCTGGGAGGGTCACCGTCCACCGTGAACCCCATGTGATCACCTTTCCTGCGGACGATGAACTCAAACTTGGCTGGTACCAGCGTGTCCAGGCTGATGTTGATGGTACTGAGGCCAGCTTCCTGAAGCTGCGGCAGCAGCCGGGCTAGGTTGATGCCGTTGGTGGTGACGCCAATGGTCCTCAGCCCTTCCAGCTGGTGGAGCTGTGCTGGAGAGAGAACAGCAAGGGCTATTAGCCTTCTTGCTTTTGGTGAGGCCAGGAGAAGGGCTGGAAGGAGAAACTCTGAGCCAGATAAGATGGATGGAAAAGGGGCTCTCTGCGGACCTCTATTAACCAGGCTTAGCTGAATAAGAAATATAAGAATAAGAAATAACCAAAAGGTTAAACACCGAGTGCTCACCTTGCTAGAGTGCAGACGGGATCAGATGGATCAAGGAGACCGGAGCCCAAAGTGCACACTGGAGACGGTTCTATACAAAGTGGGAGGGTAACTAGCTGCACCCAGCTTAGCAGTCACCTAGGCAAGGAGCAGGAGGGGCCCTGGGCCTGTCAAGGAGGTTGCCTGTCTGGGGAACTATATATGGATGAGTTGGGTACGTTGGTCTCCCTCCCGTGCCTGTGAGTAGGAGGAAGGCAGCAGCTTTTACCCCAAGGCTACAGTACTTAAGCAAGCTGAAGGGGGTGGGGGCAGCCCTGAGTAGCTGCAGATACTCAGGAGACGGGATCCCTGCAGTCCAGAAGAACTTCACTTCCCTTCACAAACTCAGGGGCAACCAGCATAAACAGATATAGCACTGACAGCCAGGCCAACAGAAGCCTTGGACACTGAAATGAGTACACAGCTAAGAATCAGTAAATATGGGCTTCCCTGGTGGTGCAGTGGTTAAGAATCTGCCTGCCAATGCAGGGGACACAGGTTTGAGCCCTGGTCCAGGAAGATCCCACATGCCGCGGAGTCACTAAGCCCGTGCGCCACAACTACTGAACCTGCACTCTAGAGCCCGTGAGCCACAACTACTGGGCCCTCGTGCCACAACTACTGAAGCCCACGCGCCCTAGAGCCCGTGCTCCACAACAACAGAAGCCACTGCAATAGGAAGCCCACGTACCACAACGAAGAGTAGCCCCCACTCACCACAACTGGAGAAAGCCCATGTGCAGCAACGAAGACCCAATGCAGCCAAAAATAAAAATAAAAATATACATTAAAAAAAAGAATCAGCAAACATTTTAAAAGAATGCTGTGATATGGGGAGGGGGAAGGGTAAGCTGGGATGAAGTGAGAGAGTGGCATGGACTTGTATATACTACCAAATGTAAAATAGATAGCTAGTGGGAAGCAGCTGCATAGCACAGGGAGATCAGCTCAGTGCTTTGCGACCACCTAGAGGGGTGGGATAGGGAGGGTGGGAGGGAGACGCAAGAGGGAGGAGATTCAGGTTTTTGTGAGATGTTACAGAAAAATCCAAATGAACTTTTTGGCCAACTCAACAGAAGAGTGAAAGAGGAAGAAGAAAGGACAGAGATAACAGAAGATGACTCTTTCAAAAATCAGAGTTAGATAAACATAGATGCAAAAATCCTCAACAAAATATTATTAGGAAACAAATTCAACAACACATTAAAAGGATCATACACCACGATCAAATGGGATCTATTCCAGGGATGCAAGGATAGCTCAACATCCACAAATCAATCAATGTAATACACCACATTAACAAATTGAAGAATAAAAATCATATGATCATCTCAATAGATCCAGAGAAAGCATTTTATAAAGTTCAACGTCAGTTCATGATTAAAAACTCTCAACAAAGTGGGTATAGAAGGAATGATCCTCAGCATAAGAGAGGCCATATATGACAAGCCCACAGCTAACATCTTACACAAGAGTGAAAAGCTACATGCTTTTCCTCTAAGATCAGGAACAAGAGAAGGATGGTCACTTGTGCCACTTTTATTCAACATGGTATTGGAAGTCCAAGCCACAGCAAATGGAAAAGAAAAATAAAAGGCATCCAAATCAGAAAGGAGGAGGTAAAACTGTCACTATTTGCAGATGATATTATACACAGAAAACTCCAAAGACTCCACTAAAAAACCATTAGAACTAATCAACAAATTCAGTACAGTTGCAGGATACAAAATTAATATGCAAAAATTCATTGCATTTTCATACACTAATAACAAATTATCAGAAACAGAAATTAAGAAAACAACGTACAATTGCATCAAAAAGAATAAAATACCTAGGAATCAATTTAACCAAGGAGGTGAAAGACTTGTACACTGAAAACCGTAACACGCTGATGAAAGAAATTGAAGACAACACAAATATTGATAAACGGAAAGATATTCTCTGCTCATGGATTAGAAGAATTGATATTGTTAAAATGTCCCATACTACCCAAAGCAATCTCCAGATTCAATGCAATCCCTATCAAAATTCCAATGGCATTTTTCACAGATATAGAACAAACAATCTTAAAATATGTATGGAACCATAGAAGACTCTCAATAGTCAAAGCAATCTTGAGAAAGGAGAACAAAGCTGGAAGCATCATGCTCGCTGATTTCAAACCATATTACAAAGCTATAGCAATCAAAACAGTATGGTATTGGCATAAAAAAAAACACGTGGATCAATGGAACAGAATAGAGCCCAGAAATAAAGCCATGTACATACGGTCAATTAATTTACAACAAAGGAGACAAGAATGGAAAGGACAGTCTCTTCACTAAATGGTGCCAGGAAAACTGCATAGCCAAGTACAAATGAATGAAACTGGACCACTATATTATACCATACACAAAAATTAACTCAAAATGGATTAAATATTGATCTGAAACCATAAAACTCCTAAGAGGAAACATGCAGTAAGCCCCTTTGACATTGGTCTTGGTGATGTTTTGGATTGGACACCAAAAGCAAAGGCAACAAAAGCAAAAATAAGTGGGGCTACATCAAACGAAAACGCTCCCACACAGCAAACGAAATGGAAAGTCCACCTACTGAATGGCAGAAGATATTTGCAAATGATACATCTGATAAAGGGTTGATATCCAAAATATATGAAGAACTCATATAACTCAACACTAAAAAAAAACAACCTATTAAAAAATGGGCAGAGGATCTGAATAGACATTTTTCCAAAGAAGATACACAGATGGCCAATAGATATATGAAAAGGGTGCTCAACAGTACTAATCATCAGGGAAATGCAGATCAAAATCACAATGAGATATCACTTCACATTTGTTAGAATGGCTATGATCAAAAAGACAGGAAAAAACAAGTGCTGGAAAGAATGTGGAGAAAAGGGAACCCCTGTGCACTGCTGGTGGGAATATAAATTGCTGCAGCCACTACAGAAAAGAGCACAGAAATTCCTTAAAAAATTAAAAACAGAACAACCATATGATCAGCAATTCCACTTCTGGGTATTTATCCAAAGAGAGTGAAAACATTAACTCAAAAAGATATATGCATTCCTATGTTCACTGTAGCATTATTTATAATAACCAAGATTTGTCCATCAATGGATGAATGGATAAGGAAAACATGGTGGGTGGGTGTGTGTGTGTGTGTAATGGAATATCATTCAGTCATAAAAAAGAAGGAAATCTGGCCATTTGTGACAACACGGATAGCCCTTGAGGGCATTGTGCTAAATGAAATAAGTCAGACAGAGAAGACAAATACCATATAATCTCACTTATATGTGGAATCTAAATAAAACCAAAAAAAAAAAAAAACCACACACCAAAAAACCAAACCAAACAATAATCATGGATGAGAACAATACTTATGTACAAGGATGTTAATCGGTGAGCAATACATAATAAAGGGATGTAGGAAAACATCCAGATGGCCAACAACAGAAAACTGGCTAAATTATGCTTTGTCTAAATGATGATGGAATATTATGCAACTAAAAATGACTCTGTAAAAGAATAAGTTAGGATGTTGGGAAATACACATGTCACATTAAATCCAGAGGGCAGGTTAAAAACAGTAGTTGAAAACTAGGTGCAAAGAAAAAAGACAGGAAGGTCGCCAAACCAAAATGTTGACAGTGGTTACAGTTGGGCAGTAGTGATACTATTTTTGCTTATCTGAAATAAACATGTATTACTTTTGTAGTAAGAAAATGAAAGTTTAAAAATAAAAGTTGTTGTTTTAAAAACAAAGAAAAGAACTTTCCTCTGGGACTCTGACAATATGGAAAATTAGTAGTAGTTTTTGGCTCCCTCCACCAAATCAACCCTGAAGAAACACAGAATCCAGGAACTTAAAAAAAAAAAAATCAATCTCAAGAAGATTGAGAAGGACAGGAAGAGAATCCACAGGAAGACGGACAGTCCTTTCGAGCTGGTATGGGGGAGGGGGTGTGTAGCCTGGGGTTGAAGGAGACTGGCAGAGAATGGAAGCAGTTAAAGGAAAGCACAGCAGTTCAAGCTCTCTCCTTACCCTCATCCACTGATGCCTCAGAACAATCGATGCTGTCCCCTTCCTGAAGAATTTGGTGGTAAGAGCTCCAGAGAACTAGCTTAGGAGGTCAGCTCAGGGAAGCTGCCAAAGCCTTGCTGGGATTCATCCCTCCATCCTCCCCCTCCAAAGCCCCAGGACTGGTGGATTAAAATGGAGAGTAACTGCCTCCTTCCAAATCTGCTTCTCTCGGAGGGTTGGAAGGTGAAGGTCTGTCATATCACATCACTCCAGGAGGTGCCATTCTCATCACAGTCTAAGTCAACAGCATCTCCCAGAGTTATGCAAGTACACAACCTGCGCTGTCCTACGTGGCCAGGCTGGTCACTGGTGGGGAGATTACAAACATGAGTGAATAACTGTGATTTTCGGGGCTCTTGAGCTCACTGGGTCTATTGAAGACTAAGATCTGGCCTTAAACCTTTTCCCATTAAGCAGTGCCGTACAGAATAGCTAATATCCTCAGGGGAACAAACTTGCTGCCTAAACTAAGGAGACCCTTGAGAAGTACAACCAGTGCTTCCCCCACCAAAAGCAACACAACCCCAAACACCCCCAACCCTCTCTATATATCAATAGAAAAGAAATGATCAAACAGACCAAGAACGTAAGATAAACATAAATACAATAAAAGAAATAACAGAAGATATTAACAATATGAAACAAAATGTTTCATTATAAAAGGGAACAAGGGAAAGTAGTAGTTAAAAACAGTATTGTGAAATAAAGAACACAAGAAATAAGTTAAGTGGTAATATCAACATAGGAGAAATTGATGAGTTGGGAGGTAAGATTAAAGGGCTCTTCCAGGAAAAAGAGGAAGAGAGTAAGATACCAAAATATATTTTAAGAACTGTGGAGGCCCTAAGTAGAAGGAGCAACATCCAGGTAATAGAAGTCCCAGAAAAAAATTAAACTGGAGAGAAGGAAGGAATACCTGAAAACATAACAGAGTAATGAAGAAAAGTTTCCCCAAATGTAACGCAAACGTAATAGAATGAAAGGACGATGTCACTGAATGCCAACAGGACAGATGAGGAAAAGCCTATCCTAGACACATTACAGTAAAATTTAAGAAAATCAAATAACAAAGGCAACACTCTAATAACTTCCAGAGAAGAAGTGTGTATAACCAAGAGCAAAACCCAGACTGACATCAGACTTTTCCCAACAGCCAGACTGACTGTAAGGAGACAATGCAGTGACATTCTTAACATAATGAAGGAATGAACCTTGGACATAAGATTTTAAAAGCATTCAAAATATTATAAAACTACTACTTTAAAACATTTAAAAAACTACCTGGTATGTCAGATTTAATTAGATTCACCATCAAAATTAGAGTCACCATTAGACTCACATCAAAAAACTTTTAGAGGGGGCTTCCCTGGTGGCGCAGTAGTTGAGAGTCCGCCTGCCGATGCAGGGGACGCGGGTTCGTGCCCCAGTCCGGGAAGATCCCACATGCCGCGGAGCGGCTGGGCCCGTGAGCCATGGACGCTGAGCCTGTGCGTCCAGAGCCTGTTGCTCCGCAATGGGAGAGGCCACAACGGTGAGAGGCCCGTGTACCGCAAAAAAAAAAAAAAAACTTTTAGAGGAAATATTCAAATAAGAAGAGAAACAAATTCAGGAGATGCTGTAAGAATTATGGAAATTATGAATGATCAAATACCTTGGTAAAGTTTGTTGTTATCTTAAAAGGCAGAGCGTGTGCTTATAAGAGATACAGAGGGGCAGACTATTTGTAATGACCTGAAAGAAAAATTATAGAAAATATCAACAATACAGGTGGGGGAGGGTTGAAAAAAATCAAGGGCCTAAGAGTGTGCTAAACTTTTTGCCTTGTGAGGAAGAAAAAAGGGGGAGGGTCATTTATTTAAAAGTCAAAAAGGAGGAAAAAGCAGCACAAAAGAAGCATGACAGAAAAAAAGTGTAGAAATGAGTCCAACTATTTCAACAATTACAACAAAGGCAACTAGAATAAACTTGCCAGTTAAAAGTCAAAGATTGTCAAATTTGATCAAAGTAACAGCTATGTGCTGTTATAAGAGACATATCTAAAGTATAAGAATACAGAAAGGTTTAAGATGAATAGATGAAAACAGATAAAACAGCACACTAAAGCTAAAAGCAAGCTGATATAGCTTTAGTAAAATAAAATACATAGACCTTAAGACTAAAAGTATCATCATGGAGAGAGACCTACTACACAGTGATAAAAGATCCAATTTATGAAGAAGATATAACAATTCTAACCACATATGAACCTAATAAAATCACCTCAACTATAGATAAAGTAAAAACAACAGGACCTCTGGGAGAATCTAACAAAACCACCTACTTATTTATTATTGGCAGGCCAAGCAGATAAAAAGCCAGCCAAGATTGACATAACCAAAGGTTTGGGAAACAAAATTAACCAGTTGGATCCAATGAACAAGTATAGACTTCTTCACGTAATAATTAAAGGACAAGCTCCTCAAGTATATAAAAAAATTTATAAAAACTGCCAATACACTATGTCATAAAGCAATCCTCAATAAAATTAAAAGGGTAAGTTTCATAGAGATAAGATTCTCTGACCACAATATAATTATACTTTAATAAAAATATGAATTAAAATCCTCATATTTTGAAATTAAAAACACTTCTAAATATCTCATAGATCAAAGAAAAAATCAGAATAAAAATTAAGAAATACTTAGAACTAAATGTTATGAAAACAATAGGCTACGTTAGGACAGAAATAGAAATAATGAAATAGAATATGAATACACAATAAGAGGTTCAACAAGTTCAAAAGTTGGTTTGTTTAAGAATAGCACAATGGACAAATCTCTTGCAAGACTTAACAACAAAAAGAGATAAAGACACAAATAAACCACATTAAGAATAAAAAAGACAAAACTGCAAGTCAAACTAAGATAAAAAGATAATAAGAAAATATTACCAACAATTTCATACAACTGACATAATGACAAATTAAAAAAAGAAACTATCAAAACTGGCTCCAAAAGTAGAGAACTTGAATAATACAGTAACTATTAAAGAAATTGAAGATGCAATTAAAAATCTCCCTACAAGGGCTTCCCTGGTGGCGCAGTGGTTGGGAGTCCACCTGCCGATGCAGGGGGCACGGGTTCGTGCCCCGGTCCGGGAGGATCCCACGTGCCGCGGAGCTGCTGGGCCTGTGAGCCATGGCCGCTGGGCCTGCGTGTCCGGAGCCTGTGCTCGCATCGGGAGAGGCCACAACGGTGAGAGGCCCGTGTACCGCAAAAAAAAAAAAAAAAAAAAAACTCCCTGCAAATAAAATACCAGGCACAGACAATTTACACATGAGCTCTACCAAACTTTTAAAGAAGTGATTACCACCAATGTGATGGTGTTGGAAGGTGGAGCTTTTAGGAGGTGATTAGGTCATAAGGATGGAAGGATTAGTGCTCTTATAAAAAAGATTCTACAGATCTCTCCAGCATCTGCCTTATGAAGATAGAATACAATGAAAAGTCTGTGACCCAGAAGAGAGCCCACACCTGACCATGTTGGCACCCTTATCTTGAATTCCAGCCTCCAGAACTGTGAGAAATCATTTGCTGTTCATAAGCTACCCAAT
The DNA here is from genome assembly GCF_949774975.1 of Lagenorhynchus albirostris. NCBI lineage: Eukaryota > Metazoa > Chordata > Mammalia > Artiodactyla > Delphinidae > Lagenorhynchus > Lagenorhynchus albirostris. The sequence continues at coordinate 69,460,061 of NC_083104.1, forward strand.
TTGTGGTATTCTGTTTTAGCAGCCTGATACACTACCTAACTCATTCTTTGAAATTTAATACCACAAATCAGTTAAGGCAGGCATGAAAAAGAAAAATCATACACCCAATTCACTCACGGATATAAATGCAAAAACTTACACAAAATATTAACAAACTGAACCTAACAGTAGACAAAAGCATAGCAGACCATGTCTAGGTTGAGTGTATTCCAGGTACAATATCAGAAAAGCTATCAATGTCATTCAGAGTAACAGAGTAAAAATGAAAAAATCATAGATCATCCTAACACACATTAAGAAAGTGTATAATTAGGGCTTCCCCTGGTGGCGCAGTGGTTGAGAGTCCACCTGCCGATGCAGGGGACACGGGTTCGTGCCCCGGTCCGGGAAGATCCCACATGCCGCGGAGCGGCTGGGCCCGTGAGCCATGGACACTGAGCCTGCAGTCCAGAGCCTGTGCTCTGCAACGGAAGAGGCCACAACAGTGAGAGGCCCGCGTACCACAAAAAAAAAAAAAAAAAAGAAGTGTATAATTAAAAAAACAAACTTAGTACTAGGAAGGGAACTTCATTACCTAAAAGTTATTGTGAAAAAAAGCTTCTAAGAAACATCATTCTAAAACTAACACAACATTGTAAAGCAACTATACCCCAATAAAAATTAAAAAAAGAAAGAAACATCATTCTAAATGGGGAAACATTAGGAGTATTCTTTTATTACCACTACTATTCAACATTGTACTTGAGAGCCTAGATACTGCAATAAGACAAGAAAAGGAAATTAAAGACCTAAAGATAGGAGAAAAAATTGTCTTTAGTTGCAGATGATGTGGTTGCTAGTGGAGAAAACTCCAAAGACTCTAAACAGACATATTATAGCATTGATAAGAGAATGATAAGAATATCAACCATGACGGGCTTCCCTGGTGGCGCAGTGGTTGAGAGTCTGCCTGCCGATGCAGGGGACACGGGTTCGTGCCCCGGTCCGGGAAGATCCCACATGCCACGGAGCAGCTGAGCCCGTGAGCCATGGCCGCTGAGCCTGCGTGTCCGGAGCCTGTACTCCGCAATGGGAGAGGCCACAACAGTGAGAGGCCCACGTACCACACACAAAAAAAAGAATGTCAACCACGACAATAATAGAAAATATAATTTTAAACATGGCACTGTAACTCTGAGGATCCTAGCATAAAGCAGAATTCATCCCAGATGGTTAAAATAAAGAATTTAATGAAAGGACTATTCACAAAGGTGTGGGCAGACTTAATGGTCTCAACAATGAACAGTACAGCACTCAGACTAGAAACACTAGGGAGCCATAACCATGCCTAGGGCCAAAAGGACCTGGGGAGGAAATTAAGTTAGGAGTCCAGTTAAGGCACCATGGAAGACTGGCTGCCCTGTAGGAGTTTTAGCTCTGAAGGGAACTTAGCTACAGTAGAAATAGAGCAGGGAGCAGGAAAAAACAAACAAACCGAAAACCTGATCTCATTGGCCAAACCCATCAGGAACCCAACAGGCAAGGGACCCTGGGTGATGTAGTCCCTAGGGGCCAACTACCTAGAGCAAAGAACGGGGCAAAGGAGGGAAATGGCTGTGGGAAGGTGGGGATGCGAACAAAAAAGATGTCAATTCCCCCAACTTGATACAATGCAATAAAATCCCAACAGATACACAAACAATGAACAAAGGGAATTACAGAAACTATTCCATTTACAACAGCATCAGAAAGAATAAAATACTTAGGATTTAACTTAACCAAAGAGGTGAAAGCCTTGTACAATGAAAACTACAAAACACTGCTGAAATAAATTTAAAAAGACATAAATAAATGGGAACACATCCCATGTTCATGAATTAGAAGACTTAATGTTGTTAAAATGTCAATACTACCCAAAGCAATCTACAGATTCAATGCAGTCCTTAACAAAATCCCAATGATATCTTTTGTATAAATAGAAAAACTCATCCTAAAATTCATATGGAATCTCAAGGGACCCCAAATCATCTTGAAAAAGAACAAAAAACTGGAGGTCTCACATTTCAATTTCAAACCTTCCTACAAAGCTACAGTAATTAAATGTGTGGGATTGGCATAAAGACAGACATAAAGACCAATGGAATAAAACAGAGCCCAGAAGTAAATCCTCACATATATGGTCAAACGATTTCTGACAAGGGTGCCAAGACCATTCAATGGGGACAGGACGTTTCAACAAATGGTGTTGGGAAAACTGGATATTCGCATGCAAAAGAATGCAGTTGGACCTAAATGTAAAACAATAAAACTCTGAGAAGAAATCATAGGAATAAAGCTTCGTAACATACCCAAGAAATCACTGCTGAATCCAATGACCCAGAGGCACTGGCAACAAAAGAAAACACAAACTGGACTTCATGAACATTTAAAAAAATTGTACATAAAAGACACTATCCACAGAGCAAAAAGGCAACCTACAGAATGGGGGAGATATCTGAAAATCATATACCTGTTAAGGGAGAAATTCCTCAATATGCCACAGCATGAATGAACCTCGAGGACATTATGCTAAGTGAAATAAGCCAATCACAAAGAGACAAATACTGCTTGATTCCACTTATACGAGGTTCTTACAGTAGCCAAAATCATAAAGCTAGAAAGTACAATGGTGGTTGCCAGGGGCTGGGGAAGAGGAGAATGGGAGTCATTATTTGATAGATATAGATTTTCAGATTTACAGGAGACTGGAAATAGATGGTGGTGATAGCTGCATAAATGTGAATGTGAATACTTAATACCAATGAGCTGTACATTTAAATAAGTTGGTAAATTTTATGTTATGTGTATTTTAACACAATAAAAAAAGGAAAAAACATCCCAACAGAGTTTTCCAGGTAACTTGGTAGGCAGATTCTAAAATTTCCATGGATGGACAAAGCTTAGAATAGCTAAAGCACTGCTGAAGAATAAAAAGGACTTGCCTTATCAGATAATGGACTTATTATGAAGCTACGGAGATTAAGACTGTATGATGTTGACACAGAGATAGACAAACTGAATAGAACAGAACCCAAAACAGACCAATGCACACATGGTAGATTTATGGAGGAAGTGGGAACTATTTAGTAAAAGGAACTAGAAAAAATGACCATTCACATGGAAAGAAATGAAACTGGAGTCCCTGAAATTATCCACAGATTAACTAAAGACTTAAAAGCAAAAAGCAAAACTTTAAATATTCTAGTAGAAACATAGGTAGTTGTTCTGACGTTGGGTGAGGTGTTTCATTAATAAGTACAAAAAGCACTAACCATAAAAGACAGAACTGACAAATTCAAGAACTACCATTGTCAAAAGAATTGTTACACAAAGTATGGCTTGTTTTTCAAATTGGAAGAAGACATTTGCAACATACATCAAGAACTTGGAACAAACCAATATGAAAGGATAAATAACCAAATAGAAAACTAGGCACATGATACGATCTGGTATTAAAGAGAAAAATAAATATACACGGCTAATAGGTGACAAGATGACTGACCTCATTCTAAACAAAGAAGCACAAATCAGACCACAATAAAATAGCATTTTATACCCAGTCCACTGGCAAAGGTCCAGAATGATAATACTGAATGTCGGGGAGGACCCAGGGGATCCTATGTACTGCTGGGGACAGTGTAAAGCAGCACAACCACTGTAAGACAATGCCGAATGGTTCGCCAAGATTAAACACTCACATATTCAGTAACCCAGCAAACTCCACTCCTAGAGAAATTGTATACCGAGACACATGAATGAGAATACAAGTATTTAAAGCAGCACTGTTTATAATATCAATAAACTGGAAACAACCCAAATGTTCACTAACAGGAAGTGCGGTGTATTCATTGAATGGAACAGGAGGTCGCAGAGAAAATGAACTGCAGCTCTGGATGACATATGTTCATTTCAGTTGCGTCAAAAGAGTGATTCCTGAAAGACTGCACACAGCACGATTCTTATAAAGTTCAAAAACACCATCTCAGTTTTAAAAAGCAAGGGAATGATAAACACCACGTTTAGGAGTGTTTCCTTGGGAGGGAGGAAGTACAGGGTAGGAAAGTCCACGGAGGTGGTTAAAGATTCTTGCCAGGGTTTGATTCTTCCAAAAAAATTAATGAGGTAGTGGGTTTCCTTAGGAATTCATAACATTATTAAAACATGTAAATAAATTTGTATGAATAAAGTAAAAAAGGCCATGCACGGATCAATAATGAGATTATGTCACAAACCCAGGATTATGATTTAATCTAATTCAAGGTAACTAGAGTCCATCAAAAATAAAATGAAACAAAAAACTTCACGCCATTTCAAAAACCTTTAATGGCTGCTCTCCATTGCATTAGGCCTCTTATGGGCTCTAAGCTGTGAGACCTGGATGCTCCATCATTCATTTCTTCAACATAATGGAAGAAAGGAAGGGAGGAAGGAAGGACAAAACAGGGAAGGAAGGACAAAACAGCCTGCAGGACTGAGTGATTCTCCAACTAAGCTGTCATCTGACAGCGGAAGTCAGCCTTGAAATTAGAGCCCCAAATCCTTCCTCTGCAAACACTGCCAACACTATCACAGTATTGATACTTGTATGTTTACAGGCATACCTTGGGGATATTGTGGGTTTGGTTCCAGACCACTGCAATAAAGCACGTATCACAATAAAGCAAGTCACATGGGTTTTCCTGGTTTCCCAGTGCATGTAAGAGTTATGTCTACACTATTCTTGAGTCTATTAAGTGTGCAATAGCATTAGTCTAAAAAAAGTACATACTTTTATTAAAAAATACTTTATTGCTAAAAATTACTACTATTAAGCCTTCAGGGAGTTGCAGTAGTAACAAAGATAATTGATCACAGATCACCATAACAAAAATAATGAAAGTGTTGGAAATATTGTGAGAATTACCAAACTGTGACACAGAGATACAAAGTGAGCAAATGCTGTTGGAAAAACGGCACCGATAGACTTGCTCGATGCAGGGTTGCCACAAACCTTCAATTTGTAAAAAAAAAACACAGTATCTGTGAAAAGCAGTAAAGCAAAGCACCATAAAGTAAAGTGTGCCTATAGTTCCCCTCTTTTCTTTTGGAAAATCTCAAACCTTCACCATCCAGCGTGGCAGCCGCTAACTACACGTGGGCATTTACATCAATGAAAGTTCCAAATTCAGTTCCTCAGTCACAACAGCCGCTTGTGAAGCCCAAGCCTGGCTACCTTATCAGACAACACAGATACAGAACATTTCCATCACCCCAGAAAGTTGTATTGGACAGCACTGCCTTACACCCAAGAAAAGGAGGGAGGAGAGGAACTTGTTCATACACAAGCCGGGATGGAGGAGTGCCGGAGCGTCTTGGGGTTGGTGGAGGGGATCACAGACGGCTGACGGAGAGCTGAGCTGTCTTCTCAGGTGGAGATCGACAACACCAGTCCCGGGGCTGAGAGCCTCAGGCAGGGACCCCGAGTGACCAGGACAGCCTGCTTGGTGAAACCGGCAGCCTCTTCACTCTGCGCCCCCGGGGTGGGGTCCCTCGAAACTCTCAGCTGGGAGGGCGGGACAAGTGCTTAAGAACATGCCCCTCCGCTTACCCCAGCCCTTCTTCCCTAATAGCCCCAGCTGCCCTGCCCTTCGGGGTGATTTTGCTCTGAAGAAGTACCCCTGGGGAGGATCAAAGGAGCTAGGATGGGAGATGTCAAAGTGTTAGCAAACACATCAACTGCCATTTGTCTTGGAGCACTGGGGGAGGGCCTGGGGAGGGGTAGAGTTCCCCCCACCCCACCCCTGCCCCATCAGTGCACACCCTTAAAGCAAGAGATAAATCCTCCAAAGTCAGTCACTGCAGCTGGTCCCTGTCCTAACCAGCGTCTATGTGGTGATAAACCCTTGCCAGCCTCACGCAATCAGCCAGGACCAACAACCCAGGGCCATCAGAGCAGGAAAGGCTGGGAGGTGACCAGCGCATAGATTAGGACACTGAGGCCCAGGGTGGGGCAGGAACCTGCACAAGTTCACACGGCCAGGGGGTGGAAGAGCCCAGAGCGGGAACAGGGCTGCCGCCTCTCCTGGCTCCCTGGCCTCCTACTAAGCAAGGTGGTGGCTTCCGTGGAGACCCTGCATCCTTCCATCTGCGCTCAGTCACCCCTCTCTGAACAGCAGTGATCACAGGCTCGCCCACAGGCCCTGGACAGAGGGCAGATGAAGTGCCCTGACCGAGGGGGCTGGGGCCTGGCAGCCAGCCAGGTTTGGCCCTTTCCTGGAACCCAGGTTGCTTTTCAGGCTCTGAGGAGCTGCCTGAACAGGGGGTCAGGTCAACTCCCCTGGGCCAGCATGAGTAGCCTAGGAATGATGGCAGGATTCCAGATCAAGCGATCGGTGGGGGTGGGAGGGAGCTGGCCACAGGGAAAGAGGGAGGAAAGAGCTCGCAGGGGTCCCTGGGCCCCTCCTCGGGGCTCCCACAGCACCTGGGCTCCTCCCCAGATGGCGGCGGGCTCCAGGGGCTGCTTCCGCCAATGGGCTGGGGTCCCTGAAGGCTGGGCCTGCAGCTCACTCCCCTCTGATGCCAGCACAGTGCCGGGCACGTAAGAAGGCGTTCCAGAGAACGTTTACTGAGCCAGCAAGTGAGGCAGAGAGCTGGGGGCTGGGAGATCCCACCCCGAGCAGCTGGAGCCGGGGCCTCCGCAGTCAAGAACACGGAAACTTATTTTCCTCGGATTCCATCTTTCACAATTAAATGCTCATGGTCTCTGCCTGGCCTCGGGGCTTAGAACCAGCCTATGGCAAGAGGCTCTGCTGGGCCATACACAGCACTCACCACTAGCTGGGCATTTCCTTCTCATTTCCTCCCAAGGTCCACCCTATAAGGTAGGTTACCCTGTCTGAAGGCTTAGGACGGACTTTAAAAGTTGCTCAAGATATACTACTAGGGCTTCCCTCGTGGCGCAGTGGTTGAGAGTCAGCCTGCCGATGCAAGGGATGCAGGTTCGTGCCCCGGTCCGGGAAGATCCCACATGCCGCGGAGCGGCTGGGCCCGTGAGCCATGGCCGCTGAGCCTGAGCGTCCGGAGCCTGTGCTCCGCAACAGGAGAGGCCACAACAGTGAGAGGCCCACATACCGCAAAAAAAAAAAAAGATATACTACTAGTATGAGGTGCAGCTGAGATTCACACGTGGACACGTCATCCTTCAGAGATCGTATTTTGAACCACCTTCACTCATCCAGCAAACACCAGTGAGCCCCAACTGTGTGTAGGCGCTTCCCTAGGTGCTCGAAACACAGCTGTGAACAGAACCTGCCCAGCTCCATGAGAGCTTTCATGCTAGTTAATGAGGAGACAGACAAAAACCAACCAAATAACACCACGTGGTAGAGTAGGATCGCCACACTTTTTCTGTTAAAAGGCCAGACAGTAAACACTTTTGGCTTTGCTGGCCATATGGTCTTTGTGGCAACTTAGCTCTGCAACAGGGGAGATATGTAAATGAGTGGGTGTGGCTATGTGCCAATAAAACTTTATTAATGGACAGTGAATTTTAAATTTCATATAATTTTCAAGTGCCACAAATGCTATTCTTTTGATTTGCTTTTTCAAGTGCCACAAATGTTATTCTTTTGATTTTCTTTTTCAATCATTTAGAAATATAGAAACTATTCTTAGTTTGCTGGCCACACACACACAGGTGGTGGCCTGGTTTTGGTCCATGGTCTGTACCCTGCCAACTCCTGGGAGACAGAGCAGCTGGGGTATGTGAGGGGGAATTTAGACAGAGCAGCCAAAGAGGTCTCCCCAAGGAGACGACACGGGAGCAGACCCCTGAATGAGGCAGGCAGGGAGCCCTGTGCTCCTGGCAAGGGAACAGCATGTGCAAAGGCCCGGCAGCATGAATGCAGGGGAGGACGGAGGCCAAGCGGCAGGAGGAAGGTCTCTGCGGTTGACGGGAACCGGATCACGCGGGCCTCCAAGCCCTGGTGAGGACTTTAGTCTAAATTTGACATCAAACCACTGGGCTCTGGAGCTTACCAGCTTTGTGACCTTGGGCCAGTTACTGAACTTCTTTGTGCCTCAATTCTTTACAAACTGGGAATAGGAATGGTACCTGTCTCAGAAGGCGTAGGACTCTGTGAGCATAACGCCCGAAAGGAGTGTTAGCTTCTGATATTAATATTGGAGCCCAGCTGGAGGAGGCACAAGCTGGGAGAGGTGGTGACGACTTCTGTCAACTCACCCACGATGTCCACCACGTCCGGCCGAATGAGCGGCTCCCCGCCCGTGAGTCGGATCTTGTCTACACCTTCTTTCACAAAGAGGCGGGCCAGGGTTAGGATCTCCTCTGTGGTCAGCAGGTCTGCCTTGGGGGTCAGAGGGACACCCTCCTCGGGCATGCAGTATTGACCTGAGGGGAGGGAGGGGACGTGGAGGAAGGAAGTGACTGCAGCAGTCAGGCTGCGATGTCACCAGTCCCCAACTCCCCCACCAGGCCACGAGTGTCTCCTGAACCCCACCCCAGCCATGAGGGAAGACCCGGCCAAGTCTGAGGAGGCACAAACCCTAGGCCAGATTCTCTTTGGGGCTCACCACTCTCACCTACAAAATTTAACACCCCTTCCCCAACTGGCCTTGCTGTCCCTCAGGGCTTAAAGATGATAAATGAGGCTGACAGCTCAGCCTGGCTGGAGGTAGGGCAGGCCGAGACATGGAAGACCAGGGCCCTGGGCCCATTCCTTCTGCCATCGTTCATCTCCTTCATTTCATCTGGTTTTGACAAACAGGGACCCTTCTCTATGTGTCCTAAGGTGAAGGGGGCTGGGATGTGCTCCCTGGCCTGGGCAAAGCTGCTCTCCTCTGTGGCTACACATGTTCTCACACCCAGTTTGTCTCCTACAGGCGATCATCAGTCCCATTTCACAGGTTGGAAAACTGAGGTACCACCTGTTCAGGGCGAGGTAGCAGAAGGGGATAAATGAGGCGAGCCCTGGCCAGCGAGGGGGCACCACCTCCTCCCATCAGTTCCCATGGTACGGGTTTAATCAGTACCAGTGGTCAGGATCCGCTAGGGGGTCATTCAGTCAAATCAGTGAAAGGTCCAGAATTGGTCTTTTAAGATGGAGCAGATTAGGTAACAACATCAGAACATCAGTACTGCACGTAATGGGTATCGTTTGGTTAAACATTTACTACACATGCATGTATTTACTGGGCCATGAAGTAAATGTATTTCTTATTGTGAGCTACAGTGAGAGAAAGGAAGGAAGAAGAGAAGGAGGGAGGGAAGGAAGGCAGGACAGATGGACAAACACACTTCAGAAGTCCCTCCAGCGGTGGATCTGGCCCAGAGCACTCTGCATGGGGTTATGAAACAAGGACTCTGTGTACTAGCCTGGCCCCAGACAACTCGTCTCACGGGACTGGGGTTGGGGTGTCTTTATAGCTGGCACTGCTGCCTATCTCACTTGTTTACACCGTCCAGCAGTCCCCATGCCACGTCCTGAACCGTGGGGACCGCAAGGAAACAGGAGGGAGGAGAAAGAGCCCCGAAGAGTGGGAGATCCCAGGCCAACCTCAATCCTAAACCCAACAGCAATTCTGTTCTCCAACCTAATCCCAAGTAGAACCCAGCTTCCAGAATCATAAAACTCACCCTTGACCCCTACCTTGCCCATGAACCCCACCTGGCAAGCAAGGAAGAAGGGCAGGTGGAGTTTTCTAGAAAGAGGAATGGGGAGGATTGAGAAGGATTCCCAGACACGGGGTGATTTAGGGGCTACTGCAGCAGAGGGACAGGAGCCCAGGAGGGCGACTCACATCTGAGGTTGCACTTCTCGGTGAGGGAGATCCGCAGGTAGCTGTGGCGCCGGCCGAAGCTGTCGGTGAGGAAGGCAGAGAAGGGGGCCGCGTGCTCCCTCAGGAACCGCCTCCGTCCAGACGGCACCTGCGACAACAGGGGCTGGGGGAGAGGTGCGAGGAGCGCCCACCTGGGGAGAGCAAGCCCTCTCCCCTCGACCATCTCCTCCCTCCTCTCTGACACCCGCGCACACTGCTAGCCTTTCCATCCACATGGGCTCCGCAGTCCTGGGGGTCTGGTATTCTCCTCTTATTCACAGGTTTGGAAACAGGCTTGGAGGGAAGGACGTGCCCCTCCAAGGTCCCACACTCAGCCCCAGGGTGGAGGACCCCTGCAGGGGTGCAGCTGCCTACCGGCCGGGCAGCAAGGCACAGGGAAGGGCACTAAGCCCCAGCCGGGCCCCACCTCCTCCCTGCTACCCCTCCCTCAAAGGAAGCCTATCCGGGAACAGCCATCTCTAGCATCTCTTGGATGGGTCACTGGGAGGGCAGGTGCCATTTGGCACCTGCCAACCACGCCACCAGACAAGCACGTCCAGAAAGGAGGAGGGAGACAGCAGGTAGCTGAGAGGGAAGGTGGCCTGGGACACGGAAGCCACTTGTCCAACCCAGACCTCTCATTCCTTACCTTGAGCTCGAAACAAAGTCACTCACTGTGAGGGAGGGGGTGTCACACAAGCTGCCTCCCCCTTGCGGATGGGGGGCTCTCTGGGGCCTCCTCAACACCCAGGAGGACCCAACAGGCCACACCCCCAGGAGCAGCCGGGGGCCACGCCCAGCTGGGCAGGGTAAACCCATGGGGAAGGCTCCCCTCCCACAGAAGGCCTTGGGGGGAAGACAGCACACTAGGGGGACCCACAGAGGGAATGAGGCCACCAGCCTCCAGGAAGGGAGAATAGAGATGCCAGGATGGCCACCACACTAACCCCGTGCCCAGATTGCTTTAGTCCTTATCCTTCACCCACCCGTGGCCAGAAGAAAGGATTAAGGACCCACTGTTTGGGGTATAAGGAGAGGAGATGGCCCGAGGCTCCCCGCAAGGCCCAAACTCATCCTGGGGAGAGAAAGGAGGCAGCCAACCTCGCCCTTTCCTAAATCTGAACTAGTTTGTTCTCTCTCCCCTCCCCCATCCCCCCATTTAGAACACAGCCCTGGGTCGTGACATGCTGATGAGATAACTGCTCCACAGAGGTTAACAGTTTGCAAGGCATCTTAAGGTTTCCAAAGAATGTTCTCTGTTCCATCTCCACACCTAAAGGGATTATTATAACCAGCTCTTGAATGGGGTCCAAGAACACCCGTGGCAGAACCAGGATTCAAATCCAGGCCTTCTGATTCCAAGTTCTAAATTCCTTCCCCTAGTTGCATAGGGTGTGTCCAAGAAGGTACACGGGATGGTACATAGGGCGGGGAGAAGTCATTTCTTTAGAACAGAGAAATTATGACTGTGGTGGTCATCCGTGAGGTCTTGGGGACACACTGGGAAAGTTCTCTAACTCCTCCAGGCCTGCTCTCCCAGCTGTTAAATAAGAACACAGTTGTGGGCTAAGGTTGTCTTGCTGTAAAGGAGGGGGTAGTCAGGACACTGGTAGGGAAACACCCAGGATTCTCATGATCTTGTAACCTAAGAAAGCAGGCCTCCAGCCCTCCTGAGGTCCAGGAAGAAACATTTACTTCAGAGACCTCCTCAGCCCTGGCTACATGTTAGAACCATCTGGGGAGTTGAAGAAAAAAGTTCTACTGGAGACCAGCTGAATTCAGTCTCCAGATGCTGTGTTTTTCACCTCTCCAGGTGATTCTAATGTGTAGTCAAGGGCCACTGACTGACTCAGGAAGTAGAAGGGATACGAGAGGTAGAAGGGGGTGCTTCATGATTTTTCCTGGGTCCATAAAACCGACCTCGCTCTGCCTGCCCCAAGACCGGTTTCCCACATCCTCTAAGAAACCCTGCTCACAGCCCCATGACGAGAAAGTAGCCGTCATTTCTCTGAACTGCAGTCTGAAATAATAACAACAGTGTTCCTCCTTCCCTACTCACCCCACTGCCTTTCCACCAGTACCCTTGGGGGTGGGGCAGGGACACTTCAGAATCACGTGTCCCATCCCGGGACTTCCCTGGTGGCGCAGTGGTTAAGAATCGCCTGCCAATGCAGGGGTCACGGCTTCGAGCCCTGGTCCTCGAAGATCCCACATGCCGCGGAGCAACTAAGCCCGTGTGCCACAACTACTGAAGCCCATGCGCCTAGAGCCCGTGCTCTGCAACAAGAGAAGCCACGGCAATGAGAAGCCCACGCACTGCAGTGAAGAGTAGCCCCAGCTCGCCGCAACTAGAGAAAGCCCACGCACAGCAACGAAGACCCAACGTAGACAAAAAAATAAATTTATTTTTTTTTAAAAAAAGAGGGCTTCCCTGGTGGCACAGTGGTTGAGAGTCCGCCTGCTGATGCAGGGGACACGGGTTCGTGCCCCGGTCCGGGAAGACCCCACATGCCGCGGAGGGGCTGGGCCCGTGAGCCATGGCCGCTGAGCCTGCGCGTCCGGAGCCTGTGCTCCGCAATGGGAGAGGCCACAACAGTGAGAGGCCCGCGTACCGCAAAAAAAAAAAAAAAAAAAAAAAAAAGAGTCCCATCCCCATTGGCCACCCCAGTCCAGGAGCTCAGACACCTGGGAATCAGCAGCTACTCACAATTCAGTGATTTGTTAGTCCCCCCAGACCTCACCTCCTCACTTGCCAAGATGCCCTCCTCACCCTAATCTTCACATCCTGGGAGAGGTGGCTGGGTGAGGGAGGAGCGAAACTAAAGCCGGTAATAGGGAGCAAGTGAGAGGACCCAGGAGCATGACTCAGCAGAAAGCGGAGAGGGAGCCGAGGAATGGGGCAACCCAGAATGGAATTAGGCCCCCACGGGAGGGGAGGCCAGATTTCACTTTTGAGACCTGGAGTGACCTTATCTAGATTCGTTCAGACTCTGTACACCCAGTAGCTGACGCAGCCTCCTAAACACACACACCAACACCTGACGCAGCCTCCTAAACGCTCCCTCCCCTCCCCCTCCCCCCCTCCCCCTCCCCTCCCCCTCCCCTCCCCCTCCCCCTTGCAAACTCTTCAGTTGGGTATTAACACACCTCATCCCTGCCTCCTCCTCCAACACTGCATGCCCTACTTTCCTTCTTCCATTTTTTTTCTTCCCTTTAAACTCCCTGGAGGAAAAAATATCAGCACCAGTCAAAGGAGCCCAGAATCCTGGGAGAATTACTGGGCAGATGAGACGGCGGCAATGCCTCTCGCCCAGGCGGGGCTAGGACATGTCAGAAGTAGAACACCCTTAGGTGCTCGTATTCTCCGGCCCCGGCCTGGATCAGGGTGTTTCCCCTGGGTGGGAAGCCTTCCTGCCTGACTCTGTTTCCTGGTGTCATAGCAGGTGTCCAACCGCTGTGTCAGTGAACAGACAGGCAGGTCCCTAATCCAGAGGGAAAGATGGTGTGTGGAAAACCCAGTTGCAATGGGGTTGCCATGCATTTCTAGGCTGGTCTCTACTGTCAAAATGGTTTAGCCTCATACGGTGGTTCTCAGCTTTTGTTACACATTAAAATCACCTGAAGACCTTCTAAGACGTGCTGATGCCAGAGCCCCAGCCCAAAGATTCGGACTCAGCTGCTCTCTGGGATGGGGCCCTAGTGGTTTATCTGAAACGTCCCTGTTCAGCTCTGTAGCCCAGGCTGAGACCCACTGGCCCTGCCACACCAGGACCCAGTGCCATTTTAATCCGGGGTGATTGTGGTCCTGAGCATAGGCTTCGGGAGCAGGTAAACTTGAATTAGAAGCCTGGCTCTGTTACCAACTAGCTGTAGAGCTAGTTGCTTACCATTCTCTAAGCCTTAGCTTCCTCGTCCATAAAGTGTGGAAAATGATCCTACCTACCTCAACCGGAGGAGTTCCTGTCACACGGTAGGTGTTCAGGACTGCTCCGATTCTCTTAATCTAACTCCTAATTACAAATAACCGTTCATCATGTATCCATGGAGGGGCACTCTGTGTGTGTGTGTGCGCGCACTGTGACTAGTTTTCCCACTCTGTCAGCTTCCCTCGTCTTGCAAAGCCCTACTTAATGGCAGAGGGCCCAAGGCTGGGGTTTCAGACCTGCTGTCACACCACTCAGAGCAGGACACGTGGGGTCTGAGCTTCCCGAGAACCACAGATACTAGTGCCACAACCAGGAACTAGGCAGCCTACCACATGCTACTGGTTATATCTTGTCTACCAACCCAGTGCAGACTGGGATGGAGTGGTGGGGAAGAGTGGTAGGAAGGAGTTAGTTAAGGGAGGGACCCTGCCCTCAAAGTGCCTTCCCTAATATTCACTAACCTTGGGCCTTTGATCTGAATGATAAAGGCCGACCCCCAAACAGCTCTGGAGCGTAGACACTAGAAGAGCAGGAGAAAAAGAGCACAGGCCAAACCCAAGTATCACTGGCCCTGATTTACCTGCTCCTTGGGAGGATGTATACCCAGCGTGGCTCAAAATTAATCTCTATTGAATGAGGGGACCTGGCAAAGTGCCCAGCTCCAGGCTTTGACCTCCGCTCCCCCTCCAGCCCCACCCTAAGTGTGAGGTCTTCACACCTGTGGCTCCCAGCAAGGATAAGTCACACTTCACTGAAACAAAGCTGTTGAGGAGCTGGGCAGGTTGGAAGTCCAGGCAGCCCCCTGAAAGGTCTCCTTTCCTTCCACGTGTGACTGCCCCGCCCCGGCCCTCCTCATGTACCAGTCCCTTCCTGCACAGCCCTCTCCCACGTTGTGTTCTCTCCAGCCCCCTGAACAGCTGGGTGCCTTTGCCTGGCACAGAGTCATCCTTTCCCCTGCCCCTGCCCCAAGGAAGCAGGCCCAGGACCTGAGGCCAGCCCCTTGTCGTCCCAACAAAGCCTGCACGGAGCCTGAGGGGGAGAAAGAAGGGCGTAGTGCTTGCAACTGGGGGAAGCCCTCTGTCTTGCTGCCCCAAACAGGCCGGAGGGAGCTGTCTCCCCTACCCGCCTCCCCTTTCCACCTGCAGAAGCTCCTCAATCTGCCCCGGGACCAAGCCCAATGCCCCCATCCACTGTCCTCACAGCCAGCTCCCTCCCCTCATTGCACAACTCTCCCACACCTACACCCCGACACACAGACAACAGCCGGGGGCTTTCCCCGTCTCTCCAAGCACTTGCCATCTCAAACCAGACCTCAGGGCCCCGCGTAGGGTATGGGGAAAGACACCCTACAGGAAGGGAAGGGAGGACAGGGCTTCCAGATGCCCCCACCCCTGCTCCTGCCAACTGGCAGGCTCGGTGGATTGGGTGAACATACCTCTGAGATTCTGCTAAGGACATTCTGTGCCCTCCCCTACTGCGCACAGAGGGGCTAGTCCATCCCACTGGTTTTAAAGACAGGAAAAGGGGAAGAGACAGGCCCAGGAGCCAGGTCAAACTGGGGGCAAAGCGAGCATGAAAGCTTGAGGCTCCCTGTCCAGTGCTCTGTCACGTGCACCCTCACCAGATCTGTTTCAAACAGCCAAAAAATACCTGCTAACTCTACCGCCTGCAGAGCACCGGCTAAGCACTGTACCGAGAAAGGCAGGGGAGCACCCAGCACCCAAGGAGCAACCCGTCTGCTGAGGATAACCCTGGTGGGGAACGTCCAGGGTGGGGGGTCTGTGATCAGATAGTTGACAGAATGACTATCCTGAGTGTCCAGGTGGGAGGGGACTTAGGAGACACAGTATGTGGCAATGGCGGCAAGAATAATTACAACAAACATGTGCAATCCACGTGCACAGCACGTACATGTGCCAGGTTTTGTTCTAAGTGTATATATATATATAAATTATGTTAACTCCTTTAAGCCCTATAACCACCTTATGAAGTAGACACTGTTATTCCCATTTTACAGAGGAGAACACTGAGGTACTGAGAAGACTTGCTCAAGTTCACACATCTAATAAGTGGTAGGGCTGGGATTCAAACCGAGGCATTCTGAGTCCACCTTCTTACCTGCTAACGCTACCTGCCCTCATGGTGTAAAGGTAAGGGTAAGAGCAGCCTCTCTTCTACTCTGCCCACAGAAAAGAAGCAGGAGCACAAGTGCTAGAGTTTGAGCTCCGGTTCTCTTACTTTACAGCTCAGGGACTCCAGGGAAGTTAACTTCCATGAGCACCCTCACCTGAAAATACAAACTCTACTCACTTCACATGGTTTATTGTGAGGACTGAGAGAGACCACAAATGAAGCCACTTAGCACAGGATGAAAGGTACAAAGTAAATTAGGGGCAAGGGGGAGAAGAAACTTCCCTTTTCGTGAATTCTTTAAAGATCTCTCATCTTTGCTTTCCCATTTTTCCCTCCACAAAGTTCAGAGTTCAAGGATACTGACAAACTTCTCCACCTCCCAGAAATGGGATCTGCTCATCTGAGGATCCCGCGGGTGGGGGGAAGGGGGGATCAGATCTGGAGAAAGCAGGTCAGGCTGAGGCCCTCCCCTTGATTGAGCAACAGCAGGTGCATGATCTGATGAATCCCAGAACTTGAAGCCCTGAGCCAGGAGGTGGGAAAAGAATGACCAGATCAGCCTAGAAAAGGCATCACCAAAAAAGAGATGCTTCTCCCCAAATGATTCCCTGACAACATGGACAAAACAAATTTAAAACTTCTTATGCTGGAAACCCCTCTGAGAAGCTGTTAAGGACTGAGGGGGGCTATCCCAACCCTAAAGAGATAGCGGAGTCCCTAACCTGCAAGAGCCCAGGTCCTGACTCCATTCTGCTCTAGAAAGAGACTGAACCCTCTTAAGGGAAATGAAGATGAAACAAAAAGAGTCAGTGAAGGACGGGTCACACAACCCTGTGACTACAAAGTGACAACTGACTACTGGCAGCACCAAGGTGACATTTTTAGTCAGTGCCACACTATGAAATGGGGTGTCACAAAAACACCTGATCACACACAACCTCCACTGGGGGGCAGGGAGGAAAATGTTTAAGGAGGCTGGGTGTGAGTCAGGGCTGAAAGGGGTACTAATAATGTCTCATTGGTCCCAGAGTCCTGCCGCCTGCTCCCCCATCTCTAGGAGTCACTCAGACCTGGAAGGGGGTTGCACGGATGGGTGGGCAGGGAGGTTTATAAGCCAGACCCCAAGGAGCGCCCCACCCCGCCACCCCTCGTTGGGATACCGGGTGAGACTGGGCAGTCTATCTAGAAAACATCATTCCACTCCTCTCCCCACCCCTAAATAAGCGCTGAGGAGTCCCTCGCAGAGGCAGACACCCCTCCCAGAAGCAGCTACCGCGGACGGGCCGGGGTGCTTCTGGGCATAAGGTGCAGCTGCCAGGCCACCCCCTCCCCAAGAAAGTGTGGATGCGGGAGGCTCACCTCCACGGCAGGTTGGGAGGGCTCCCCGGGGTGTGGCTGCGTCACCAGAGCGCCCGAGCTGCAGCTCCGGACGCTGGACCTCAGGACCCGCCGCAGCATCCGGGACACTGGTTGGGCCGCCATGAAGCCTGTCCGGCAAGGCGAGACTACACTAGGTAGCCGGCTTTGGGAGCACGCTAGCCCGGGACTCGCTGCCCCGGGTCCTCCCGGTAGGGGCGTGGTGGGGGCGGGGCCATACCAGCCAATCGGTGAGGGCACCGTGCCGCGCGGCCTTCTGGGAGTTGTAGTCCACACCCTCTGCTCCTATCCCAGGAGGCTAAGTGTTCTAGGCCTTGGAAAGCACAAGTTCAAACTCACCCAAAGATCTTCAGTCTTTTCCTACAGGCAGCTCTGGACTTTGTGCCAGTCACACCACGACCTAAGTGCTTTAGGGTCAGGTGAATGAACTTTAAGGAGGTACCAAAAAAGTGGGTTATCAAGATAAATAGTTTTTTTTTTTTTCGGTACGCGGGCCTCTCACTGTTGTGGCCTCTCCCGTTGCGGAGCACAGGCTCCGGACGCGCAGGCTCAGCGGCCATGGCTCACGGGCCCAGCCGCTCCGCGGCATGTGGGATCTTCCCGGAGCGAGACACGAAGCTGTGTCCCCTGCATTGGCAGGCGGACTCTCAACCACTGCGCCACCAGGAAAGCCCGAGATAAATAATATTTTAATGCAATATTTTAAAAAGTCAGGGACTTCCCTGGTGGCGCAGTGGTTAAGAATCTGCCCGCCAATGCAGGGCATACAGTTCGAGCCCTGGTCTGGGAAGATGCCACATGCCGCAGAGCAACAAAACTACTGAGCCTGCGCTCTAGAGCCCGACTCCTGAGCCACAACTCCTGAGCCCCCATGCCACTGCTACTGAAGCCCGGGCACCTAGAGCCTGTGCTCTGCACTAAGAGAAGCCACTGCAATGAGAAGCCCGCACACTGCAACGAAGAGCAGCCCCAGCTCACCGCAACTAGAGAAAGCCCCTGCGCAGCAACGAAGATGCCACACAGCCAAAAAGTAAATAAATAAAAAATTAAAAAATAAAAAAAAATAAAGTCAGAATCAATGCAAAACAATCCATAATAAATAAAATATCAATATTTTATATAAAAACAATAACTGATCCTGCATGTTTACGACTTACGACTTGCCTAACTCCTTTCACTGTTGTCTAGGCCCTGATTGTAGGATGGTCAGCTCCCTCCTTCAAGATACACTTCTCCAGGGACTTCCTTGGCAGTCCAGGGGTTAACACTCTGCACTTCCACCGCAGGGGCTGTGTGTTCCATTTTTGGTAGGGGAACTGAGATCCCACATGCTTTTTTTTTTTAACGAAAAAAGTTAAAAAAAAAACAAACGATGCACTTCGCCAACTGTGCCCCCAAAGGAAGCTAACAATCTTGGCCTCTCTGTTTAAAAAAGTATGTAGCAAGAAGTCATAAAATGAGTAGATATCATCTTTGGAATACTTCCTACACACCAAACACCATGCTAATGACATGGAGGAACCTTAAATGTATATCACTTAATACTTACAATAATCCTACAGTTACTAGAATGTCAATTTCGCAACTTAGGAAACAGAAGCTTAGAGAGGTTGGGTAATTTTCCCAAAGTCACCTGGCTGATAGGTGGCAAAACTGGGGTTTAAACCCAGGACAATATGATTCCTAAAGTCAAGATTCAGTATGTATCAGGAATTGGGAGGGATGGGGGGTGTCCCTTTCTCTCTCTCAAAAACAAAGAGCTATATAGTCTTTAAGGTTTTTCATGGAATGCACACTCAGTAATGAGTCTACGTACTAAGAATCTTATGCTCAAATAGGCCTATCTGTTGTATCCAAAACTATCACCATGGAATTGCAAGAACCAAACGCTGAATAGCATCATGGGAAACTCACCTTTAGTCTGATGCTAAAATCCTAGCTTTTCTGAAAGTCTCATTGCATTTGTACAAGTCAGTTGTAGTCAGTTATCTTTTCCTTTCCACTAGTCTATCAATTCTTCAAGACCAGGATCTACATCCTTATTTCCTAATATACACTTGGCAGCTAGAATCTTTCAGTCAAAGTTCAGACAATACATGCAGGGGGTGAGAGTGTGTCTGAGTACATTTGAGACAGTAGGACAGGCCTCACAGAAGTCTATTTGCAAAGGGCCTGAGGACCATGGAGGACTGTTCAAGCTCTGTCCATGGCTAAGCTGGATGCCTGTCTTCCCTCCCCCACCCCCATCCAAAAGGATCCAGGACAAAACTTGGAAACAACCAAGATGTCCTTCAGTAGGTAAATGGGTTAATAAACTGTGGTACATCTAGACAATGCAATATTATTTCAGTGCTAAAAAGAAATGAGACATCAAGCCATGAAAAGACATGGAGGAACCTTAAATGCATATCGCTAAGTGAAAGACGCCAATCTGAAAAGGCTCCCTACCATATGATTCCAATTACATGACATTCTGGAAAAGGCAACACCATGGAGACAGGAAAAAAATCAGTGGTTGCCAGGGCTTAGTGGGAAGGGATGAATAGGTGGCGCACAGAGGACTTTTAGGACAGTGAAGCTACTCTTTGTAATATCACAGTGATTGTACAGATCAGTATTCATTTGTCCAAACACACCGAAGGTACACCACCAAGAATGAACCCAATTGTAAACTATGAACTTTGGGTAGTTGTGTTGTGTCAATGTAGGTTCATCAGTTGTAACAAATGTACCACCCTGGTGCGGGATGTTGATAGCCAAGAAGGCTGTACATGTGTGGAGGCAGGGAGTATGTGGGAAATCTCTGTAGCTTTTTCTTAATTTTTCTGGAACCTAAAACTTCTTTAAAAAATAAAGCCTTTATTTAAAACATCCAGGATTGGTTTTCTGGGCATATGCCTGTCACTGCCTCTCTCTCATAATAGAAGCCTCAAGTATCCAGCCCTCATTCAGATCCCTCCTCATTCCATCGGTAGCTGTGGACTCTCTTTGCAAGTTTAGGCATTTTAATTAAGTAATGAAATTTTTAAAAGTTTTAGAAAATATTGTTTCAACAATTCCTATAATTTCTCTTCTTTTGGACCTTGTTCACAATGTTCTCCATTTGCCTCTCCAGATCCACTCCCTGACCCTCCCCACCCCTCTCTGGGGACTAGGACATTGACCTCTACCAACTGCTTGGATGGCATCATCCAGGCACCCTTGTCTCTGGCTTCCAGATGGATCTGGCTAGTAGGAGGCACAGGCAGGAGATTAGGGAGCAGAAAGAGAAGTCAGAGTATTTATTTCTCCTGCCTGTTTTGCTCTTGTTTGGCACTGACTATGCCTTTCTACAACTATACCTGGCATTGCATGGCCCTTCTACCATGAGTCCAGCTCTCATCAGGTCCAACAACACCATTTCTAGCCATTACCCTTCAGGTTGGGTGGGGTTGCCTTTCCTCTGTTGATGGTCACAGATGCCTCAACAGCAGTGGGCACTCTTAACTCTGCCCACACCTCAAAAAATGGTCCCTTCAAAAACCCCACCTAAGTGTGCTCTCTGTTTCTTGCTGGTTCCATGACTGACAAAGGATTCAAGGACTTCTCCCTCCCGTAGTACCCTAGATTCACCCTTGTTGACAGTAGTAATTACAACAGAGTAATGCCACTGCGCCACCAGGGAAGTCCCTGTGCCTCACCTTATATTTAATAATCCAGCAAAATCCTATTGATTTTTCACAACCACCATCCTGTGCAGTAGATAAGACAGGCCCATTTACTTTTGAAAACCCAAGAAGTTATTTGCCCAAGGTTAGGCAGTGATCTTGCCAGTGAGGATAGGGAGCCAGATCTTCCTGCTCCAAGCCAGGCCTCCTCCCAGTCTAGCACGTGTCTTATTCACAGACGCTTGCCCCTCCTTGACTGCTCTAGCAAGGGAACATGTCACATGCAGTGTTGTCAGCCCAGCCAGTTTTGGCTGTGTCCCAAACGAGCAGGAAACAGCTTCTGAGGTGTTTCTAGAAATATCAGCCTTTGATACCCTTTGTTTCATTTCTCCACCCCAGTAATTACCCCAACTTAATTTACTAAGCAGCAATCGTATAGTCCAGACGGTGGGACTTGATTTTGCTTGCGGAAGAAGCAGGTCTGAGTAAGTGGATCTGATTGTCTTCGGGGAATTAGAGGCTGTTTTCTAATTCAAAGGAGGAACAAAGAGGGAGTTGCTTTCTTTTAAATACATGGACCTTCACATAGTGAACTCCAACTCTGCAGATTTGAGTAGAATAAAGTCACATGTAATATCATCCCTTGCCTCCTAGGCTGGTGGGAGGGAAATCAGTCAGAGGGGCAGATGTCCAGACCTCTCTTTCATCCTGCCCTCTGCTCCCCTGCCAGTGTTTTCCATGGATAGAAACCAAAGAGAAGCCCGAGGGCAAGGGAGTCCATGGAATCAACCACTTACAGCAGAGAACGGGGCAAAAAGAGGTGGAAAATGATCCCAGGTAAGGGTGGAGCAAATGGAGAACAAACAACCCAGAATGCTACTAATACAGATATCAAAGGGCATTCCTTCTTTCCTGTAATGGGGCCAGGCAATATCTTTAAAGAAATAGTAACTCACAGGAGGAATTCATACTTATTAATTACCCATTGCTGTGTAACAAGCTACCCCAAGTGTAGTGGCTTGAAACAAACATTGTCTCACACAGTTTCTGAGGCTCAGGACTCCGGCAGTGGCCAGCAGTGTGGTTCTGGCTTCGGTATCCCATGAGATTGCAGCCAAGATACCCACAAGAGCTGCAGTCAAGCTTCAGCTGGGGGTGGAGGGTCCGAGTCCAAGACGGCTCACTCACCACCAAAACCATTCTTACCCCACATGAAAGAGCTTAGAGAGATTGATTGCATCGGGTTCATTAAGCCTCCAGAGGAGCTTTTATTAGAATTAGGTAACCCCCATGAGGGATTTGTGGGTCCATTATAAACCATGAATACCTCAAAGCAAATTAGCTTAGCTGCTTTCCAAGAATAGGTCTCTGAGAGCAATAATGGGAAATGAGGTAGGTACAATAATGAGTTGGGAAGATCGAGAAGGGATTGCCAAAAAGGATGGGTCCCAACAGCACCCCGACTACCAGGGAGCCCTGGGACCTTCAGCACGTGAGAGAAGAGGAGGGCATGGGAGGGCATTGAGAACCTTCTTCTGAGACCTTCCCAGACCTTTTGTAGACTGGCTCTTCATCACTACTTGAGATCACTCTGAACCTTTCTCCTCCGAATCTCCTTCTGAGTGTATGGTGGTTCAAAATCAGTCCATAAATTCTTAAATATTCCTCACTTCAAAAGGTGGAACCTAGTTCCCCTCCCCTTCAATGTGGGCTGAATTTAGGAACATTAGCAAATGGAATGTGGCAAATGTGATGGTAATAGGCTTTGGGGGGCAGTTTGTGAAAGGCAAGTGGCTTCCCCCTTGTTCTCTCTTGAATCTCTCACTCTGGGAGAATCCAGCTACCATGTTGTGAGTAGCTCTTTGAAGAGGCCCACAAGACCAGGAACAGAAACCTCCTGCTAACAGCCAGTGAGGAACTGAGGCCTCCAGGCAACAGCCATGTGAGTGAGCCGTCTTGGACTCGGACCCTCCACCCCCAGCTGAAGCTTGACTGCAGCTCTTGTGGGTATCTTGGCTGCAATCTCATGGGATACCGAAGCCAGAACCACACTGCTGGCCACTGCCGGAGTCCTGAGCCTCAGAAACTGTGTGAGAAAATGTTTGTTTCAAGCCACTACACTTGGGGTAGCTTGTTACACGGCAATGGGTAATTAATAAGTATGAATTCCTCCTGTGAGTTACTATTTCTTTAAAGATATCGCCTGGCCCCATTCCAGGAAAGGAATGCCCTTTGATATCTGTATTAGTAGCATTCTGGGTTGTTTGTTCTCCATTTGCTCCACCCTTACCTGGGATCATTTTCCACCTCTTTTTGCCCCGTTCTCTGCTGTAAGTGGTTGATTCCATGGACTCCCTTGCCCTCGGGCTTCTCTTTGGTTTCTATCCATGGAAAACACTGGCAGGGGAGCAGAGGGCAGGATGAAAGAGAGGTCTGGACATCTGCCCCTCTGACTGATTTCCCTCCCACCAGCCTAGGAGGCAAGGGATGGTATTACACGTGACTTTATTCTACTCAAATCTGCAGAGTTGGAGTTCACTATGTGAAGGTCCATGTATTTAAAAGAAAGCAACTCCCTCTTTGTTCCTCCTTTGAATTAGAAAACAGCCTCTAATTCCCCGAAGACAATCAGATCCACTTACTCAGACCTGCTTCTTCCGCAAGCAAAATCAAGTCCCACCGTCTGGACTATACGATTGCTGCTTAGTAAATTAAGTTGGGGTAATTACTGGGGTGGAGAAATGAAACAAAGGGTATCAAAGGCTGATATTTCTAGAAACACCTCAGAAGCTGTTTCCTGCTCGTTTGGGACACAGCCAAAATTGGCTGGGCTGACAACACTGCATGTGACATGTTCCCTTGCTAGAGCAGTCAAGGAGGGGCAAGCGTCTGTGAATAAGACACGTGCTAGACTGGGAGGAGGCCTGGCTTGGAGCAGGAAGATCTGGCTCCCTATCCTCACTGGCAAGATCACTGCCTAACCTTGGACAAATAACTTCTTGGGTTTTCAAAAGTAAATGGGCCTGTCTTATCTACTGCACAGGATGGCGGTTGTGAAAAATCAATTAAATAGGATTTTGCTGGATTATTAAATATAAGGTGAGGCACAGGGACTTCCCTGGTGGCACAGTGGTTAAGAATCCACCTGCCAATGCAGGGGACACAGGTTCAAGCCCTGGTCCGGGAAGATCCCACATGCCACAGAGCAATTATGCCCCTGTACCACAACTATTGCGTCTGCACTCTAGAGACCAAGAGCCACAACTACTGAAGCCCGTGCACCCTAGAACCCGTTCTCTGCAACAAGAGAAGCCACCGCAGGTCGAAGCCCACACATGGCAATGAAGAGTAGCCCCTGCTCGCCACAACTAGAGAAAGCCCGCGCACAGCAACAAAGACCCAACGCAGCCATAAACAAACAACAAACAAATAAATATATTTAAAAAAACTGTTAGAAAAGAAAGATGAGGCACAAAAAGGTTAAGCAACTAGTCCAAGAACACATGGACAGTAAGTGGTAAAGCTGGGATTTGAACCCAGAAGTCTGGCTCTAGAATCTGTGCTCTTAAGCACAATCTTACAAAAGATTCAGAAGGGACTGGTACATACTTACAAAACTAATTTTGAGTTAAAAGAACTTTATATTTTATATCAAAACCAGATTCTAGGTAAAGAAAGTCTGTTAATTATAAACGAAAAAAAATTCCATTCCCTAGCTCTTTTCTAAAGAATATTATGAAGCTAACATGAATGATAACACAAGTTCAAAATCTCTTATCTGAAGGCCTTGGGGCCAGATAGATTTTGGAATTTAAAATGTTTTGGAGTTTGGAAAAGTCTTATTTAATATATTATACACACTGTATGTGTACGCAAAAGTGTTTGAATATATTACATAACACAGGGTTTAGGAAAGCCTTCAGGAATCAAACAAATTTTCTGCAAGAAAACAGATTCACACTAAGCGGGATAGATAATGGTTATAAGTAGTTCATGTCAGTAGGTCACGTTTTGTTGACAAATGAAGGATGGAAAAACTTTATTTTTCAATAGTAGTTTGGTTTTTGGAATTAGAGATAAAGGCTTGCAGACATGAGGTAATACAGAATCGGGCTAAGGGTAGTAAACCTAATAAACTGTCATCAGAGAGAGGAGTACACACTTCCCCTTTCTAGTCCTAGTTACTTCCTCAGGGAGGAGGATGGAGATTCCAGCTCTGTTGCCTCCCCAGGTCAAGATGAAAGAGATTTTTTTTTCCCCTGGAGATTTGGTGCACTGGGGCTGTCCTTATGCTACGAAACACTGACCCTAAGAAAGAAATCAGAGTTTTTGCTTTTGGGGGTGGGGATAGCTTCTGTTTGCACCTCCAGACCCCCTTCTCCATCTTTTCCACCTTGATCCGGGCCTCAGAAGGCTGACCTGTAGAGGTGACCTGTGCCCTCTGGTTTCTGACTGGGTTTGTCCAGCAGGGAGTCCTGGCAGGAGATCAGAGCAAGGGAAGGACAGTGGCCGGGCGCTAGTCCCTCAGCTCCTGAGTGGCTGCCCTGTGATGGCCGTGTCCTTCAATTGCAGTCACAGCCTCTGTCAAGGTGTCCTCCCCATGTGGCTCTCTCCTTCCTGGGGTCGGTTATCCGTTCCCCCCCCTTCCTTGTTCCTTCAGACCTAGGAGTGGTTACCACTCTTCAAACACAGACACACACACACACACACACACACACACACACACACACACACACAGTCACCAGCTCCAGGATACTGCACTTGCCCTTGCGGTTTTCCTACACCTTTATGTTTATGATTTCCCTTTCCCATTTCTCAGCATTCGAAACTCCATGAATATGCATGCTTCTTCCCTGTGTGCTGTTACCCATGGGTCCATTTATTGAGACACAAGAAAGGCCCCCAGAAATGTGTGAGGGGCCGGGTGATCAGGCAAAGATATCAAGGGCGTGGTCATCCAGAGCAGACCCAAGATGGCAGGCATCCCATCATTCAGTTCACTCCCTATGGCCTCTGCAAGAAGCATTTCTCCTAAGAGATCACTCCTTGGTCAACTGGCTTTTCGTTCTTTGGCTGTCTTTCCCACCCCAGAGTGACTGTATTCAGAAGGCATGGATGTGCCCTCAGAGCTCTGCCTCTACAGTACACTAGAAGGGAGACCTAACTCTGGGCAACTGGAGACTGTTCACGGGACTCACACCTCTTCCAGCTTCCGGCACTGCCAGCCTCTTCCAGCCCTCCCTGTTCTACTCTTTCCCCAATCACACCTTGCTTTTCGTCTACCCTTGACCTTTGGGGAAAGGGATAAGCGTGGAGAGAGAAAGCGGAGTAGCTGACACCTGCTGGTTCATCTGACGTCCATGCTTGCTTCAAGGCTGCGCTGCCACAGTCCCGCAGCCAGCCATTTCTTGGTTCATTGCTCAACTTTAGGACAAATGTTTTCCCCAGCTCCCAGCACATGGTGCAGCACAGGCAACAAAAGAAAGGTCAAGTCACCGGGTTCTCTATTTTAACACAGAGTAGATAGAACTCAGTCATAGGGAGGAAAAATGCAGGAAGATGTCCTAACAAGCATGGAGATGACTGTGTCCCTCCTTGTGCTTCTGCAGCAGAGGGTCAAAGGGCAAAGCATTGCCATAGCGTCTGTACCTCTCCCTCCTCCTGCCTCCATTCAAAGAAGAGAACGTGAGGCTGAGAAAAGCTTTTATCTGTCAATACATCCCAGACCAGACATCTCCCACCTCTGCAAGGACTAATCTCTTGCTGGTACACTGCATTGTTCCTCTTCTTGATTATGCTAAAATCATCTCATGCCTGGCTTTAATTACACTTCAAAAGGCCCACTTCTGTTGACTTAGCCATATGACTTGGTGAAGCGGTCGTGGGTGGGTTGGCGTGGCAGACACCAGGCTGGCACCCTAGCCCATGCTCCCTGGACCCTCCAGTGTACACAGTAGCTGTGGTTTTCATCTGCAGCACGGCAGTTCTTCCCACCTGGAGCCTAAGGGTTTTCTCAGATGCCAGAAGAGCTTATTGGCAAGGGTGGGGGGTGAGCGTTGGTGAGGGGACGCCTCCGGAGGCACCCCTCACCCTAGCGGGGCATCGGAGGCAGTAGATCCATGACCAGGGGAACCATCCTGAGGCCTGGTTCACACAGGTCCCCAGGGGGCCCCAGAAGGCCTGCACCCTGGCTATGCATGGCTGTGTTGCCCACTAGTGCCCCCTGTCCTGCCTTTTCTCCCTTCCCTACCTCCCTTACCTAACTACTTCGCTGTGCTTCCGGGGTTCACCTCCCAAACAGACTACCTGTACCCAGGTACCTGTCCAGGGTCTGTTTTCAGAGAAATCTAAACTAGGACAGTTGGAAAGGAAAAAAAAACCAAGTCATTTACAGTTGCTCTCTGCTCCTCTCACTTCTCATTCACTCCTCCACCCCACGGAGGGCTGGCTCTGTCCCTGACACTTTGAAACTCCAGATCTTGCCAAATCCAGTGATTCTGTACTATCACACTGGACCTCTTGGTAGCGGTTAACTGACCATTTCCTCCTTGCAGCACGCTCCTCTCCCGGTTTCTGGGACAGCATTCTCTCCTATTTTCCTCTTACCACTGAGCTTTCTGTCATGGTCTCAAAGATGCTCTTTTTTTCCACTTCCCACTTAAGCACCCACATTCCTCAAAGCCCCTCCTTAACCCTCCTCTATTCTCATTCCTCGCACTCACTGGGGGCCACCAACTTCACTGGCTTCCATTCCAACAAATGCCAGGGAGGCCCCCATCCATGCATCCCACCCAGGCCTCTGTGTTGAGCTCCCTCCTAGGCAAGCCTCCCTATTGGCTAGAACCTCTTCTATGTCCCATGGCTCCTCAGATAGGCAGGCTTCCAACTGACATCTCTGTGGTGGAACATTTTTCCTCTAAAAATCTGTCAGAGAAGGATAGAAAAAAGGCAGGAATGTGAGGAAGTGCGGTTGGACAAGGTTATGATCGCCTCTACCTTGGGAAGCAATCTAAGCAAAATGAGAGGTGAATGGAAAAAAACGAGTGCAAAGAAAGTTGGCAAAGATACAGGAGAAGGTTTCTGAGAAGGCAGAGGGGGAAGACTAGAAGGAAGGAGGAAGAAAGGTTCAGATTCAGAAATACTTGCAGGTGCCAGGGAAATACGCTAATGGCATCCTTGCTAGTTGGCCTGTTTCCTCCTTGAACCAGGGGGAAAGATCACTTGCTGGGGGTGGAGTGAAATGGAGGCTCTGAGAGTGGAGGTAAAATTTTGGAATGGGGCATGAGTTAGGGTGAAACAATGGAAAGCACAACACAAACTGGCTTCAAGAAAACAAGGAGGAGATTAAGTGACTGATACAACTTGACAGTCTAAAGGCAGACTTGGATGCAGGCATCGTTTGGCCCAGAGGTTGAGGATTCCATCTGACTCCTGCCATTCTCTTATCCCCCCACCCCTCGTGTTTTAGCAGTTGTAGACACTGTACCCTCACTGTAACACCCAGAGCGAGGTGGTCTCCTCTGGGGCTCCTGCAGAAGACAGGGGAAGCTTATTTCCCAGAAGCCTCTACAATTGTCTCCTGGTGTCTCATTGGCCCAAATTGGGTGGTGGGCTCATCCATGACGAACCAATCACTGTTGGTTCACATGACGAAGCCCATCAGGGTCCACCCCTGGAAATGCAAATGAAGTCAAATCCGCCCAAACAACATGGTTGAGAATGGGGGAGGGGCACTGCCTCAAAGGAAAATTTGGGTGCTTTTGGGAGGAAATGCTTGAGGTGGGGGAGCTGGGGGAACAGATGCTGGGAAGTCAACCAACAAAGGTCCACCATAGTTCGTTTCTGAGGCAAATGTGAGAAGCAATTGTTGAAACATTTGTCAAGGTGATAGGGATAGAGTAGGATAATTAAATAGTCAGTTTAGAAATCCCACTAGGGGATTAAGGGCAGAAAGGGAATTTTAAGAGAGTTCTGGAGACTGTTGTAAACGAATGACCACTCACGAAAAGAATCCAGTAACCTAGCAACCATCTACACTACCTTGAAGGAAGACCAGGTGCGCCCAAGCGCCAGACACACTCAGGCCACAAACCCTGATAGTTAAAACACACGGCAGTAGATATGGGGTCTGAGTCTCTTACATGAAATCAGAGAGTTAATTGTCCTTGAAGAGTAGCACTTCTACATGTAGTCAAGTCAGGAATATAGGTGAAAGGGGACATTCTACTGAAACCTGAGATGAACTACCGTATCTTAGTATATGTTACCACCCTTTTGCTAATATACATACGATTTAGATAGCACCATGATGGTCCTGGTTAAACCATATAGGGCCAAAGGAGGAATTAATGATGTAAGCCTTGACGTCTGCCCAAGAATGAGGAAGAAGGTGGCCCTCTCCCCCACAACCTTGCCGCTTTTTCTTTGATTATGAAAGTGTTGCCGCCTTTGTTCTCGGGGCTGCACTCCCTTGCCTGCCTGCTCGTATCTCTCACAAGCATCCTGTGCTAAGAAACTCACTCTGCCTGCTGCTTTGCCTCTTACTGAATTCTTCCTGTGCTGAGACAAAAGAACCTGAGCTTCAGTAAGTCCTGACACCAGGTGAGCGGGAGGGAGACGCAGGAGGGAAGAGATATGGGGACATATGTATATGTATAACTGATTCACTTTGTTATAAAGCAGAAACTAACACACCATTGTAAAGCAATTATACTCCAATAAAGATTTAAAAAAAAAAAAAAAAGACAGTGGGTTCGAATCTCGTCCTAGTCAGGGATCGTGGGTTCAGGTCTCAATCTGAGCTGCGGGGGCGGGGGGGGGGGGGTTCAAGTCCCAGCCCATAGGTTTACGTCCCAATCTGAGTTTTGGCTGGGTTTGAGTTCCACCCGAGAGGGGGTGTGGTTTCAAAGGCGTGCTGTGCTCAGGCGGGGTTTTGATGTGTGTGGAGCAGAGAAACCTGGAGTGGCTTCATGCCTCTTGGTTCTACGATTGTCTGCGACAGCCTGGTGGTAGGAGGGGAGAAAGTGAACAACAGGACTGATCCAGAGTTAGAGGCCTGCCAGGTACCTGTGAGGACAACTGGGCAAGATGTGAGCCGAGGGTACTAGAGGGCTTGAAGTGATGGTGGGGGAAGCAGGGAATTTGGAAAGGAGCTGAGAGATTAAGCTTAAATGGAGCGGTTCAGGGACTGAACTTGCAGGTGAACTCAGAGAAGGTTGGGTTGGGAGGAACAGGAAGTGTCCCCGGGAGACAGTAAGAGAGACACAGTGAGCTAGAAAGAGAAAGCTAGCAAGAAAGCTAGTAAGAGGGTGACATATTGGCATTTAAACTTCAGAGGGAGACAGTGATGGGAAGGGGTTTCCCGGGTTCTATTTTCTCAATGAAGACATCATGACACACGTATGACAAGTGGGCTCGATAGCAACACAGTAAACATCTAAAAACCCACACCAAAAAAAAAAACCACGAAAACAAAAATCCCACACCAGCCTCAGGAATCTGAGACATATCACCAAGGTTTCATCTGCCTGGGTGTCCTGTCCCCCAAATGTCAGTCCAGCTGGGCTCTTTGGGCAGAAGGGCCACTGGGGGCTACTGGCCATCTACCTGTCTCCAAAACTGTCTATATAACTCTGAGACCACCTCGCAGTTTTCCTGCAGCCATGGGCTCTGGAAGAGTTTGTTTTGTTTTATTGTTATTTTGCCTTTTTGTTCCGGGATGGTTCAGAGCACCTCGGTTCTTGAGACAGAAAAGAATGGAAAGGAAGGATGCCAGGAATAGAACCCACTGTATGTTCTAACGTTTTTATTTTTTAATCAAACACATACTCTGGGCTAAGGAGATGTGCACAGAATTTCGACAGGATGAGCAGGCAATAGGAGACTTAGGTGGGATCTAAAGTTCTAGTTGACTGTCTTGACCACTGACGTGCTCTGTGAATTAAATCCAATTATTTAAATATACAGACCCTCGGTCATTACATATACACCATGAGCTTAATTATGGCTTTATATCAGAGGTCAGCAAACTTTCTCTGAAAAGTTCGTGAGTAAATATTTTAGCTTTGGTGGGTCATACAGTGTCTGTTACACCTACTCTGCTGCCGTAGCAGGAAAGCAGCCGCAGACAATATGTCAACCTGGAACCGTGGCTGTGTCCCAATATGACTTCATTTACGAAAACAGGCAGTCACAGACTAATTGTAAAATGCAAAACTATAAAACTCTTGAAGACAACGTAGGAGAAAACCTGGATAACGCAGGAGGAAACTAGATAGCCTTGGGTATGGCAATGACTTCTTAGATACAACACCAAAGACACGATCCTTGGGAAAAAACAGACTTCATTAAAATTAAAAATTTCTGCCCTGTGAAAAACAATATTGAGAGAATGAGGAGATCAGCCACAGACTGGGAGAAAATATTTGCAAAAGACACATCTGATAAAGGACTGTTACCCCAAATATAAAAAGAACTCTTAAAACTCAACAGTAGGAACACACACAACCCAACTTAAAAAATGGGCCAAAGAGCTTAACGGACACCTCATCAAAGGAGATATACAGATGGCAATAAGCATACGAGAAGATGTTCTACATCATATGTCATTGGGGAAATGAAAATTAGAACAAGAATGAGATTTTTCTACACCCCTACTAGAATGGCCAAAGTTCAAAACACTGACAACATCCAATGCTGATGAGGATGTGAAGCAACAAGAGTTCTCATTCATTGACAGCAGGAATGCAAAATGATGCAGCCACTCTGGAAGATAGTTTGGTGGTTCCTTACAAAACTAAACACATTCTTATTATACGATCCAGCAATTGTGCTCTTTGGCATTTACCAAAGGAGTCGAAAACTTATGTCCACACGAAAGCCTGCACACAGATGTTTCTAGAAGCTTTACTCATAATTGTCAAAACTTGGAAGCAACCAAGATGTCCTTCAGTAGGCGAGTGAATACATAAACTGTGGCCTAGCCATACAGTGGAATATTATTCACTGCTGAAAAGAAACGAGTTATCAAGCCATGAAAGATATGAAAGAACCCTGAATACATGTTACAAAGTGAAAGATGTCAACCTGAAAAGGCTACGTACTGCATGATTCTAAATATATGACATTCTAGAGAAAGCAAAATCATAGAGACGGTAACATAAATCAGCAACTGTCAGAGGTTGGGGAAGGATGAATAGGCAGAGCACAGAACATCTTTCGGGCAGTGAAAAGACTCTGATACCATAATGGTAAATACACGTCGTTATACATTTGTCCAAACCCATAGAACGTACGACACCAAGCGTGAACCCTAAGGTAAACTATGGACTCTGGGTAACTCTGACGGATCAGGGCAGTACTCTGGTGGGAGATGGTGATAAATGGGGAGGCTGTGCACGAGCGGGCACAGGTTAGACAGGGGAAATCTCTGTACCTTCCCCCGGCTTTTGCTATGAACCTAAAACTGCTCTAAAAAATTAAAGTCTTAATAAAATAAAACAGGCAGCAGGCAGGATTTGACTCCTTGAAGTATAAAAAGGGGAGTATATGTGGGAGCACAGAACCTGTTTCTTGGGTCCCTTTGACCTAGCTTTGGCCACTAATGGGGACTCATCACCTCTGTGGTCTAATCCAACCTCTCTCGCCTAGATGTTTCTGGGAGGCCCAGTGGCTGCCTCAAAGATGCTAATAAATACAACAGACTATTTTTTTCCTGCTCATCTCCCCCGCACACACACACACCTTGACTCTGTTAGTAACTAAGGCCTGCTCTGCCAGGTGAAAGACCCTCAGTCCTTTAGATGCCAAGCCCCTCACCCCCCTGCCCTCACCTGTGCCCAGTACAACCCTGCACTACCAGATGGTAGCATCGTATGCTGTCAAAAACTACACAAATTACACTATGTTCATAGCAAGTAGGGTTGAAAGCTTCTCATGTTATTAACATCTAATAGAGGGCTATTAAAAAGAAAACAGGTAGGGCTTCCCTGGTGGTGCAGTGGTTGAGAGTCCGCCTGCCAATGCAGGGGACACGGGTTCATGCCCCGGTCCAGGAAGATCCCACATGCCGCGGAGCGGCTGGGCCCGTGAGCCATGGCCGCTGAGCCGCGCGTCCGGAGCCTGTGCTCCGCAACGGGAGAGGCCACAACAGACAGAGGCCCGCGTACCACAAAATAAAATCTATTTAAAAGAAAACAGGTAAGCTGGTGTCCATTTAGGCCTGATGTAATGGGGAGAAAGATTTAATGTGGGGGTGGAATGAGGGTAAGGCTGATGTATTAGAATACCTATTGCTGGCTACTAGAATTAACTTCTATTGTCAAGCCACTAAAAAGTCATTGGTTTATTTTTCATCTACATCACAGTTTGATGCATACTGGGGCAAACTCCACAAAGTCATTCAAGGACCCAATCTTCTTACATCATAGGATGCCACCATCTTTTAGGAATGTGCCTTTCTCTGCATTCAACCAGAGCTAGAAAAAGATGGGAGAAGGAGGGAGTAGAGAATTTGTAGGGAGATTTTTATGAGTCATGCCTAAAGATGGTAACATCACTTCCATTTATGTTTCCTTGGCCAACCAATTCATATGGCCAAACCTAGCTGCAAAGGAGGTTGGGAAATGTAGTCAAACTGTGGATCCAGACAAAGAAGAAACAGGTTCGTTGAACATATAGGAAGACTATGACAGGTGGGAAGACTATGACAGGTGGGGATGAACTGAGTGACAGACATTACTCGCTACTCAGAATTACTTTCCTGGTTGACAACTGAGTCTGTTCCTGTTGGGACACAATTCTCTATGGGTCTCGCCTTCTGAGCAGAGAAACTGACAGCACCCTGGGCTACCTTTTTTTTTTTTTTTGCGGTACGCGGGCCTCTCACTATTGTGGCCTCTCCCATTGCAGAGCACAGGCTCCGGACGCGCAGGCTCAGCGGCCATGGCTCACGGGCCCAACCACTCCAGGGCATGTGGGATCTTCCTGGACCGGGGCACGAACCCGCGTCCCCTGCATCGGCAGGCGGACTCTCAACCACTGCGCTACCAGGGAAGCCCCTGGGCTATCTTTTCATGGAGGTCCGACAGATCCTTGGAAGGTGGAAACAGTGTCTCCCTCCAGAGCAGAGGGCACATTTGTTTGATGTCCAGGATTAAAAAGATAGTGCAACCCTCTGGGGCAAAGGTTAGACACATTTGCTTGCAGCCCCTTGAAGGACTGACGTTTCCTAAGTTTGGGGGCTTCTCAGGTGTGATGCAAATCTATTGTGTGCTCAGCATCCACCTGGGCTCAGCCCTGCCTCGCCCCGTGGCCCTCGGTGGGCAAGGAGAACCAGTGCTAACATGAAGCTCATGCTGCCTGCTGCGCTATGAGTAATAAAGTCCCTTGTTTCCAGCCAGGCATTCTGTGTCTTCTGGAAGCAACCCTCAAACTGCCAGGCTAAGTTGTCAGGCTTGCAAGTAAGGTTAAATCTCAGACCCTTTGGTTTTTGAGAGTTACCTGATCAAATGCATCGTGGTCAACATCTAATAGATGCCTCTGGCTCATGAACCTTCTCTAGACTTATGGGACCCCAAGTAGCAGACCTGATTCACACTTAAGTTGAACACCCTGTGCTCAGTTAAATGAAATGACGTCAGTGGTAACAGTGAAGCCCCTAGAGGCACGTGTAACCTAATATCAGGGTCTCCGCCACGTGGAGCCCCAGGGCACCATTCACATCATAGTCTAGAGATATGCAATGCGGCTGCTCTAACTATTGCAATACTTCATTGTTTCTAACACCATCTATGGGAAAATACACCATTATTTTAGGTGCCACTGCAGAAAAAAAAGCTGCCAATTAAACCATAACAAAAATGCTCTCTATTATTTTGATTTTTTACTGTATATTTATTGAAAGATCTGATACTTATTTAGACAGATTTATCATATCTCAACCTTGTGTACACATAGGAAGAAAAATAACTGTTCCTATTCAACATTACTGGAGGGTCTAGCCAGTACAATAAGAAAAGGCAAGGGGCTTCCCTGGTGGTGCAGTGGTTGAGAGTCCGCCTGCCAATGCGGGGGACACGGGTTCGTGCCCCGGTCCGGGAAGATCCCACATGCCGCGGAGCGGCTGGGCCCGTGAGCCATGGCCGCTGAGCCTGCGCGTCCGGAGCCTGTGCTCCGCAACGGGAGAGGCCACAACAGTGAGAGGCCCGTGTACCACAAAAAAAAAAGAAAGAAAGAAAGAAAAGGCATAAAAGTCGGAAAGGAAGAAATAAAACTGTCTCTGTTTGCAGACAACATGACTGTTTATGCAGAAAATCCCAAAGAATCTAAAATAAGTTCCTAGTGTGTTTATCCTGGTTGGAGGATACTAGGTGAATACAGAAAAGTCAATTTTATTTTCTTATACTGCCAATGAACTATTATAAATGAAAAATTAATGCCATTTGCAATAGCACCCAGAAAAGCCCATGAAATACTCAGAGCTAAATCAAATACATGAAAGGTTTATGCTGAAAACTATAAACATTGCTGAGAGAAGTAAAAAACCTAAATAAATGGAAATACTGTGTTCATGGATTGGAAGACTCAATATTGTCAAGATATCAGTTCTCTTCAAACTGATCTATAAGTTTAACACAATCCCCAAATTCCAAAATTCTAGTTTTTTTTTTCTTTGTAGAAAAGGAAAAGCTGATTCTAAAATTTATAAGGAAGAGCAAAGGGACAAGAATAGCCAAAATCATTTTGAAAAACAAGAATGAGTTCAGAGGACTTACACTATTTTGAGATTTACTGTAAAGCTAAAGCCATCAAGATAGTATGGAATTGGCCAAAGGACAGACAAATAGATCCGTGGAATAGAACAGAAAATAGACTCACTTATATGTTCAATTGATTTTCAATAAAGTTGAAAGGGCATTTAAATGGAGAAAACGTTTTTCAGCAAATGGTAATGAAACAATTGGACATTAACCTATACCTTGTACCATATACAAAAGTTAACGTGAAATGGAGTATAGACCTAATTGTAAACACCTAAAACTCATAAAACTTCTACAGAAAAACAGGAGAAAATCTTTGTTACATCTAGTTTGGCAAAGATTTCTTAGATAGGACACAAAAAGCCATGAGTCATAAAAGAAAAAAAAAACAAAAAAACTCGACAAATTGGACTTCATGAAAATTACATATTCTGCTCTTGGAAAGACACTGTCAAGAAAATGAAAAACAGGCCACAAACTAAGATAGTACTCATGAAACATCTGATAACGGATACCCAGAATATAAAGAACTCTCATAACTCAGTAAGAATATAATCTAACTAAAAGTGATTTGAACAGACGCTTCTTCAAAGGAGATAAATAGATAGCAAATAAGGCCATGAAAAGATGCCTAACATCATTAGGAAAATGTAAGTTAAAACCACAGTGAGATACCACTACCAACTAGGAGAATGACTATACTTTTAAAAAGCTGATCATACCAAGCGCTGGAGAGGTTGCAGAGTAACGAGAACTTTCATTCATTGCTGGTGGGAATGTAAAATGGTGTAGACACTTTGGAAAACCGTCCAGCTGTTTGGTATAAACTTAAACACAGACTCATCACACAACCCAGCAATCCTACTCCTAAGTATTTACCCATGAGTCATAAAACTGTATATCCATACAAAAACCTATACCTAAACATGTATAGCTTTGTTCATAACTGCCCAAAATGAGAAACAGTCCAAATATTCTTCTATTGTGAACGGATAAAGCCTGGTATAATCACACAATTGAATACTACTCAACAATAAAAAGAACTGAACTGCTGATAAATGCGAAACCATGATGCTAAGTGAAGGAAGCCAGGCACAAAATGCTGCATGATGCTACAGAAAAGAGAAAATGACAGAGATAGAAAACAGTGGTTGCCAAGAGCTGGGAGTGTGGGCTGGGGATTGGATACGAAGGGGCGCGAGGAAATGTTAAAAATATTCTCTTCTTGATTTCAGTGGTGGTTACATGACATTACGCATTTTTATCAATTCATAGACCTGGATACCTAAAAAGGGTGCATTTTATGATATGTAAATTA
Organism: Lagenorhynchus albirostris; assembly: GCF_949774975.1. Taxonomy (NCBI): domain Eukaryota; kingdom Metazoa; phylum Chordata; class Mammalia; order Artiodactyla; family Delphinidae; genus Lagenorhynchus; species Lagenorhynchus albirostris. The sequence continues at coordinate 69,497,055 of NC_083104.1, forward strand.
TACCTCAATAAATCTGACTTAAATTTTAAAAAATTGGTTAAGGAATCCCTTTTTTTTTTTTTTTTTTTTTTTTTTTGCGGTACGCGGGCCTCTCACTGTTGTGGCCTCTCCCGTTGCGGAGCACAGGCTCCGGACGCGCAGGCTCAGCGGCCATGGCTCACGGACCCAGCCGCTCCGCGGCCTGCGTCCCCCGCATTGGCAGGCGGACTCTCAACCACTGCGCCACCAGGGAAGCCCAGGAATCCCTATTTTTTTCCCCATAGAATCCAAGTCCTCTGAATTCTTTTCTTTTTTTTTAATAGATCTTTATTGGAGTATAATTGCTTCACAATACTGTGTTAGTTTCTGTTGCACAACAAAGAGAATTATTTGCAATGAGAGCTGATGTCAGAGTTTTTCCGCGCTCTGTCATTCTCTGCGGAATTAGCAGCTTTGGTAATATTCTTAGGAGGGCTCTACTATTGTCTCTGGGATTTTCTTTCAAGCTGCTGACGCTCAGCTGACAAGCTTTGATGCCGGGTCTTTATTGATCTTCCTAACAGTTGTCAAATGGAAGGTCTGCAGACAACAATCAGGGCTCATAGTTCCGGTGGCATATTGGTCAGTTGCAAATCCTGTACATTTTAGTCAACGACCGTTTCAAGACAATTTGAATGCGGGTTAACATTGAACGTTTGTGCACAGGCAGACAACAACAGCTACATGGTGGCTGCCACATGGATAACAGCAATGGCAAGAATGTCAACTTCAGGGGTATTAAAATGTGAGAAATGCTCATCTTCAAGTTGATAAGATATTATTACTGGGAGAAGTGGAGAAGCTGGACTCCAAAGGCCCTTTCGAAAATCCTGTCAAAGACAGCGACATGGCAGACTATTTTTAATTAGTCTGTTAATTTTTTTCAGAGAACTATGTTTTCAATTATTTTAGGTAATGTGTATACACAATACAAAATCCAAACTGTGAAACAGAGAATACAGTGAAAAATAAGTCTCCCTTCAACCGCTGACCCTCAGACACCAAGTTCCCTCCCTGAGAGAGAACCACTGTTGGGGGTCCCCTATGTCTGAACTGCTTGAGGAGAATCACTCTGGCAACAAGGCAGAGACTGAAGAAGCGGGAGGAACAAAAGGCCATTTGTCAACTGAGAAGAAATGACAAGGGCTTCTCTGGTGGCGCAGTGGTTGAGAGTCCTCCTGCCAATGCAGGGGACACGGGTTCGTGCCCCGGTCCGGGAAGATCCCACATGCCGCGGAGCGGCTGGGCCCGTGAGCCATGGCCGCTGAGCCTGCACGTCCGGAGCCTGTGCTCCGCAACGGGAGAGGCCACAACACTGAGAGGCCTGCGTACCACAAAAAAACAAAAACAAGAAGAAATGACAAAAGTCTGGTGGTGGGGGTGCAGGAAATGAAGACATAAATTCAGATAGTGGGGATGTATCATTGAGAATTGCGCTGAGTTACACATACAAGCAATCTGAATAATAGTGACTTAAGACAAAGATTTATATTTTTCTCACATATAAGAAGTCTGGGTAAGCATTTAAGGGCTGATGTAGCTGTTCCGTTATGTCATTAATACTCAAGCCTCTTCTATATTTGTGCTCTACCATCTTTAGAAGGTTGCCTCAAGGTAGCAAAATGGCCAGTGCTGCTCCAGCCATCATATCCATACACCAAAGACAGAAGGAAGGGCAAGAGTGCATGTGCTTGCTCTCTCCTATTTATCCTAATTCAGATCAACCCTCTGCCCTTCTGTTTTTCTATCTGCTCTCTGTTTCAGCAGGCTGGCCTGTGTGGGCTACATCCGTGGCTTTCTTGCCCTTGGCGTTGTGATGGGTTCAGCCAATACAATCCATGGAAGGAGATGAGAATGTGAGAAGAGAATGAACTCAGGATTTCTTTCCCTCTGACTCCCTTTCTACAAAGTCACATCTGGCTGGCTGCCTCTCTTTACCTGAAGGCCACTGTTCTCAAGGCAGTCTGCTCTACCCGACCCTCTCCTTACCAGTGCAGAAATAGAGATAGCAGCTTGGCTGACCCTAATCTTGTACTCATATTCTATCCTTCATGATGTCTGTACATAGTGTACCAGCTGTTCCCTCGCTGGGACTCTGAATGATACAAGTCACAAGCTAGTTGAGTCAGCCTCTTTTAAGAAAATTTCCTAAAAGTTTCACCCAACAATTTTTACTTGTAGTTAGAAGTTAGATGGCCATCCTTACAAAGGGAGGGAGGGATATACGGGTGGCTTATTGTTGGTGGTGGCTTTTTCGGGACTGGTCATTTGTAATGAAGAAGGAAAGTTGGATACTGAGTAGGCAGCTAGATGGTTCTATCATAGGAGGGACTAGAGGGAAAAATAAAGATGCCCTGTGAGAAACAATATTAATTTGCAATCAACCGGACTGAGAACAGAGGGATGATGCATCAATCATTGAATTTCCAGTAACAGTCACATTTTAAAGGTCACTGTCAAATTCATAGGTGACTGCCCTTGAAAGTCCCCAATTTTGAAAGTCTTTTTCTCCCCCGTCTTAAAGAGCCTCTTGTAGAATCTGATTAAAAATAGACTTTTTTAACTCTGAAAAAACACACGTAAACCATATACACAATTGTTTAACAATATTCTTTCTACACAAAGATCCAATGCAATAAAATCTTCTTTTTTTTTTTTGAAGCGTAGCATAGTTGTTAAGAAGTTGTATCCTGGAGCTAAACTACCTAAGTTTGAAACCCGGTTCCACATGTACCAGTGGTGTGTCCTTGAGCAAGTTACCTAGCCTCTGTGTTTGTTTCCTCATCCATAAAGTGGGTGGGGTGGCCATGAGGATGCATTTGGCAGACCTTCTAGTTCAGGGAGTGCATTGTCTGAGGGCCCCTGCTGCTGCACTTTGGAATCCACTGTGACATTTGTGACAGAGCCACTTCTCCCATGGGCATCTCCCCACCAATGATGTAATATGGCAGGAAGACCAAGGCAGACCCATTTCTGGAAGACACTAGACTCCATCAGCTAACTTTGGCTGGAAGACAACTCCCTCCCTGAGCTCTGATGAACTTCACTAAGACTGCTCTGCAGTCTAAGACACTTCTACCAACCTTCCTTCTCTTTCTTCTTCACTCAATGTTAGACTTGGGCTGTGGTCTAGTGACTCTCTCAGCCATTACCGGCTCCCCCTCATTTCCTTTTTCACAGGCATTTTCCTTAATAAAACCTTGGCACACTTATTCTGATCTTGGCATCTGCTTCTTGGAGGACCTGGACTAACACAGTGGGGATAATACTAGTTCCTACCTCTCACTGAGTTGTTGAGAGGATAAATGAGTTAATTCATTTATTGTGCTTACAGTAGTGCTTGACAGATAGTAATACTTCAATCCATTTCAGTTATTAAAGACAAGACCAGATCTTACATTTCTAGTATTATAGCAGATTAGATAACCCCCAAAACCTTCCATTATTAAATACCATAAAAGTATGATGAAATATAGAAAATAGTCTTCTACCTGCATAGCTGAGTTTATAAAAAATATAAATCCTAGGGGCAAAATGGAGAGAGACCTAAAAAAGAGAGCAGTAGTCTTCATTTCACACTGCCGCTGTCCCCAGGGAATTTGATGGAGCCTTTGAACATAAAGCTGAGAATTGTCAAAGAGCTTTAGAAAAAAGGTGGGGACTAAAAGCCAAACCATCAGCAAAGAGAGCTATAAAGGAAGCTTGTCTATCTTCACTTGTATCTGGATAAAGGGAAAAGATCCCTCAAGACTGAAGGCAGAGTTTGGCATTTATACTACTCTTGTGGCTGAGAACTCCCAAGCTGAGAATATCTGTGACAAAGGGAATACAAGTCCTCTCTGGAGGGACAAACCCTCAGCTAAGGATTCTCAGGATTCTCTTCAATATAGTCCTGCTGAAGATGAACTCACAATCCAAAATTACAGAACAAACAAGGAAATACTCCACCATGAGTGAGCGTTAGCAATATGAGGGGCAGGATTAGATTTCTAACAACTTAAGATAGTTATTTTAAATAGTTTATAATTTCTGGCTGATATAGCTAATACATTAAAGAACAGAATTTCAAAAAAACATAACGAGTGTGTCTTTATTCCTATCCCTCCCCTAGGTTCTTCAGAACCTTTTTTTTTTTTTAGATTCCATATATATGTGTTAGCATACGGTATTTATTTTTATCTTTCTGACTTACTTCACTCTGTATGACAGTCTCTAGGTCCATCCACCTCACTACAAACAACTCAATTTCATTTCTTTTTATGGCTGAGTAATATTCCATTGTATATATGCGTCACATCTTCTTTATTCATTCATCTGTCAGTGGACACTTAGGTTGCTTCCGTGTCCTGGCTATTGTAAATAGAGCTGTAATGAACATTGTGGTACATGACTCTTTTTGAATTATGGACTTGAGGACATGGGGAGGGGGAAGGGTAAGCTGGGACAAAGTGAGAGAGTGGCATGGACTTATATATACTACCAAAGGTAAAATAGCTGGTGGGAAGCAGCCACATAGCACAGGGAGATCAGCTTGGTGCTTTGTGTCCACCTAGAAGGGTGGGATAGGGAGGGTGGGAGGGAGACACAAGAGGGAGGAGATATGGGGATATATGTATATGTATAGCTGATTCACTTTGTTATAAAGCAGACACTAACACACCATTGTAAAGCAATTATGCTCCAATAAAGATGCTTAAAAAATAAAATAAAATAAAAAACATAACGAAAGATTGAGATTCTCAAAAAGAACCAAACAAAAGTTTCAAAGACTCCCTTATCTGAGGTTGTCTAGAAAGCAGAGCCTGCGGCAAGGATTAGGATGCTGATCTTTTATTCAGGAGATGAAGCCTGTTGAGATGAAGGCAAGGAAGAAAAGGGGAAGTAGGGCAAGGAAAGGTGTGAAGCAAGGTGATATGATGCATTACAGTGATAGTCTCTGTTTGATAAGCTATGAAGAGACAGCTAACCACTGTCTCTTTGCCTAATACCCAGGACTTCTCTGGAAGGTTTTCAAAAAGAAACAGCACTTCTGATTGGAAGGAGAATTTATCTGCCCAGCTCCCTCCTGTTACCCATTTCCTATTGCCCAAATCCACTCCATGGAGAGCTAACCCATAGGTGTTGCACTGTTCACCCTTTGATGTCACTCAGGAAACCAGATCCTCTGTTCAGAAGTAGAGGAGCAACTTGGTGCAGACACCCTGGCATGTGGAAGGTGAAGCAATGCAATCCCAGGCCTCCAGCCAGCCTGGGGAGCTCAGCAGAGTACCTGTACACTGTGTGAGTTACTGGCAGTTGCAAGAACTTTGAGAATAGGGAGGCAGTTTGATTCTGAGAAGGAACAAGGTTAGTTTCTGATGTTAAATTAGATATGCAGTGATTGAAATTGAGAAATACTGTCCAGGGGATAAACAGTATATTGGATCCAGATGAAGACAAAATTGTGGATATAGAGATAAATTAAATTATACCTATGTGCTGTATTCTGGATAAAGAAAAAAAGCAAAAAAAAAAAAAAAAAAGAGGCATGAAAGAGTAAAAAGTCCAATTTATACCCAATAGGAATTTCAGAAGGTGAGATTAGAGAATAAGAGGTTACACTGATAAAGAGCACGCATCCTTAGATTCAGTTTCTATGTGATATTTTTGATGCCCAAGGGCAGCTTTTGTACACAGAGAATATTATTTTCATTTATTTGGGTTAGATTTTTAAAACTTTACTTACTGAAATTATAAATTTAAAAGTCTAGATTTTCTTAAACTCCTAAATTCATCTTATAAGTTTTATTATACGATTTTAAATCCAGTAAATTTTATATAAAATAGAAACAATTTTCAGGGAAACTTTAACATAAATCAGACTGATTACTTAACGGAATTAGATTTTAATTAATGTTAAATAAACTTGAATAGGACAGGCTAATTACCTTTACTTCAAATAATATGCATACATTAATGTATTCAATTTTCTTTAAGACGTTGGAATGTCTAAACTCAACAAACTTATGACCCAATAAACTAATCCTTCCCACATTATCAACCAACTCTCTAATGCAAGTTCTTTTAACCACTCTACCACTGTTCATAAACTAAATCACTTACACCATTCAACTTCGAATCAAGCATTTAGTTTGGAATTGCAGGCCAATTTGTCAGACATTTTAATATACCAAATTCTATTATATTTTACAAGTATTTTAAATGCCAAACACAGTGATTATGTTGATTGTAACCCAAAATGATTAATGCCATGGGTTTGACATACTTCATAATTTCATGTTTCTGGGGTTAAGAGACACAACCCAGTAAGGTTTACTGTGACTTTAAATTCCTGAGCCAATAACTCATGATGACAGTATGCTTGTCACCTGAAGCAAGTTGGAGGTGCATATTGAACAGACACATTTGGTACAGGGATGCCAGACCTGCAGCTGCCTATGTCCAGTGTGGTCTTTCCTGCATCACAGATTGACATACTGAGTCCAGTTTTAGTAATCTTGAAATTATAGGAGACCCCAAATCTATACCCTTCAGGTGGGGTTGATACCTCCTGTTCCAACTACACAACCACACAATACTTTTTGTAACCTCTTTCCGTTCTGATGACGAGATTTTATCATCTGAAATTTTCAACCTCCAACCAGATTGCAACTGATTTTGTTCATTCATCTCATTACTGTCTGGCTGAACTTTATTTTCATCTTTTTTTCCCTCCGTCTTTGGACCACAACGTTTTGGCAGAATCTAGTCAGACTTTCCTTATCTATAGTCTTTGACTGGCTTTATGATCACAGCAATCATGAGTGGCATAAATAAAAATAGATGCACACTAAGACACACTGAAGTGCAGAAGAACAACAAAAACAGAGAGAACATCTTGAAACAACCACAGCTTTTTGTGCCAATAGCACTCCTGCAAACATGGTGAAAATGCCTTAAACCGGTGGGACTTTCTGTAGGAAGTGTGGCAAGCTCCAACCCCACAAGGTGGCACAGTACCAGAAGGGCAAGGAGTATCCATATGCCCAGGGAAAGTGGCATTATGACAGGAAGCAGAGTGGCTATGGTGGGCAGACTAAGCCAATTTTCTGGGAAAAAGCTAAAACTACAAAGATTGTCCTGAGGCTGCAGATCAAAGAATTCTGGCTATTAAGAGATGGAAACACTTTGAACTGGGAGGATTTAAGAAGAGAAAGGGCCAAGTAATTCAGTTCTAAGCTTCATCTTTTGGTGTTATGAAGATAATAAAATCTTGAGATTAAGTTAAAAAATAGAAAAATGACATATCACCAAAGTGAAGTGATAAATAGATAGCAGACTTCTAATCAACAACACTTGAATAATATCTGAAGTAAGAGAAACAATGAATCTACACTTTTATACCCAGTCAAGCTATCATTCAGGAATGGGGAAACAAGTCATTTTCAGAAAGGCAAAGACTAAATTCGTTAACAAACACTGAAAATACTGCTGAAATACATAGATCCTTCTGTATGAAAACTCTTGCTATTTGCTATCTGTAACTCAGGAATGAAATAGATGGTGTACTTTTCAGTCTCAGCATTCAAACTCATTATCCAAATCTAGGAACCAAAAAATTCAGATGACGAAAAAAACTTATACTAAAGGAAGAAAGAAATTAATTCACAAAGAAAGAAGTGAGGCTCATGAAGGAATGATGAGCAAGGAAACTGATAAGCATATAGGTAAATTTAAGTGATTAAAATAATAAAATAATAAAAAACAACTATTTTTAGAGGAATACAAAAACTATGTAAATAAAGTATATACTGATGAACGTGTAAAGTAGGATAGGTGATAGGAATGAGCAAGTTCAATGTTTGGCAAAGAGCAGGAGGAGTTTAGGAATGTTGATTGTAGTGGACATTGTTGACACCTGACCCATATTCTCTGTCCACCTAAGTTCACTTATCAATGGGGTAGACAGTGTAACAGGCTGCCAGGTGTTGCTCAAGCACATGTGTCTCTCTTCTATGCCTGATGTCTTTCTCCTGCATCATAGAACTTTCTCTGACTTAAGCAGGTGTAACCTGGAAGTGCAGGAGCATTAACACTTCCAGGGATAAATTTCAACCAATGGGGGAGTCAGTAGATAAATGCCTCTACCTCCTTATCTCCTCATAGGACAACTCTGAAGCAAGTTCCACTTGGTTGTTCAGAGGATTTGAGCCCCCGTTACCCACAATAACCTGCTCATGAGCATTTCCCAGACCTGTTTTTCTCTTTTCCCTGCCTCACTTCCCCTTTCCCTTGTTTGTGCTTCCTGATGTCACTTCCCAAATGCCTGTACTCAAGGTCTGGTCCTAAGGGCAGCTTTTGGGAGAATCCAACCTGAGACACTGATTAGTTTTAGAATTTAATTCATGTATGCTTGTGACAATTCTAAGAGTAATCACTAGAATGGTGCAGACAGAATGTGTAACTTCCAAACAAATATAGGTGAAAAGGAGAAATTTAAAAAAAAAAAAGGGATGGAGGGGGAGAGAAACTTAAGAGGATAGATGTCATATTTCATAGAATGTAAGATGACATCACTTGTAAAATACTCCTAAATTTTGCATGCTACTAAGGAAGAAAAAAGCTGCTAATGATGACTTCAATTATAGAGGTATTCTAATTTCAAAGATGTTTAAATGTGGGGGAAAATATGTGTCTTACAGTTGATGAAATTTGGCAGTGCAAAGTAAGATTTTAGAAATAAATGTTAATATTCAGTAATCACAATATGAAGGGACTAAAATCATTTAGAAGATCAGATTGTCTAATTAGTTTCTACTTTTAAAAAAGATTAGCTGAAACTGTACATAAAAGACATACTTCAAACATAAAATATAAGGCCACATGTAAAAGAACTGAAAGAGATAACACCAGGCAAATACTGACCAAAGAAGGCTGGTACAGCTAACTCAAAATGAGACAGACTTTATCTCTAGAAATGCTTTTAGCTTTAAGGAGGGTCACTCCATAATGATAAATTTTCAATTCATGAGATATATTTCTAAATATTATACACCTGAAACATAGCCTCAAAATATATAGCACAAAAAAATTGAGAGACCAACAAGGAAAAATGTCAAATCAATTGAAGGGAATTTTTTACATATATTAGTTTTGATGGAGCAAGCAAATGAAAAATTAATAAATATTTAGAAGCTATTAATGACATAACAATTGTGATATAATGAGCATATATTGAACCCTTATACTTCAAATTGAGAAATATAAATTTTACTCAGACATAAATTGAACATTTATGAAAATTAGCTACACATTAGTCCACACATCAAATCTCTACAAATACTAAAAGAATATCATACAGATTACATTATCTGACTATAGTACAATTAAGCTAGGAAGCAATTACAAAGATCATATGCAAATATATTTGGAAATTTAAAAACCACACTGTTAAGGAGTTTTGGGGTGAAAGACCATATTGCAAGGGACATTTAAAATTATTTCAACTGAACAATAAGGAAAATCTACATATCAAAACTCATGGGGTATGGCTAAAGCAGTATCTTTAGAGAAATGTACATCCTCATATGCTCAAAGAAGTCTGAACATTTATGAGTTAATCATCCAACTCAAGAAATTAGAAAGAACAGAGTTCAAAGTAATGAGAGGATAATAAAGATAGGATCTGCAATTACTTGTTGTAGATTGGATTATTGGTCTCAGTTCTTCATTCACCTGTAATAGGATTATACATCCACACCCTTTACCCACAATGGGAGGATACTGCAAAGTTATCAGGCAGAATATGCTTCCTTGACTCATTGAAAAGGGGCCTTATCATCGATTTGCTTTACCTAATGGAATGTTAGTAAATTTGATCGGAACAGGGGACTTAAATAGGTTTGTGCAATTTAGTTTGATTTCTCACATGCCTGCCATTTCCAATGAGAAGAGCAAGCCTCAGATAGCTGCGGGTCTAAGAAGGATGAGACATGAACATAACCCGCAACTTGGAGTCTAAAGCCTGGATTGCAGCCTAGCCCAGCTGATATAGATGACTCACGTATCCTTTAGCAAGAAATAAACACTTGTTATTTAAATGCTGAGTTGTGGTTTCATATGCAGTATTGCAGCCATAGCTAGTTCATTCATGAAACGGAAAATATATAGTAGAGCATTGCCAGACATAAAATCCAATCTTCTGAAAAGATATCTATCACAAAACTTTGCCACACATAATGGAAGATGGGGGGCCAGAGTGGTGGGGGGAGGAGTGGGAGGGAGGGAGGGAGGGACAGAGAGGAGGAGAAGGAGGGGAGAGAGAGAGAGAAACAAATGACCAAATGATGAATAAAAATGGAGACATAGCTATAAATATATCGGTGAGCTCTAAAATGAAAGAATGCTGGGAATAATTTTATGCCAATAAATTTGGAAACAAAGTAGACAAACAAAGTAGACAATGTCCTGGAGAAACAATTTATTGAAATCAACTGAAAGAAAAAATAGAAAATCTGAATAAGTGTGTAACTATTTTAAAAATTAACTAGTAATTCAGACTTCTGATGGAGTAGATGATAGAATAAATATACTTTTCCCTATTCTATATTCAAAGTACAACTAAGAACCCTGAACATCAAACATAAAACAAACCTAAGGGGCTTCCCTGGTGGCGCAGTGGTTGAGTCTGCCTGCCGATGCAGGGGACACGGGTTTGTGCCCCGGTCCGGGAAGATCCCACATGCCGCGGAGGGGCTGGGCCCGTGAGCCATGGCCGCTGAGCCTGCGCGTCCGGAGCCTGTGCTCCGCAACGAGAGAGGCTGCAACAGTGAGAGGCCCGCGTACCGCAAAAAACAAACAAAAAAAACCATAAGATGACTCTGAAAGGTTGAAAGAAGGCAGATCAGGTAGGGACCACAAAGTAGTGAGTTTCCTGGGTTTTCTTTTTGCCTCATAAATACCAGATTTGAAGCTGAGTATTCCAGAAACCAAACTGCTAACAGGTGCAGACAAAAAGAAGTTCCAACAATACCATACTTAGCAATAGTAATCAGACCACTTACCATCTCTTATCTTACTCAGTCTAAAATGTCTCCACTCAGGTTAAGGTTGACTTCAATTTTTTTTTCTAAGAATGATAGATGGGTTGAGCTTTGAGTAATTAAAGATTCTATTTTTACACTTTCTCTTTCTTTCTTTTTTTTAATTTGGCCGCAATGTGAGGCATGTCGGATCTTAGTTCCCTGACCAGAGATCGAACTCGGGACCTGGCAGTGAAAGCGCCAGGTCCTGACCACTGGACCGCCAGGGAATTCCCTATACTTTTCCTAAAATAACATATATATATATTTCTTTATTCCTACAAGGCCTTTTATATAGTTAACATCTTAAAATGACAAAAATTAATCCATGTACCTAGTCCAAGTAATGTAGAGTACAGACAGTCTCTGACTTACAATGGTTTGACTTACAATTTACAATTGTGAGAAAGTGATATGCCTTCTATAGAAACCAAAGTTTAAATTTTGAATTTTGATCTTTTCTTGGGCTCGACTCACGTGGTATGATACTCTCTCATGATGCCGCTGCTTCCAGTCAGCCATGATATCGACAACCATTCCGTAACAAACAACCATTGTTTTTCACTTTCAGTACATTATTCAATAAGTTGCATGAGATACTCAACACTTTATTATAAAATAGGCTTTGTGTTAGATGACTTTGCCCAACTGTGGGCTACTGTAAGTGTTCTGAGCACATTTAAGGTAAGTTAGGCTAAGCTCTGATGTTCTGTAGGTTAGGTGCATTACATGTGTTTTCAATTTGAGATATTTTCAATTTACAGTGGGCTTATCAGGACATAAGCCCATCGTAAGCTGAGGAAGATCTGTAGACAAAACAAATTAGAATCTCCTTCCTCAGCCTTCTTTCCCCAGAACCACCACTTAAATTTCTGACTTTACTTCTGGTATTTATCTATATGTCATTAAAAAAATATTTTTTTAATTTTTGGCTGCGTCGGGTCTCAGTTGCGGCACACGGGATCTTTCGTTGCAGTGAGTGGCCCTCTCTCTAGTTGTGGCGCACGGGCTCCAGAGCACATGGGCTCTGTTGTTGCAGCACATAGGCTCTCCAGTTGCAGCATGTGGGCTCAGTAGCTGCAGCACTCAGTCTCAGTTGCCCTGCAGCATGTGGGATCTTAGTTCTCCGACCAGGAATCGAACCTGTGTCCCCTGCATTGGAAGGCGGATTCTTAACCACTGGACCACCAGGGAAGTCCCTATATGTCATTTTAAGTAGTAAAATATTCTTGACTGCTCACATTCAGACAGACCTGTGTTATAAAGATGAGAAAATTAGCGAGCTTATACTTCTTTCCATGTCCCTTCTCACCTTCCCCCGTTTGACTTTATTATCCTTTTCACTTTGACAAGATTTACATTTTTGTTCTTTTAAAATTACTTGTTTTCTTTCTACAGATTCTGAAAACTGAAACTAAATAAACTTCTTTATAAAATTATGATTATTTAGCTTTTATTTGTAGCAGAATCCCAAGGAATATGATTGAACCCTTCATAGAAGGAAGTGCAGCACTTAATCGGTGCCCCTTGAAGGGGACGGACGGGACCAGGCACTGACGTTACAGACGCTTTCTTTTCGTAATTATTCAGCTTCCTTTGCTGGTTCTGGGATGTACTCAGCTCCTACCATGTCTCATATTTCACTCCATCTTTTTGGATTCCATTTCGTAAAGTACAATACATCTTTCATTTTTAACACACAGGGTTAGTGGGTGGCAAACTTTCTGGATCCTTGTACAGCACCAGTGGCTGCCATGAGTGCATGCCCCTTGGATCTCTGGCTGCAGAGAGCATAAAGGATCCGTGGTCCCCACTGCTGCCTCCAGAGATCCATCAGGGAGTTCCGACTGAGGCTTCCCATAGGCTGCCTCCAGCTAATGATGAGTAGGGCAATCCGGGACCCCACTAGGGCTTAAGGACTTCCCGGAAGTCTTTTTTTTTTTTTTTTTTGGCCGTGCCATGCGGCTTCTTAGTTCCCTGAGCAGGGATCAAACCCAGGCCCCTGCAGAGGAAGTGCGGAGGAGTCCTAACCACTGGACCACCAGGGAATTCCCCTGGAAGTCTTTTTGAACTCTTCTAAAATTGCACTGCAGTCTAAGACACTCCCACCCACCCTTTCTTCCTTCCCTCTCCCCTCTCCCTGGAGTTGGAGGGTCAGCATTGAGGTCTGAGAGCTCGCCCACCCTCTTGGGCTCCTTTGTCTCTTTAGGTGTTTGCCCTCATACACTTCTTACACACATAATTCTGTCTTGGCATGTTTCTTACAGGACCAGACTTGCATAACATCTTTATTTCTCCTCACATTTGATTTGTTTTTTGGCACCTAGAATTCTATACCCAGCCATTTTCTGATTTTTGAGGGCATTGCTCCATTGTCCTTTAGTATCCAGAACTGCTGATGAGGTCTTTATTCTTGTTTCTTTGCAAAAAAATATTTTGAAATTTTCTCATTCTTGAGATACAGAAATTTCACTAGTATATACCTAGATGTGTGTATTTTAGACTTTTTTTCCTGCTTAATAATTGATGGGCTCTTTCAATTTAAAGACATATTCTTAGCTGTTACTTTCTTAATAATTTCCTTTCCTCTGTCCCACTCTCATTTTCTCTGTTCTGTTCTTCTGAGACTTCTCTTAGAACTTCTCGGTTTGACACTCCTGAGAACTACATATTTTGGCAAAAGAGCTGGGTTTTGTTTGTTTTCTGTGGTAGTTGGTTCTGGAATATGAGAAGCCCAGGGCAAGTTGTAGAACCAGAACAGGATTTGCGGGGAGAGAAGCCCTGAGAACCACAGGAAAGCAGATTCCAGGCCAGGTGTGTGTGTGTGGCTTTGGGTTCTCACCTGGTATAGTTGCGAGCTTGGAAACACGCCCTTTGTGGTTATGGGAGAATTTGTTTCAGTACAAGTTATATTTTCTCTCTCTTTTAAAATAAATAACTAATTAATTAATTAAATTTATTTTTTGGCTGCATTGGGTCTTCATTGCTGTGCACAGGCTTCCTCTAGTTGCAGTGAGCGGGGGCTACTCTTTGTTGCGGTGCGCGGGCTTCTCATTGCGGTGGCTTCTTTGGTGGCAGAACATGGGCTATAGGTGCGTGGGCTTCAGCAGTTGTGGCGCACAGGCTCAGTAGTTGTGGCTCACGGGCTCTAGAGTGCAGGCTCAGTAGTTGTGGCGCACGGGCTTAGTTGCTCTGCAGCATGTGGGATCTTCCCGGACCAGGGCTCAAACCCGTGTCCCCTGCATTGGCAGGTGGATTCTTAACCACTGCGCCACCAGGGAAGTCCCTATATTTTCTAAATTTATGGAGAATATATAACTGAGTGATGGGGGAAATTCACTGTATTTGAAAGCCTTCATATTCCCCTCTTTTCAGGACCCAGTGAGCTTGAGCTTTTTGTGGGAGGGGATGGTCTGGAAAACAAAGGTGATGATGTCTGAGCTGGCATTTGAAGGCTCCATTATAGAACCCAGGCATAGGGTTTAACTTGGCCTGTGGTCAAGAAAGTACAGGGTAGTTTTGGAGAGGGTTATGTTCCCCTATGTAAGTGGGGAGACAAGGCTGGGATAGAGAACTGGGGAGTCAGATTGCGGGGGGGCCTTACCTGAATGCCCTGCAATCAATGTGGACTTTCTCCTGAAGGAACCCTCTGAAGGTTTTTGAAAGGGGAAGCGCCATGACTGCTATATTTGGGTTTTATTAAGATGCTGCTGGTGGAAGGTAAATTTAGAGACGGGAGACAGGAGACTGCCCACATTAGGGCAAACCAGTATTTATTTCTGTTTTCAAGGCTGGGACTGGGCAGCCAGTTGAGGGCAGGGTGAGCAGGTAGTGATCTGTCCAGGATTTTGGTAGCTGGGAGGCTGGGAAGCCGAGAATCAAGGAGGCAACGGCAGGAAAGCCCAGAGAAGAAAACTAGGAGAGGACAGTTCTGCTCCTCCAACAGCGAGAGAGAAAGAAGAGGCCATTTGTGAGACGTGAAGGCACAGAAGATGGAGAAAGTGGAAGAAATGCTGTAGGACCTGGCCAAGAAAACTACCTGGGAAGGACTAAGAAGAGAACCCACTTGGGGCAGGAAAAGATGAACGTGTGGGAGAAGCAAGTTTCCTAGCTCTGTGGGCTGCAAATGATCTTAGTGGCCGCCAAACAGGTGTGCAGAAAATCAAAGGTTCCTTTCTGACATCTTCTCCTTTCCTTCCAGGACATTGTGTTCATCTGGTTTTCCTTCTACCCCTCTGGCTACTTGGCTTCAGTCTCTTTTTTTGGTTAGGTGGTACCACTCTTCTAGACCTCAAAATGTCAGGGTATCCCCGAGGCCCAGGCCCTGGACCCACTCTCTGTTTACTTCCACCCCTTGGATGACCTCCTCCAGCATCTTGGCTTTAAATGTCATTGGTAACCTGAGGACCTCCTATTTATATTATCTATCAAACTGCCTACTTAATATCTCTACTTGGATATCTAATAGGCAACTCAAACAAGTAAAAGGAACAATTTTTTATTCCCCCTTCATCCTCCACCAACCTACCCCTCCTCCCCCATAATTCCCCATCTCATAAAACAACAATTCGCTTCATCTTGGAGTCAATCCCGGTCTACCTGGTCATTTTTCCCTTCTGAGTCATATTCAATTCATCAGCAGATGCTGTCAGTTCTACCTATGAATCTCTGTCCTGCCCCTGAGCACATCTTACCACTCCCAATGACGGCCACCTCCTAGAATAAGCCAATACAACACCTCTCCCCAGGATTCCTGCAATAGAAATCTGTTCTCCAGTGATCATGTCACTCTCCTACTCAAATACTCCCTCTGGGGATGGCTTCCCATCACATTTAGAATAGAAACTCAATATGGCCCCCAAGGCCCCATTTGAGCTGCCCCAGCTTCCATTCCCTACCTCTCTTCCTCTCCATTAGCTCATCCAGCCACCCCCATTTTGCTGTTCCTTAAACATGCCAACGACATTTCTCACCTCAGGGTCTCTTCTTGGAATGTTCTTATCCAAGATATTCTCCTGGATCACTCTTTTACTTCATTTAGGTCAAAGAGTCTTTCCCTTACCACTCTTTTTTTTGTTTGTTTTTGTTTTGCGGTACGCGGACCTCTCACCGTTGTGGCCTCTCCCGTTGCGGAGCACAGGCTCCGGACGCGCAGGCTCAGCGGCCATGGCTCACGGGCCCAGCCGCTCCGCGGCATGTGGGATCTTCCCGGACCGGGGCACGAACCCGTGTCCCCTGCATCGGCAGGCGGACCCTCAACCACTGCGCCACCAGGGAAGCCCCTCTTACCACTCTTGTTACCCGGTTTTATTACTTTTTTGTAGTCCTAATCACTATACAACATTATATTACATGTTTACTTTTTACTATATATTTATTCCTTCAATGAAAATTGTCTACCACCACAGGAACATAGCCCCGGGAGGAAGTTTGCTCTCACTGATGTAGCCTCAGCACCTAGAAGAGTATCTGGCCCGTGATAGGTATGTAAGGAGTACTTATTCGAATAACAGACGGAAGTATGATTGGGCCCAAACTGGAAACTGGCGGGGTAGAGATCAAGGGTCAAGGGCATTGGGGAGCTGAGGGAGTTGGTGAGGATACAGTTGGCACAGTTGGCCATGGATTCCAAGGCAGATATGAAGGGGAGAGGTCAGGAGCCTGGGTAAACTTGGTGATGGGTGGCGGGGGTGATTGGGCATCAGCAAGTGTGTACAGAGGGAGGAACAGAAGAAAGGAGCTCTAGTCAAAACGCAAATGCTGGAGTCAGATAATCTGGAGAAAAGAGAATGTGAATACATTGAGTAATTATGATTTTTTTCAGAACAGGAGCTACTTTTTTTTTTTTTTTAACCTCTGTAAAGAGTTTAACACATACCAGACACTCAATCCACTGGTGAACGAGGAGACCCAATTTCCAGGCTCTGCAGGTGTACATTTTTATCCTGGTTCCTTGTGTTTTCCAAGTGGTACAACAAGAACACCACATTCTCATGCCGCGTTCACGTCTTACCGTCAATGATTCCTTCTACTCATTGCCACCTGGGCTCTTCCCTTCTTCTTACAGGAAGCTGGGACGATGCAAATCAGATCCTCTGAGTTGGAGGTAGAAAAACTTGCCTTTCTGGGCAAGACTATATCTTGCCCAGAGACTGGTGGCAGCAGCAAGACTCAGCTCACCGGCACAGTGAGTGGATTCCACTGGTGTTCCCCAAATTCTCCTTAATTTCTGACACTGGAGGATTTCAGACACATACTAGTTCTAAATGCCCCTGCAAAATTTCCTTTTGAATTTGCCCTTCCCATTTCTACCGTTCCAGGCTACTTCTCCCCTCACTACTGAATAGCTTCCTCCTTCGTTGATCCTGCGGTTTTGCAAAATGCATCCAGGTTAATTTTCTAGGTACTTCCTCATAACCAGGACGCTCTCTGCTGAGGTATAGGTTTCTTGCACCCAACACAGTCCCTGGCACACAGTAGGCATGCAGTGAGAGCTTGCTGAATGGAACTGAACAGTGTTCAACACAGGGGCAGTGAGCTAAAAGCCAGGCCTTCTGCTCTACGTACCTGACCATTTGCCTCCTCTCAGGCCAGTCCCATTTCTACCTCTGGAAAGCCTTTCAACCTTCCCCTCCCCTTCCGTCCCCTCCCTCCATGTTCCATCGCAAGTGATGGGTGGAGAAAACAGACCCAGCTTCTCAGGAAAGCAGGGTGGAGTCTTGCACCCACAGGAGAGAATAAACATAGTCCTTGGGATTTATGCTGACAGCAGCAACCTTGCAAAATGCATTACCAAAAATAAGAGGCAAGGGTGTTTTTGTTGTTTTGTGTGTGTATCTGTTTCACTGCTGGCAGGATTGAACAGACGCTAAGTCAGTCAATTTCAATGACTTCAATTCCACATTACATGAAAGAAGGCAGGGAGTCCTGTTAAGGGACCAAAAAGTGACCCGAAAATGTGGACAGATTTTTTTCCATGGAATTTTGACTATATCCTACTTGTCCTTACTCTTTCTCCCTCCTGCCAGCTCTTCTCTCCCCTCCCCCTCCAACTGGGGTCCAGGCTGAAGTGGATGGTGTTCAAGGAATTTCCTGGTTCTAGAAATCCACCAAGAGTGGTGCCAGGAGTCCCAATTAGTGGATCCTACATCGCCTGCCCTTTTCCCAAGATGAGGAACAGACAAACCACTACGGCATGGCCCTCCAGTTGCGCTTCTATCCAGCGCATGCTGGCCATGCTCCAGATTTAAGTTCTGGGGAATGCAAGAATCACAGCTGGCTTTGGTGGAACTGTGCCCAAGGCTGCAAATAGCGGCGTGGCTATTCTGGCCCCAGGTTGAAAAGAGAAGTCAACAGAAGGTGGGGTATAGAAACAAGCTAGTAGAATTGGAAGTAAGGGGTAATTTCCCCCATTAGGAATATTCTGCCAAAATTTGGACTGTAGAGCAGACACCTTATTTTCTGATGTCTTCATAGGACGTGTGTGAGTGCCGGTGGTGACAACCGCTGATGTGGAGGAGACGTGGGGAGGGGTGTTGTCCTGGTAATAGCAACTCTGGCATAGCCAGTGTCCTTGACATTGGCACCCATAGATCAGACATTATGGGATATCTGGTGATGGTGGTCCTCTCAGCATAGATAACAGGGCCCCTGATATCTCCCATGGGCTTTGGGAGCTCATCAAGCATGGGGAGGGGGTGATATTCATGAATGAACTGCAAAAGGACACATCAGCCCAGTGAGTTAAGGTAGGGTTTTTTGTTTTGTTTTGTTTTTAAAAGCAAATAGGGCAGACATTACTGTTAGCAAGATGCCTGGAGTTATTGACTGGCATTGACAATTCCCAAAACAATCGAGGAGGAATATGAGGGGGCTGGAGGTCATTCAAAATAGCCAGGGAGGGACCCAGAGAAATGCCATGTTCTGCTAGCATGGCCATCCGATGTCTCTGTTAGTGATGATGACTGGAGGCTGGTAAAGGAGGATAGCTTGTGAGCTGTAGAGCCCTATTCCCATGGGAGGAGTTGTGTTTATGTGCACGGAACTGGGAATACTAGGGCAAAACAGCCTGGATTAAGAAGAGACAATCACTGAGGGACCAGGCAGAGAGGATGGGGTGCCCCTGCCTCCCAGGTAGGTTGATGAGGTACAGAGGCAGCCGGGGTTGATCCTGCAAGATGATTTCCAAAGATTCCCACTAGATGGCAGTGTCGGTCAGCACATGAGTCTGCAAAGGTTTCCTGGAGAACAGCCTGGGCTCAATGGAAAATGTCATTTCACAGATGAGAAGATGGGGGATGGGGAGGCAGGGTGACTTGGTCCAAGAACACCAATGACTAGCCCTGTCATTGGGCTAGAAGCCCTAGCCCTCAGGCTTCTAGGGACAATGCCATGGCCCCAGGTTCTGCTTCCATAACTGTAGAAGTTATTTTTAACATCTAATCTCCCATAACAAGTGCCAATCTGAGCAGATCAATTGCTTTGATTTTCATAGAGAGGTCATGAGTCTTAGAGGGCAGCTACACCATGGCCTGTGGGATAAAGTTCAAATCTACAGCCTGGCTTGTAAGATATTCCCTATGTTGCAGGATTTCCTTCCTTTTAGGACATCTCTAGGTTACTTAAACAGCACCATGCAGAGTTTAAGGAGCTTGGTGTTCGGAAACCTATGCAGTTAACAGTCCCTGAACTGCTTCTTTGGATGGCATCCCCTGGCCCATTTAGGAGATTTCATCACTGCCGACTTTGTGCCATTACTTATCTACTCTCTACTGTTAAGGATGTAGGTTGGAGGGGGTACGACGGCCGGGGACCCAGAGGAGGATGTGTGGGCATTTCTTTTTTAAATTTTTTTCTTGTATTTTAAAAATATTTCTTACGTTGGTTTCTAAGTCTGGTGACCTTAGCTTCAGAAATAAGAATAATAACAGTTAACATCTGTGAGCACTTAGTACATACCAGGCATTCTACCGTCATGTACACTGTCTTATGTAAGCCCCAGAGCACGTAAACAACATGACGACAGAGGCACTTATATTATTCTTTCTTGACGTACGAGAAAGCAGGCTCAGAACTTGTGATATAAAATCTGAACTTCACAGCATCACAATATCTTAAGGCTGGGTGGTTTCTAGAGCTGACCTAATTCTTTCATCTTCCTCCATCCAGAAACTAAACAGTTGCAGAGATTCAAGGAGATAATTTCACCACCTCCTCTGGCTACTCGCACAAGGCTCTAAATCTTAATTGCAGGAAACTTTCTTTTTGATGCAGACAGAACAATTTTTTAAAATTTCATATTGGGGTATATTTGATTTAAAATGTGTTAGTTTCAGGCGTACAGCAAGGTGATTTAGTTACACATATACATGTATCTATTCTTTTTTTTTTTTTTCGGTACGTGGGGCTCTCACTGTTGTGGCCTCTCCCGTTGCGGAGCACAGGCTCCGGACGCGCAGCCTCAGCGGCCATGGCTCACGGGCCCAGCCGCTCTGCAGCATGTGGGATCCTCCCGGACCAGGGCACAAACCCGTGTCCCCTGCATTGACAGGCGCACTCTCAACCACTGCGCCACCAGGGAAGCCCCATATATCTATTCTTTTTCAGACTCTTTTCCCATATAGGTTATTAAAGAGTACTGAGTAGAGTTCCCTGTGCTATACAGTAGGTCCTTGCTGATTATTTATTTTATATACAGTGGTGTGTATATGTTAATCCCAACCTACTAATTTATCCCTCCCTACCTTTCGCCTTTGGTAACCATAAGTTTGTTTTCTATGTCTGTGAGTCTATTTCTGTTTTGTAAATGGCATTATTTCATTCTTTTTTATGGCTGAGAAATATTCCATTGCACATATCTACCACATCTTCTTTATCCACTCCTCTGTCGATGGACATTTAGGTTGCTTCCATGTCTCGGCTATTGTGAATAGTGCTGCAATAAACATTGGGGCGTGTGTATTTTTTCGAAGTATGGTTTTCTCTGGATATAAGCCCAGGAGTGGGATTGCTGGATCATATGGTAGCTCTATTTTTAGTTTTTTGAGGAACTTCCATACCGTTCTCCATAGTGGCTGTACCAATTTACTTTCCCACCAACAGCAGACACAACTATTGAAGCATGGAAAATCCCCCCCAAATTAACCTATAACAAGAGACTCCAGATTGGCCCAGAACCACCTTCTCCCCACTTTATACTCTGCAACTGAGAGGCACTGTGCACGCTTTGCATTGCTAAGAATTCTGCAGCTCTAAAGTAACTTACAGTAAGAAGAAGCTTGGAGTAATAGCTTTCCTCATGGGAGGCTCTCCTGGCTTTAAGCGATCTCACTAGGCGCTGCTTGTGCCTCCGCGATGGTGTGGTTGCCCAATTCCAGGTATATTTTCTGGGTTTCAGGCCGCATCCAGGACTCTAAAAGCTGTGGGTGAATTAAAGCAAACATCACTGTAACACACATGCACTTTCACTTATAAGGAATCCAAGTCTCAAAAGCAGACAATCCCTTAGGAGCATCTCTTTAAAAGAAATCCACAGTCTCAATGGACGTTAGCTGTGTGGGCATTTCTAACAATCCCCTACTAGATGAGTAAGGACTCTCTTGGTTGTGACAGAAATCCAAGTAAGTCTACCTTTGACAAAAAGGAAATGTTCTCGCCTTCAGGAAGGGTGCAGGTGCAGCTGGGGAAGACTGGAAGCAGGGATTCCATGATCTTCCTAGAACATTCTCATGGCTCTTCTCTGGTGCTTTAAGTGTCAAATTCATTCTCTCCTATGGAAGACTGACTTTCTCTACTCATCTCTTGCCAACTTCACTACCAGAAAGGAAAAGGCTCTTCTCAACCAAGACTCAGTTAAAACAAGAAGAGGGGCCTGTGACCGAAGCAGGGCCAGTCATTCCTGCTGCCAGGGAACCAGGTGCCCTGAGTGGTCTATCTTGGGTCACGTGCCCTCTCACAAACTATGATTGACAACTCCTGGCTCAAACTGCAGAACTGGAGTAGAGGGGGAGAATTCTTCAAAAGAAAAGTGTTCTTACTAAATGAAAATGGTATTTGGGAGGGAGGAAGGACGCTGAGCAAGCAATAATGGATCTCTATGTCTCGACTCCCCAGGTACCCAAAGGACACATTCACAAAAAGTAGAAGATGTAAACTCAAGTGCTTCTAGCTAGGTCAAGGATGTGTAACCCTCAGAGCCCTGAATTATGCCCAAGGCTTGGGTTTGAGGTTTAAGTAGAACTTGCTCCCTACCCCGCCAACTCAAAAGTCATAGGTCAGTAATCAACGTGCTTAGGAAAAGAGAGCAGAGCTTCAAACTGCAAGGAGGAAGGAATTTGGCAAAGTTACCCACACAATAAAGATCACAAAGCTTCCAGAAGGGCTCTCTCATTCCAACTGACAGAATCAGTGCACCGAGTCAGGAACCCCCTAGGAGGCCTAGCTCTGCCCCAACTAGTAAATGAGACCCAGTCAACATCTCAGCGATCTGGGTAGATAACAAATTCTCCTGGGTGGTGAGTAGGATTAGGAAGGAGTGGATTGATTGGTGGAACTGTTGCCTCGGCATTTACCCACTTTGTGTTCTGTTGGCCCAGTGGGCTCAAGATTACGGTCCTCGCTCACATCTACGGTCAACCAGGAATGAGACAACCCCCTTCAGTAGGGGAGACCAGGGGTCAGCAAGGGGAACCTCTGAGGCTACCCCCTGACATTGACCACTAATTTTTATAAACTCCTAGAACCAGAGAAATGGGCAGTTCTGCTGTTGGTTCTAGAAAATTCTCAAATGAACAGAATGAGACATTTAGCCCAAAATCATAAACTTACCAAATGTTGACCCCCTACTGTATTTGCCAACCAAATAATTACTAGCCTTATAGAAAATTCTGGTTCACTAGAGCACTAAACACCTAAGTAGCACAGTACAATGACGGCAGTATGAAAACTGTCCCAAATTGAAACCATATGAATCTTCACCCTTTATTAAATTCCCTTGGAGACATTTAAGTTCTAGCAACGTATTCTCCCTTTTTTTTGTTGCCATGGAGAAAACAGAATCTCTCTTCCCTGGGAGAAATGAAAGTCCCAGAGAAATTAGAGGCCAGAGTCTCATTGTAATTTTCTAATATATCACAATCAGCTAGACACAGCCTCACTGTGTTCCTTCTGTTTACTTCCCTGCACACACCCACTCCTCCCACCCCTCACCTTTCTCAGCTCCTTTTCTGCCCTTCTCTCTGCCCTGGGAGGCTGGTCCCTGGGAACTGCATCATCGGAGCTCCCTTGCTTGCTGGCTTCTCATCAGGTTCGGCCAATGAGAGCCATTGATTGGAGCCTGGAGGGTGGGAAGAGAGGTTGGAAGATTTCTTCCAGCTTTCTCCCTGCTTTGGGACATATTTCTGGCAGTGGCTGTGTACTTGAACGACTACAGATTCTGTCTAGAAACCCCTTCTACCCAGATCTAGCTCTCAGTGGGCTAAGATAACACTTTTTCCTCTCCTTTCTTATTTAAGGGTATTACCAGGTTCCTGCTGTTGCCAGCCTTGGTGACTCAACCACCCTGTTGATTCCCTTAATTCTGTCCATACCTCTGACTATCCTTTAATTACATCCTCTTCCTTTGACCCACTGGTGTTGCCTCCTGTTTCCTGATGTGACCTTGACTTCACACTTAAATACCCGGCACCAGGCAGTCTGGGTCCTTCTCCAAGAGCAGGATTCCAGGATGTCTTCCACGAAAGCGGATGGAATCATTTCAGCACCTGCATTGCTGAATTAATTCCAACTCGAAGTCTCATCTGTTCCACTTTTCCAAAGTTCCAAAGGGTAACAGGACATAAGGATGTCATAGCACCAATCCTAGACCTAGACCACTTAGTTACAATAGCATTCCCTAAACAAGAGTGATGTTTCCAGAACACAGTGCTTATTACGGTGTCTGGGCCCACACTGCTGTTGCCAGCTGTCGACACTAACACAGACGAGGTGCCGTCTGGAGGAATTCAGGTAGACAAGAAAGCAAAAAGAGAAGAGAAAATCCGAATTTCAGCTTCACTGGATGCCAGGGCATTTGTCAATAATGCTGTTCACCAAACATTCACCCATCTTCCCCATTCCAAGCACAGAAAAGGACTGATTTCCAGGTTCCTTGCAGTTGGGTGGGGTGTTATGACTAGTTCAGCCAATGAATCTTGAGTAGAAATGACTGGAAGTGTCTGTCTGTGGCTGAGCACTTACTATCTGGTGTGAGACTTTCCAGAGAGCTCTTTCCGCCAATTTCAAAATTTGGGATGCGTCACCAGCCTGGGTCCCTTAGTGACTATAATGAGAACCCCCAAGTTAATACATTATGAACATGAAGTATGAGAGAAAAATACATCTTTCAGCCACCAGAATGGAGGGACTGTGTGTTACTACAGTACCATCTAGCTTACCCTGATTCAAATTATTTTTTAACATAGTAGAAGTCTAACGACCTCAATGACCTTGACCACTTGCTTCTTTCCAAGCCTTGCCGAAGCCCCACTTGAAGAGCTACAGAACCTGTCATTGCTTATGCTCCAAAAACCAAGTGCAATGCATCATGTCCTCTGTCTCACACTCTGTAATGTCTTTCTTTAGCCTTTGGATTCCCCGGGCCATGGCTGATTTTACTACTCCAAAGGCAGCACCAAAATCCCTCTTTTCCACCCGTTTCCCTGCAGCATCAGTTCCTCTGGAGAAGCAAAAAATGTCCTGAGTAGCATTTGAGAATGAGTTTCTTGAGATGAGGGAGGAGGAGTTGTGATAGCAGAAGCCATTCTACCCACAAAGATTAAAGAGTTTGCTCTGAATTGCATTGGCTCCGGCCCAGCCGACAGCCCTTCCCTCTCCATGTGGGGTGAGGTTAGCTGGCAGAGACTCATTACACGTGCAGTCACTTCCACAGTTTAATGTCCCAGTGTGAGTCTCCCCTGACCCTAGGAAAGACATTTCTAATGAAGGCCACGACAACACCCAAGCTCATTTAAGATCCTGAACCAGCCATACACCAGAGACCACAACCTTCTAATAATGTAGTGATTGGTTCCCAGATTCTGTGAATGTACCCACTTGATCTGCCATGATTTTCCAAGTGTTACAAGCAGAGGGGGAGGAGTTTAATAGCACTAGATGGTATTTCCATGGGACTCTAGAATGTCAGTCATTTCTCCAGTTTACAATGTTCCTTAGAGAAGCACAAGGAACAGGAGCTGAACTGAAAAGCAATTATTCCTTGACTACCAGCTAGACTAGGGTCTCCTCCTTCTGATACTTACTCTTTTTTTTTAAATTTAATTTACTTTATTTATTTTTATACAGCAGGTTCTTATTGATACTTACTCTTTGCAAAAGCTAGGTAGGAGGGCTAAGAAGCATGGTAGACAGCTTCCAGTACGGCCTGCAAAGAGTCCCATCTAGTGCTATCCAGACTCAATCTCCAGCAGTGATCCCCACACCTAGAAATAGCCACACTCTTATGCAGTCTACTCCCACCTTGTATCAGGATTGGTCTGTGTGATTAACGCATGCAGCCGTAGCAATGGCATGACACCTCTAAAATTAGGTTATAAAAGACATCGAAGTTTTGTTTTGGGTTCTCTCTCCCTTTTGGATCACTTGCTCTGGAAGAAGCCAGTTGCCATGTGTTTTGAACATTGAGGGAGCCCTATGGAGAGGCCCCTGTGGTCCTCCTTCCAACAGCCTGGGAGGAACCAAGGCCAGCCAATGCCCACGTGAGTGAGCTTGGGAGCAGATCCTCCAGCACCAGATGCCTGGTGCCCCAGTCAACAGCTTGACTGTAACCTCCTGAGCTAGAACTACCAAACGAAGCCATTCCTGGCCTTGAGATTATGTGAGATACCGTTCTTTTAATCTGCTACATTTTGCAGTATTTTTTTTTACGTAACAATAGATAATAAAAGGCCAATGGCTCTCTGAACTATGGGACCTTCCCAAACTTCTGGTGGCCAACAGCGTACCAGAACTTGAAGCAACATTCAGCCTCTTGGTTCTGCCTTCTGGGGTTGAGTTCCCTGCCTCAACGACCCACTCATCAACTCTATCCTTTTGGGAGCAGACGGGTAAGAGAATAGGAAAGGAATGGGTATACTAGTAGATCTGTGATGAAGAAAGGAGACAGTTTGAGATTTATTTCCACTTTTACACATACCTAGACTAATGCTTCTCTTTATTATCTGTGTAATGGTCTGCTGTTGGCCGAGCTGGGCCTTTCTCATTGTACAGGCAATGCCTCTACTTCTCTTCCAAGTGTACCTAAGTGCATAGATACCGGATGAGAGGTTTTGCTTTGGAAATTGGGGGAGCAGTTTTGGTTGGAAAGTCTAGGAAGCAAGTGTAAACAAAGGTAGTGAGGGGTCTGAGCTCAACAGTCACAGTGACAGAGGCTGAACTTGCTCTTCAGGAGAGATTCATACACAGAGCAAGGCTCTGGGCCCAGGAGAAACACTCTGGATCTGGGCAGGAAGCTTTTCTCCCTCTTTTGCTGCTGTAACCCAGGAACTCAGGCATCTCCAGGTTGGATAACCCAGTATGCATGCCCTTGGCAGTGGTGGGTCCCTGTCTCTCAGAGACAAGATCAAGTTAGATTAAATCACCAGAAGCAGGGCTGACACCAATCTGCAGTTACAGCCCTCCTTCAAAAATACCTAGAGTCGTTTCTGTTTTCCTAACTGGGCCTTTATTAATACAGGCCCATCACCCAGGAAATCAGAAGAGGAGGAAGATGGGAGACTAAACATGGGCTTTTTTTTTTTTTCTCAGACCTATCCTGACACCAACTCGGTGTCTAAAAATTCCATTCTAAAGATTAATAAATAAAAAAATAAAAAATTCCATTCTGACACTAGCATCTGATGGAAGAGAAGCATAGGGCAAGGTCAGGATGAGGGTCGTCCAGAGTTCCTTCCTTCTCCAGGTGTGCCACCCTGCCGGCACCTCAGCGTGCTCACCAGCTGGGAAGTTCCTTGAACCTCATCATTTAGGGGTTTTTATGGTTGTTTCATTATGTAGGTAGGATGGATTAAACCGTTGGCCATTGGTGATTGAACTCAATCTCCAGCCCTTCTTCCTTCCCTGGAGGTTAAGGGGCGGGGCTGAAACCTTCAACCTTCTCATCATGTGGTTGGTTTGTGTGACAACCAGTCCCACCCTGAAGCTATCTAGTGATCTCTCCTCCAACCCATGAGTCATCTTCCTAGCACACAAAAGATAGTACATTCCAGGGGTTTTAGGAGCTCTGTGCCAGGAACCCAGGACAAAAATCAAATATTCTTTATTATACCCCAGCAAGAGACTTTAGAATAAAGTGACAAAGTTGGGGCAATTTTTGAATCTCGCCAGGAGTACACAGAGGCCGTAGTGCTGGGACTCTGGGCCCCTGCCCCAAGTCTCCAAAATGGGTTGCTCCAGGTTGCAGGGGTGTGTCCCACAGGTGAGCTCTGTCATCACTCATCCTATGGGAGCGATGAAACAGTACATGTTTTCAGAAAGGAGCCACTTCAGGCAGAACTGAACTCTCAGAAATGCCTTGCACTACCTGCTCAGGGATTCCTTCAAGCAATGTCCCAGGTGACAGTTTCCTTTGCACTAGGCCAAACCTAAGGTATGGAAAGAACACAGACTATTACCTTGAATATTTAATATTTTTCCCTGGGAGTCTTGAATCATGAAGAAAAAATGAGAATGTTCAACATGTGAAGAAAATGATTCTTGGCTCCAGGAAAAATCAGACTAAGCATATTTTGATTTCAGTATTATAAAGGCAATTAAATTACCTTTATAATATAGCAAATACTCCTATAGGAAAACCATAATTTTCTTTTTAAAAGTGGTTTTATTTTTTTCCCCCTTCTTATTAATTTTTAAAAATCTTGAGTTGACAGCTCTGTTACTGATACCAAAACCCACGGATGGTTCCTTGGCACATTTGACTGGATGAAACTGATGGCCTTGGGTTTCCTGTGCAGCCATACTGCACATCTAGGGAACCAAGTTTGTATTGGCTATAGGAGACTAGAGGCAGGAGTTGGTCTCCTCCTTCCCTGGGAGTGGGACTGTCTTCATTTAAAGATAAGGTGGGGTGCACTGTGAAGGGAAAGTACTGAAGTTATGTCTCTTACTTTAGCAGTTTTCTGCAAAGCAAAATATCCTAGAAGCAAACAAAACAGTTCTTGAAGACTTGCCTTATGCTGTTTCCCTGCATATGAGCTTCTCAAAAAATAAAATGCACCAATAAACGAGTTACTTTTTCATTTCCATATGTGGGGAAATGTACAAAGCTCTGGTATATATATATATATATATATATAGATAGATAGATAGATAGATAGATAGATATAGATACCTACTCACAAGTATTGCAGTTGGTAATGTTTTCATACACTTGCAAATGTTAAAAGTCAAAAGTACTTCAATCTTGTACTCTTTGTAAATAAGCAAAGGTTTGTATATGATTCTTTTACTCATTAAAACCTGTAGTTTTTTTTGTTTGTTTTTTTTTTTTTTTGCGGTACGCGGGCCTCTCACTGTTGTGGGCTCTCCCGTTGCAGAGCACAGGCTCCGGACGCACAGGCTCAGCGGCCATGGCTCACGGGCCCAGCCGCTCCGCGGCATGTGGGATCTTCCCGGACCGGGGCACGAACCCGTGTCCCCTGCATCGGCAGGTGTACTCTCAACCACTGCGCCACCAGGGAAGCCCAGCTTTTATTGTTTTTAAGGAGGCTGGTCAGGACACTGAAATAACAAAATGCTTTTAGAAATTAAAGAAAAAAGAAAGTAAGGTCATAAAAAATTTTTTTAAGTCAGGCAGTGAGATGCCTGGTACATTTGGGTCACACACATCTGATTTCACATCAGACAATGGCTTATTAAACACTGCCTGGGTACAGACACTGAATATTTGAATATTCAAGAATGTTTATTGTATTGAATGAAGAGAAAGAAGGCTAAATTCAGTCAGCTGTTTGGCTGCTGAATTTTTATATTTTAGGACTTAGTTTCCTCATCTGTAAATTGAGAGTCTTAGATAAGACTTCTAAGGCCAGTTTAAAATACTTTAAAGACTACAGCTTCCGGTTTCTCAGTCAACTGTTTAATAGTATCATCTCTATTAGCTACAGGTCAGGTTCTCAAACTTGACTGCACACTGCAATCACCTGGGGAGTTTGAAACCATCCCCAAACCCAGCCACTGCTCTGGGATTGACTAAATTGGTCTTGGGTGTGGCCTGAGCATTGCGAGCATGGGAGGTGGGTGGGGAACAGTGGTCAAGGGAGTTAGATGCTCCCCAGGTGATTCTAATGTGTCGCAAAATTTGAGAACCACAGGTCTAGGTCCTGTATTAGAATCACCTAGGTTGCTTCTTAAAGGTGCAGGTACCCTGCTCTCAGGCTCAGATTCAGTGGGTAGAGGATGAAGCCTAAAAAGCTACTCTTTAAACAACTTCGTCCCGTGGTTGGTGCAGTGGTTCTCAGAGCCACGACTGAGAGGCACTGCTTTAGATAATAATTCTTGGGTGCTCACTTATGGTTTAGATAAATGGGACCAGCCTTAAGGAACAGCTCCTCCGAATTGGGTTCTATCTTTGGGAAACTGGGAGACAGTGAAGAACACTGGGGCAAGTGGTCATTCCGTGCAATTATTATAGGTTGAGATTTACTTGGGAAAAGTTTGGGATGTTGTCAAGAGCAGGAAAATCCCTCCAGCCACGTGAAACCCCCTGTGAAAACAGAGACCCAGATCTGAACTGTTTAGACTGAGCCACAGGAGACCATACCACAGGCCAGAGTGTCTGGGGCTCAACCAACCTCTTTCTTCTTTATAAAGACCCATCCATGTCTTCTGAGTCCTTACAACCTTGGACATAAGCAAAGTGCTCAGTGACATTGTGCAGTGAATGCTACGGCCCGATGTCACAGCCTTTGGGTGGGTCCATCATATCAGGACACGCAGCACTTTCCTGATGGTCTGGTCCCGTACAATCACCAGTGCCCTGCTCTGGCATCCAGGATGCCCATTTCATCTGGACTCTCTAAATAATGGTGGAGAGGAGCAAAGGTGTCTGGTTGGGTGTAGCAGCAGAAGCTGTTGGGGCCCTGTCCAGACTCTTCCAACCCCCTCTGTTTCAGTGCATGCTGGTCTGACTTCCATTTCCCAGCACCTGCTTCTCTGCCTGAAGACCTTTTGTTTTATCCTCAAATACAGTAATACACACACGAAGCCCTCAACTAATGACTGATGGGAGTTGGAGTGAGCTTCCTTGCCTCTTGGGTGGGGTAAGTCTGAGGTATATTTCCTGCAGTGGTTCCCAGAATTCCTCAATGGGATTAAACTTCAGAGCCCACAGTGGCAAGTAACACACCCTTTATTGATGCTCCCCTTCCTCTCACTTCCCCACTCCCCAGCCTGACCGATTCCATCCATGGATGAGGTTGGCCAGCCTGTCTTAGGAGGTTTCTGGATGGGAAAAAGAGGGAAAACTCTACTACATAAGAGCATTGAGACAGTGACCCTGCCCCACTAGTGAAGCATGGCTCATGAACGTCAGATTCTGAACTATTGCACTAGCCATTTCTCTCCCACAGAGGAGCAAGGTGATGCTAAAAGGTAGTAGACATTCCTCTGTCTTCATGCTCCCTCATGGAAGGGGAAAGGAGGTCCCTTCTTTCATGGTCCATGTTTGTAGTGCTATTAAGCCCATTCCTCCACTGAGCACAAGTCTACTATGTAGGTAGACCTATTAAATCTCTTTCACGTCATCTCATTTCTCTTTGTCTCCTGGGTCATGCCCCTATCTCAGGCCACCAAAAAGCTGGGGTCAACACTACAGAGCCTCACGTGCAAACTTTTCTTCATTTGCCCCTCCATGTCCTTCTCTCCCCACAGACTGCATCACTGAGGTTTCCATGCCATCTGTCTTCTGCTTAGAATAGGTGGTGTGGTAAAGGCTCTCACTGATGCTAGTCCCCAAGCGCTGCACCATCCTTTCTGAGCTTAATCTGTCCACATCTCTGTAAATGTCCTTCATTAACGTTTCTTCAATAAAACCTTATAAGTGTGTCATATGTTTCCCATGGGAAGCCTGACGTACCCTCTAAATCAGGGGTCCCCAACCCTGATTAGGGTCTCCTCTGTTAGGAACTGGGCTGCACAGCAGGAGGTGAGAGGCACGCGGAGTGAACGAAGCTTCATCTGCCGCTCCCCATCATTCCCCATCCCTCAAATTACCACCTGAACCATCCCCCCACCCCCCACTGTGGAAAAACTGTCTTCCACAAAACTGGTCCCTGGTGCCAAAATGGTTGGGGACCACTGCTCTAAATGATCCCCCTGTAGTATGCCCCTATAATCCATTCTGCACACAGCAGCACAGAGCCACTTTTCTAAAATGCAGATCTGCTACTGCTCCCCTGATTAGCATGCTCCCATGTGATTAACTGCCCTCAGGTTAATTTCCAAACTCCTACAAGTTCCCACATGATCTGTTCTCATGTTTCCTCTTGTCACCTTCCCCCTTGTTCTTTTCAGTACAGCCAGACCGAAATTTTTAGTTGCTCAAAACCTCCTTGTCTTGAATGTTTACAACATACAGCTGTACCCCCCTCATCCACAGTTTTGCTTTCCACAGTTTCAGTTACCCGTGGTCAACTGTGGTCTGAAAATACATGAGTGAAGAGTTCCAGAGATAAACAATACATCAGTTTGGAATTGCAGCCATTCTGAGTCATGTGATGAAACCATGTGCCAGCCTGCTCTGTCCTGACTGGCATGAGAATCATCCCCTTGGCCAGTGTATTCATGCTGTACACATTACCCACCCATTGGTCACTTAGCAACCATCGGGGTTATGGGACCGACTGTCACAGTGTCACATTCACATAACTTTTATTACAGTATATTGGTGTCATTATTCTATTATTGTTGTTAATTTCCTACTGTACCTAGTTTATAAATTAAATGAACATATGTATAGGAAAAACATAGTGTATATGGGGTTTGGTACTCTAGTTTTAGGCATCCACTGCCTTGGAATGTATCTCCCGTGGATAAACGGGGACTATTGCATGGCTTTCTGCCTAAAACCTGCCCTCTTCCTCCTTTATCTCCTACCCCTGAGCCCTACAATCGCAATCCTTGACCTGGATAGATTCTACTTGTACGTTAGGTCTTAGTTGCGATGTCACCTCTTCTCCCATCAACAGTCTGGATTAGGGACTTCAGTTTTCGTAGCACCCATTTATTTGCCCACGTGTCCCAGCAAACTATGATGTCCCTGCCTTCCAGAGCTCTCTCATCCTATTTCCAGTGTCAGGAACAATGCCTGGGAAAGGAACAGGATAGTCAACAGCTCAGTAACTATGACATTTGTTCACTGGTTTTGTTTCCTGCAGAAATGACCTCCTTCACTGGTTTTCTTTCCTGCAGAAATTATCTCCTGCTCAGCCTGCAACTGTGGTATACAACTAAGAACCTTATAGCGAAAGGGATGGAATACAGGAACTCTCAGGCCTATTGGGATCCTATAAAAAGAAAACAGGGCTTCCCTGGTGGCGCAGTGATTGAGAGTCCGCCTGCCGATGCAGGGGACACGGGTTCGTGCCCCGGTCTGGGAAGATCCCACATGCTGCGGAGGGGCTGGGCCCGTGAGCCATGGCCACTGAGCCTGCGCGTCCGGAGCCTGTGCTCCGCAATGGGAGAGGCCACAACAGTTAGAGGCCCGCGTACCACAAAAAAAAAAAAAAAAAGAAAAAAAAGAAAACAAAAATAGAATGTTTCTCTGGCTTCAGATCTCCCCGCTCTCAGGGCTTACTGCTGACGGACGGTGCACATCCATATTTTAACTCAGCCTCTGGATGTTTGAGAATCCCTCCACCTATATAGACCTTTTTTCAAAGATAATTACTATAGAACCAGTCTCATCATCGTGTTTTTAAAAAAATCTCACATAGAATTGGATTATGGATTGGCTATGATCTTGTCTTATAAAGCATTCATCATGAACCCATGAACAACTTGACATTTAGCTATTTTTAATACTACTTACATTCTCCACCCCCCTCCCCCCCACCCCCAGATTAAGACCTTGACAATCACCTACCTCTAACAATGCAGTTTCATCCATCCCCTGCCCCTGCTTTTCCTGCCTCAGGTAACTACCATCCTGAATCCTGTGTTGATTACTTATCGGCTTTCCTTTTACTATAACTATAGGTATAAAGAGTATTCATTTGCATTTTAGTGTTTTTAATTTTATAAAAAAGGCATCTGGATATAATTATATATACTACACATAAAAATAATCCTTTGGATTTATTTTTTCACTTTATTTACTTGGTTAAAGTTCACATGTATTGTTATATGTCACTGCAGTTATTTTGTTCTTTCTGCTGAATAATCGCTCACAGTAAATACATCATAATTTATTCATTCTCCTTCAGGGGACAGGCATTTGGATGGTTTCCAAGGCCACTGCAAATAATGGTGTTACAAACAGTCTATTACATGTCTCCTGTTGCATATATATTAGTCAGAATAAGCTATTATATGCTACAGTAACAAACAACTGTTAAAATCTAAGCCTTAAAACTACAAAGGTTTACTTCTCACTCATGCTATGTCTCCTCAAAGTCAAGAAGGAAGGCTCTGCTCCTTATAATCACTTAAAGACTTAGGCTGAGAAGATAGTCATCACTTCAAATGCTGATAGTAGGTATGCCAGAGGGGAAAAAAGGGAGCCCCGAAGGATCTGACATCAGCATTTCAGTGATCTGGCATGGAAGTGACACATCCCTTCCACTTAGAATTCACTGGCCAAAACTAGACCTATGGACCCACCCGGTCACAAGGGACCAGGAGGTTCATTTTCACAGAAGAGGGGAGAACCAGATATATTCAGAAAACAGTCTGAATATTCAGCTTTAGGAGATAATGCCAAATACTTTACAACCCAGCCATTCCCCTCCTGTGTATATATGCAAAGAATTTTGCACACTGTTATTTATTAATGCTATCTTCCAGAATGATTGTACCAAATTATACTTCCACTTGCATGATAAGAAATCTTGTGGATGCACAGCTTTTCCAACTCTTCGTATTGCTAGATTTCAAGAATTTTCTTTTTTCCAATTGAATGGGTATAAAACGGTATCTCACTGTGATCTTGATTTGTACTCTTTTGATCACTGATGACTGTCTTGTTTTTTATATATGTTTCATCTTCTGTGAAATGCCCACTTATGTCTTTGCCTATTTGCTATATCCTTGTAGGACTTCTTTCTATATTCTGAATACTAGTATTTTACAATTAGTATGTATTACAGAAATCTCTCACTTTGTAACTTGTCTTTTCACTTCCTGGATGAAAAACTCTTAATTTTAACATAATCGGGTTTATCAGTTTTCTGTCATGGTTAATTCTTTTCCTGTCTTAAGAAAAATTTCCAAACTCCAAGTTGCAAAAAATGAAACTTTCAAATTCTCAGTAGGAGATAAGTGAATTCTTTAATTCATATAAAGCTATTGGACGTGTGTGTGTTTGAGGGTTGTATAAGTTCAATTTGATTTTACTCCATATGGTTAAAATTTTTCAGGGATATTTGTTGAAAAATTGTTCCTTTAACTATAACACGACATACTGTCATGATATGTTTCTGGGGTTCCATATTCCTTTTGTCAATTTGTCTATTTTTTTCAGTACCACCCAGTTTAAATTAATGTAGCATCATGTTTAGTGATTGTATCTGATACAGAAAGACTCCCTTATACCTCTTTTTCTTTTTTTGTAGATTACTCTTGGCCATTTGACATTCCATATAAGGTTTACAATCATCTTATTGAATTCTATAAAACCTAGCATTAAACTTTCAATCAAACATGCTATAATTCTCCATTTGTTTAAATCTTTAAAAATATGTCTGAAGGTTTATTTTCCCTATACAGGTGTTACATATTTTTTGTTGGATTTATTCTTAAATCCTTTATATTCTGATAGTGTTATAAATGATGTCTTCTTCTCTTCAACTACATTTTCCAATTGTTTGCTGCTGCTATCTAGACATACAACCAAATTTGAATATATATACTATTCTTACATCCAGGCTTCTTAATACATGTTGTTTCTGATTAAGTTTAAAAGAATCTAGGGCTTCCCTGGTGGCGCGGTGGTTGGGAGTCCGCCTGCCGATGCGGGGGGCGCGGGTTCGTGCCCCGGTCCGGGAGGATCCCGCGTGCCGCGGGGCGGCTGGGCCCGTGAGCCGTGGCCGCTGGGCCTGCGCGTCCGGAGCCTGTGCTCCGCGGCGGGAGGGGCCACAGCGGTGAGAGGCCCGCGTACCGCAAAAAAAAAAAAAAAAAAAAAAAAAAAAACAAACAAAGAAAAGAATCTATATACAAGTTACCTTCTATAGCCAACAGAAGTTTTATTTCCTCCTTCCCAGTCCTTATGCCTGTATTTTTCTTGTCTTATTACACTGGCTAAGACTGTCAATATAATGTCAATAAATTAGTGAAAATTCTTATTTCATTTCTAGTTTTAAAATAAATGCTTTTAATGATTCCCTAGTTTAAAATTTCTGTCATAAATGACTATAGAACATTACATGTCTTATCATGAGCTTTTTAGATAACTGTCATGAACTGTGAAGGGTCTGAGATTTTACCCTCCATGCAAGCTAGTAAATGAGACTACCATATCTTTATAGACTCTGGCAAAAGATACAAGGCTCTTGGGTAAGAGATAAGGGACTGTTACCCATGGTGCAGCAGGAAGCATTATCTTCATGCTCATATCTGATCCCCTTGCCCCTCAAGCCCTATGAGAACAACACAGGGCTGCCAAGGTGGATGCTGCACATGCAGTGGATTTGTGCTATAGCTGAGGAAATCTGAATCTTTTAAAATAGGCTACAAGCAAACATGCCCAACGTTCAGCTTGAAGTGAGACATTATCTTTATTATACAAGACAGTTAAAAAAAAAAAAAACCCTGTCATTTGCTTCAGAAAGACAATATCTTTCAAGGCTATCTTCTAGGCAATGATCTTGAAATCTGGAATAAAGGACATGGGAGCTTCTGCTCACAAAATGTGCATAAATATAAGATCCATGGAGAACTGTTTCTCAATCTTTTCTGTTAACCTGTTGATGTGCCAGGTTATACTTATGAGTTTTCTAATATTAAGTGAGGGTTTCCTCAGTTTCCTCTTTTGGTGCTTCCTGCATTAGTTTTTCCAGTATCGGTCTTGGAGGAAGGGGTTAACATTGGCTAGTTCAGCACCTTGGTAGTTCTGGTGGCTTCTCATCCTTCAGTATGGCCGCAAAGGCTCTCTGTACCTACCAAACCTTGTGTGAGGAGGTCAGGTATTCCCCATCCAACTCCAGATGGGAAATTAAGACTCACAGCATTCAGTGATCAGCCCAAAGGCCAGAATGATCTCCACAGTCAAGCTGTCTCATTCGAGGTGTGGGCCGGTACGTCTGACCTTCCACCTGCATCTCCCTTCTCCTACTTTCCCACTCACCCCCAAGATAAAGAAACACACAGCTTGTCAGGGAACAATATTCCCATCAACTTCCTCTACTGCCAACCCATGGCTGTCAAGATCATGCCTCTTCTTAGGCAGTTTTACTTAAATTTCCCAATCAGGCTAAACGGAATACAGAAGAACCATCATGGGGCTCTGCCCCAAGCAGATTTCCAACGGGGACATGTACTGGGCCCACCCGGATAAGAACGAAACCAAGACATGAAAAGGAAAGTAACCATTAGATGACTTCACACCTATCAATCTCCGCTGCATGATCCTTTCTGTCTATCCAGAACCCTCGAGCTGCAAAACCATCCCTAACCAGCATCCCACAGCCAAACCTTTTTCACCTTCTTCTCCCTCCCCCCTTTCAAAGCTTGTCAGTCCCTTGTTCCATCTTAATAATTTAAAGAACCATCTGTACAGTTAGGAATAATAGATGCTGGTAGATTTATGACCTTCCCCTCTAACATAGGCATTTTATCAGAGCTTGTTAAAAATGCTCGTAATTCCATAAGAGTGGTGAAAATATTTAGAGGTAATTAGGTAAGTAGGTACCTTGGAGAAGCATATATTAGGGATTGGTATTTTTTCCTTCCCTAAGATTGATTCCTAGATGCTGTAAACTACGGGCATGGGAGATACAGTGTAAATGGGGATCAATAGGAAGGGCATTTGGGGGCTTTATCACCCCTGCAGGGACTGGGGATGGGAACTCACGCATCTAAGCACAGGCAAGAACTACAGAAAGGATGCGGTATCCCATCTCTAGATCTCCAAGCCTGCTCACTCTCCTCTTGTACAAACCGTCTGTCTTTTCATACCTGACTATCCTTCTGGCTTGAGAGACCCCAGGAAGGAAGTGGGAGGAGGGCTGGAGAGGGCTAAATGGTAACCTGGAGCTGTTAACTCAGACTTTTTAGGTTTGCCATCAGCTACATGGATGTGCAACCTCCCAATAGCTTTACCAGTAACTCACCTCACCAAATACCCTGTTTCTCACTGAAGTGGGTAGGGAGGAGGGGAAGATCAGTTTTCGATGTGTACCATTGAATGAGTCGTCTTCTGCTTTCCTAAAGCCTTTGTAACCACGTCAGAACTCCAGCCATTCCCAAGATACGCCATGTAGCCAACCACCACTGGGTGTATCCAGACACTTCTCCCTCTCCCTGAATCCCCTTCCCCACCTGATCTAGGTAATGCCTTTCTCCCTGTAAATTCAGTCTAGCTGTCATCTGTGAAGTTACCAGTAAAGTCCTCTCCTTTCTGACCGCCTTCCCAAGAGGGGGATTTGACTACCCTCCTTGCTATTTACTAGAAACACCTTCGAGGTGTCAGATGCGGAGGGCCATCGTGCTGTACCGCCTTTGGTAACTGCCTCCCTTTCTAAGCAGAGTTTCTTGGAAGCAAGGAATCCCTTTATCTCTCTCGCTGGTACTTAGCACGGTAGGATTTCTTAAATTTGTTCATAGGACATTTCCCCAGGCAGCCAACAGGATATGTCTCTTCTTTTCAGGGTTTCTCGCCTCATTCCATCAGGCTGAGGGGTGGCAACAGCTCCACTGTGACCACCATAGTATCCTTTGTGAGTCCTTTCTACCCCACCCTCGCCTGGTGAAGAGTCCCCTCTCAAATCAACCTTCTTCCTAATAGGAGCTCTTCTAATGGGAGCCACCTGTTTCTGCTGGAGTCTTGACTGATACTTATAACCTTATAAAATATGTTTATAAATACAGTTTATACAGTGTCATTATAAACATGGTCCTTAGGTTTTATAGTTTAACATTTGTTACTACATTGACACAGTATTTCTTCTGAAAAGTAACGTATTAGGGGGCCTGCGATCATACATGGCATCTCAGAGAAAGTAGTGAGAGAGGATGAGAAGCCGCGTGGCCTTTTAGGGGGATGCTAGCAGGCTGCACAGGCAGCCCTGCTTTGTGGTTGGTGGGCAGTAGTGTGAGCATCTTGCTCTAGAACCCACTAAGAACAGGGATGAGCTGTGTGCAGTCTCTAGTTTGACAGAGGAGCTGGGCACCCAGTGCCTGGCCAGCTGAGGGCAGGAAGACCCGCTCGGGCTCTGGGTGGCAAGGTTGCTGAGCGCCAGCCCAGGCGAGGCCAGACGGTCCCCTGGGGCGTGTGAGGGTGAGGAACAGGCCTGCTCTGTCCCAGTCACAGACTGTGCTGGCTGCAGGCAGTTTCCTTCCCTCTGAGGTCTCATCAGTGGGGGACCCACAGCTGCCAGAATGGTGCTGATATCCTTGTTAAATATTTAAATTTCATTTGCCGGAGCAGCAGGTAAGATGCAATTAGATGTTACAGGAAAAGACGCTTCTGAGAGCTAGCTCGTTCTGTATCTGGGGACCCTGCACTCTCCCTTCCACGTCCTTCCTCAGGGCAGCATCATCAGGGAGCCTTTGATCCCCCTCAGGCTAGGCCGACAGCTTGCTTCGGATGGGAGATTGGCTGCAGGAGATGCTGTAAGTCCTGATGGGGCTGGAAAGGGGTTGGAGAAGGGGAGGGCCGTGTGTTAGAGAGGATGGGAAGAGAAAGAGTGTTGCAGGTGCAGGCCAAAGGCTGAGATGTGGGAAAATAGGCTCTCGCGTTTGGGATGATCCTATACAATTGGGGAAATGCTAGCTGACATTTACTAGTGTTTTAAAGTTCGCAAAACACTTTCACATTCATTCTTTTTGAATTCTCAACAGACCTGTGAGGTCAGATTATCAGTGATAAATCAAATGGGCTTAGAGTTTGGGGAGAATTTCCCCAGAGTCTCAGAGTTGGCCCTCCAACCCAACTCTGACGACACTTCTCTCCAGGCCGTGATACGGGACCCTGTGCCTCACATCCTCTAGACCCACCTCTTACTCCAGTCACTGCTGTCATGTTCTGCCCAGAAGCTCCTCTCACTCCTGACCCCTGCTGACACAGCCGGAAGCATGGGCACAGAGCAGCTGATGTCCAAAGGGACAACTGTCGACCAATGGAAGAAGGGAGCCAGTAAATAAGTGCCCCTTGGATGGACATTTCCGGGGGCCCTGATACAGCGCCTAGAGTCTCAGGGAGAGCACCCTTCCTCGTCCACGTCTGTGACCAGCTTGATGGATAACACGTGCTTGTTTTGGAATCCCTTCCTTTCCTGTCGCACTTAGAGATCTGTTTCCTCACTTGATTTCTTGGACTCACTTCTCAAACTGAATTGCCTACACATAAGCCCCTCCTGTAGACTTCGATTTGTGTCTTTCAAGCTAAGACCATCACGATTTCTTTTTCCATCAGTGCAGGTTGGAGGGGTGGGAACAGGACTGATATAGATGGTTTGCCAATTACCATCCGTATTAACAAGTTAACTGTTGTAACAAGTTACCAAACTTGGTGGCTCAAAACAAATTTATTCTCATTAGTTCTGGAGGCCAGGAATTCAAAATCAAGGTGCCAGCCGGGCCACACTCCCTCTGAAGCTCTAGGGGAGAGTCTTTTCTTGCTTCTTCCAGCTCCTGGTGACTCCAGGTTTTCCTTGGCTTGTGGCTACATCACTCCAATCTCTGCCTCTGTCTTTACATGACCTTCTCTGTCACAGTTCCCTCTTATTTCTCTCATAAGGACACCTGTCATTAGAGTTAGGGCCCACCCTAAATCCAGGATAATCTCATCTGAATATTCTCAATTACATCTTCAAGGATCCTATTTTCAAATAAGGTCACATTCTCAGGTTCTGGGGGTTGGGACTTTGACATATTTTGGTGGGGGGGGGAGCATTATTCAACCTGTTATACAACCCCTTTGCAGAAAATATGGAGATATACAGGCACCTTGAGCTGCGAATCTCAGGATATGAAAACCTAGAATAGAAGGCAGGCAAAGAGAAGGTGTGAGCCCAGAGAAAGTGCTGGAGGGAGTAGAGCCAGGTGGTGCAGTGTGCAGGTGTGGCCAAGAAGCAAGGCTGAGAAGAAGCCAGATGTAACCAGTGTGTGGGCACCTTGCATGGAACCTGGCCAGGCTCTGCAAGCGGGAGCAGGCCCTAACAAGCTGGACCTCAAAAAATATTTCAAAGGTAACTAGATCTCATCCAAGTAACTTTGCACCTTCATGGAAGACGGAATGCACAGGTCTGGAGTATAGCAGCAGACTAGATCTGGTAAGAGACTCAAAGTTCATGTCCTAAAGGAAGTACAAAGGCATTCTCTTCTGGACTAAATCGCGGCCGTGTATTGATGAGATGGAAACAACAAGACTC
Organism: Lagenorhynchus albirostris; assembly: GCF_949774975.1. Taxonomy (NCBI): domain Eukaryota; kingdom Metazoa; phylum Chordata; class Mammalia; order Artiodactyla; family Delphinidae; genus Lagenorhynchus; species Lagenorhynchus albirostris. The sequence continues at coordinate 69,537,931 of NC_083104.1, forward strand.
CTGAGTTTGGTCCAGAAAGAAAAGTACAAAGAGAGCCTGGATGTAAGGAAATGAACAACAGGCTCTGAGCATTGGCTGTCTAGGCACTAGACATTGTGGTGGGTGATATCCAAGTCTAATTAAGAATGCACAACAGCTAGGTATCTTTAAAGTAATAGACACTGATTATAGATACATCTGCTATATACTATATAGAACTTGGAAAAGCATAAATGTTGCTTGTAGTAAAACCAACCTGAAAAAGCCACTGTTGTATTTAATGCTTGCAAAAATGAGATTGCACTGTTTTTAATTACATTTTGTATTTTCACGTGTCAAAGTATATCAACATTTTTTCCTGGTGGTAGAACATTCTATTGTATAGAGCTACCAGAATATAATCACATTGCCAAGTATTTAAATTGTATTTTTGTATATTTTCTCCTATTATAAGCACTACAATGACTGCTTTTATACACTCGTCTAATGACAAATTCTCAAGAGTAGAATTTGCTAAGTTAAAAGGCTATGTGTATTTTTGTCCTTCAAGCCTAATTTTCTTTTATCGGTCAGATGAGATCTCAAGTGTACAACCCAATGAATTTGACAAAAGGTATCTACCTACTCAAAATACAAATCATTTCCACCACCTAAGAAAGTTCCCTCACATGCCCTTTTAGTAGTCAACCCCATCCCTACTTTTTATAGGCAAACTCTATTCTGATTTCCTTCACATTAGATTCATTTTGCCTGTCCTTGAATCTCGTAACTATGGAATCATATGGTTTCTCTCTTTTGTGTCTGGTTTCTTTCAGTGAACCTAATATTTTTCAGATTCACCCATACTGTCACATGTATCCACAGATCATTCTTGTTTTACTTTTATTGTATTTATACATTTTAAGTTTGATTTCATTGTAGGAAAAATGCTATAATTTGGCTTCTGTTGATTTAATATTATTGTTATTTTTATTGTACTGTATGAATATACAGTTGGTCCTCCATGTATTAATATGTGGGTTTTGTATCCACAGATTCAACCAACTATGGATTGAAAATATTTGGGGAAAATAATCCCAGAAAGTCCTCAAACGCAAAACTTGCATTTGCTGAGTGCTGGTAACTATTTACGTAGCATTGACACTGTATTTACAACTATTTATATATATAGCACTTACACTGTGTTACTTATTATAAGTAACCTAGAGATGATTTAAAGTGGAGGATGTGCATAGGTTATATGAAAATACAACACCATTTTATAGAAGCGACTTGAGCATCCACAGAGGCTGGTATCCGTGGGGATCCTGGAATCAATCTCCCCACAGATACCGAGGGATGACTGTATCACTGTCCCATAATCCCGATTTTACAGAGAGGGCACAGAAAAATGGTGCAGTCCTAGAATGTCAGCGTCTAAAAGATTCCCACATCTTTGCCCCCGAAAATGAGTTGGAGATGATCTAATGCAGAACATTCTAGACTGTAAGGGGTTGGGGATTTTCTCGGCACTGTTCTATAGGGTCTCTGAGAGCCTTTGGAAGCTTTGGGTCAGACATCACTCATTTACAACTTCATTCAGAGAAAGACAGGGAGTGGAGGAGAGATGTGGGAAGATGTAAGGGCTGGGCTTCTGGATAGCAGAATTTCTCCCTGCCTGGTAATTTAACAACTCCAATACTCCCAGGGGCAGTAACTCTGGAGGAGGTCGGTTAATTACTGCCAGGCCACAGAATAAAATTTCCCCAAGAACCCCCGTTTTCTGAGCTAATTAAAAGTTTAATCCGGTGGGACTCTTTCCCGGCAAATTAACATCATGGACTTCGATGAACTGATGCCTTTAATAGACTATGGTATTTTGGCGGACTTAGTCACAGTTGTAACTCCTCTCCTTAATGAGGTCAGCTAGGCTAGACCCGGACATTCAGGTCATGGGCACCACGTGGACCAGAGCGGTGAGGGTGGAGGAGAGTGAAGTTCAGTTAGGAAAAGCCCTTTCAGTGGGCTCATTCATTTTTGACCAACTCTATTTATGATCAGAAGCAACTGACAGGAAATCAGTTATGCTGTAGGAGTTCACTCAATCACTGGGGCTCTTAGAATGCCAGGCACTGGGTACAGGAAGATAAATGTGACTCTTTCTTCCTCTAGGAGTTAGGAGTCCAGAGGGAAGAAGACTTCCAACATCCTCCCGTCCCCACAGACACACATTCACAGTTGTTCCTGTGAACTAAAGATTTATATCTAGAATGTTCTGGTTAATAACCTACTACAGTGGACACATCCTAAGTGTCACTCTGTTGTTGCCCTGTGAATGTTAACAAGTACTATGGTGTACCCGCTCTACCAGCATTGTGGGGTAGAGGAGGGAATACAGAAGCAAGGGGAACTTTGGTTAAGAGTCACTATCACTTTAGTCTGGAGGATGGTCTTATAAAATCTAGAATATTCGACTGCCTTAATTTCAGACGGAACCCTATCTACAAATTATTTCAGGGCTCCTCTAAGTACAATCAGGTATCAGGAGATTGGGCTGATAATTCGATTGGAAGTACTCATGGAATTTTAGTTGTCAGACTTTAAATCATTTTAACGGCGGCCTCTATTTTCTGAACCAAAATCAGACTAGGGTCTAAAGTAATATGGTTCCTGCTGCTACAACTTCAACCCATTCCTTCCTAAGACTGGTGCAATAAAATGCAGCCATGGACACTACCTACCTCACTGGCGATAAGGTCATGGTGGAGACCTCTATCTAGCTGTCCCTCATGGAGGGGGTGTTGAGGGTTCTAAATAAGTCCTTAGAGAGGTCCAGTCAGCTCAGGGATCTACTAAATTATCCAAGAGGACTTTGGAGGAAAATAATGGGAAATTCTCACCCTTACCAACAGAAAAATCAGGGGTTTGAGTGCCCTGAACTTTCTCAAGCTAGGCTCTCCATCTTTTCTGTAGCAGGTGCCAACATGGACACACAGGACAGGCTGGGCCCAAGAAGTGTGGAACGAGTGACCATAAGTGCCCTTCATCCCCAAACCCTCACCTTGGGAATAAGCTCCATCATAAGGGAGTTTTTCCTTAAAATATCTTGCACACGCTTTCAAATGTATGCTGAGTATTCCTACTCTATCCTAGGCTGCTTTCCCACCCACCCTGAATGTCTCATTCCTTGAATTCATGCAGACCTTTATTATTAGTATTCTTTTTTTTAACAGAACACTTTCCCCCTCTTTCTCCCATCCTTCTTTTCTTGGCTAATTGCTACTCATTCTTTAAGTCTTATGTCTTCCAGACTTCTGGATAGTCTAGTACCTCCCGTAGCAGAGAGTATGCAGCAGACATTACCACTATTCACTGATATCCTTAATGGCACGTTTACTTCCCCACTCCCTTGAAGTGTGCCCATGTGACATGATTCGGCCAATGAAATGTGATGTGTCACTTCTGGGTAGAAGCATTTAAGTACCTATGGTTGACACACCACCTCTCTGGTTCCCCTGAAACCTCAGTAACAGTGGAAGCAAGTGTTGATATGGCAGTACACCGTCACATGAGAGACAGCTACTCTGCAGGGTCACCCCAGAGTAGATTTTACACGAGTGAAAGATAAACTTTTGTTGTTTAGAGACCCTTTTAGAGATGTTTGTTACTACAGCGTAACATAGCATATCCTGCCTACTACGCGGTATTAGACTCCAAATATTCTAGTTAGGTATCAATGACTCAATGTCTTACTCCTGGGGCTGCTGTTGTCTCTACCTTGAGTTGCCCATTCATGTTTTTATTTCCCAAAGCGCCGCAAGCCTATTGAATTCGTTACAAAATTTGAAAGCTGTCACTTAATACATTAACATTTTAACTGTTGCTCAATGAAGTACAGTGTAGGTTGGGACAGCACTCGAAATCTTGCAGCTATGCCATCTGAAACTCTTGGGGTCTTCAAGATTACCATGGCAGGAGAAGAGAATGAGAGAGGAGAAAACATCAGAATACATGTTATGCCCACTCATATTCCATTGGCCAGAAATAGCCCCACCCTAATTGCAAGGGAGGCTGGGAATATGAGGAGCACATGAAGTATTTGGTGGAAACCAACTGTCTCTAATTCACCTATTATCCACCCTTTGCTGAAAGGCTGGGGGTACAGGATGTGGGATTACACCCCTGCAAAGCCGGAAACAAAACGAATGATAAAATCCTTCTTGAAATCCTCAGCCAGCCCCATCCCAGGAATTTCTTCACTTCTCTTAGAACCCAACTGCTAACCTCTCCTGTTAAGTATCCTCCTCTCCTTCCCAGTGAAATTCAAGGGATGCTCACCCCTCACCCGACGTGGTACCTGTTTTGCCTTTCCAAAGAAGGGAGGTACTGATGGTCTGAGCCACCTGCCACAGTCCCACCTGGGTACAAAAGCCCTTCCATGTCCCCCACTTCTTGTTTGTAGGGAAAAAGCTTTCTGCCTAGGTCCTAGACCTTCCCTGAGTTCCAAAGGGCAGATTCCAGCAGTTACTAATTAGGGGAGGGAGGAAATGCACCAAGAACAACAGTGCAGGATGGGGCCCGGTTCCGGTTTCTCCTCAGGGGATATGCACAACGATCTGATACATATCTTGAGTTCTTCTACAGGAACTGAGGCCCCCGCCCACGTGGAGGATGGCAACTTCAGGCTGAGCAGGAGCACAGGGACCCCAGGCTGGTTGAAACCAGAAGGCTAATGATTGAGATTCTCAGAACGCCACCTGTTATCTCACCAACCAATCAGAGGAGGGTTACACACCCTGCAGCCCTCCCCCCAGGTTTTGCCTATAAACACTTGTTTCCTGAAACCCCTCGGGTCTTCTGAGCGTGAGCCACTGGTCGTCCTCATTTATTGGCCCTGAAGTAAACCTTTCTCTGCTCCAAAGTCAACATTTGTGTTTGTTTGGCCCCGCTGTGCTTGCGGCACGGGAACTTGGGTTCAACAACACGCTCTCGGATGAATGACTCACAGAAGCTTTAAAATTCATTTTTCCAAACTGAGATTAGATAAAATTCTCCAGCAAAGTACCCTCTTCCTAGTTGTTTCTAAATCAGAGGGGACTGATAGAGCGTTTGTTCTTCCTTTCTTTAGATCAGGTGTTAATAAACCCTGATCCTCAGTCTGAACGCAGTCACTGCTGCTACATGCTTATGGAAAGTGTTATTAGCACATGGCCACAGCCATTCTTCTATGTATTGCTATGGATGCATTTGGGCTACAATGACATGATGACTATTTGTGACAGAGACCAACTGTCTGGCCCTTTAAGAAAAAATTCGTTGACCTCTGGTTTAGAACAAACTCAAGGGAGAGTTTTTTCTTCTTTGTATACATTTGAGTTTCTCTTGAAACTCTCTAAACCCTCCCCTTCAACCCCCCACCCCCACCCAGTGTAGCCCCCCTGTAGCTCCCTTTTCACTGTCTTTCCCATTATACTGTGACTGCCAGTTCACTTGCTATGAGGGCCCAGAAGATTCCATCTGCTCCATCGGTTCATCTCCCTTCACAGCACCTTGCTCATTAAGGCGCCCAATACATTTGTTGAATGACTGAGCTCTGACGTCATCTCATCAAGGTACGGCCTGAGAAAGTAGTTGCCTTCGCCCTGTTTGTTTGTTTTTTTTTTTGCGGTACGCGGGCCTCTCACTGTTGTGGCCTCTCCCGTTGCAGAGCACAGGCTCCGGACGCGCAGGCTCAGCGGCCATGGCTCACAGACCCAGTCGCTCCGCGGCACATGGGATCTTCCCGGACCGGGGCACGAGCCCGTGTGGACTCTCAACCACTGCGCCACCAGGGAAGCCCCGCCCTGTTTTTTTCATGGAAGTGGAGGCATTGTGGGAACCACTGGAGATGAAGACTGCTTAGACGGATGCTTTCAGATGGAGGCCGGGAATGAGTTACAGGGAGCTAAACAGAGCTTGGGACAGCAGCCAGAGTGCCCAGGCCAGTGGTCTTCAGTGACCTCAGTACAATGATCCTTTTCTCTGAGCTCTTTGATGCGTAAACGGATGGGAAGCACTGACTTAGAACCGAACACAGGGGCCAGGGACGTGCCAGCATCCTGATCTGTCCAACTAGGGGACCCTGACGACCCCAAAGCCACTGTGAGCTGAAAGCTCCTTTCACAAATGAGGCAGCTCTGGATGGATAAGAACCAAAAGAGTTGCACACCTTATGGATGGGAAGACTGCGAGAGAAAGGAGCATGAACAGGGAGATGAAAGAGACCCATTCCTCTTTGCCATCAAACTGGGTTGCCCACGCCACCTGGCATCTTCCAAGGTAGTTCACTGAGCCGGGCCTTTCCGTGAGCCCTGCCTAATGTTCCAAATATCAGGACTGTAATTACCTCTCTCCTCCATGGACCCTGACCTTTACAGAGCCCAGCTTTCTGAGCTTGCCTCTGACAGCCCAGCGAGCCCCCAGGAGCTCCTTTACTTGTCCAAACGTGCATTTTCTGAGCACAAACATGTATCACATTTATCAAAACATCTTGCTTGTCACCAGGGAATAAGGATGAATAAGACAGCCCTGCCTTCCTCAAGGAAGCTTACACTGAAGTTTGCAACTTGGTCCAGCTTCCTGGTGCTTGATGATTTGGTCACCTCTGGATACGCTCCACAGAGCTTTCCTAGAGGCCCCCTCAAATGGACCACACGAGGGAATGGATGCTAAAGACTCATCATGTGACCCTGGTCACATATACCTGGTCCATATACCTTTCTGGGAACAAACGGTAAAGTCCTTGTCATTCTGCACAACTTACTCTCAGGTCCTGAGATGTATATACCCTTAGCAAAGCTAATCTTTCCCCTCCTTCAATCCCCACAACAAGTCTTGCTCTGGCGTTTTTTAAATTGGGGAGGAATTTTAAAAAAACACCCACAAACGAAAAAATAGAAGACATAGGAGCCTGGTTATCCAGGTGGGGAAATCAGAGGACTTAAAGAATCTAAACTGATGGAAGCCTGGTACACACTCAGCATCCTCTGTGCTCGTCCACTGTGTCCCCTTCCTCTCTGTAATGCCACCCAAAGTGCCACCTATTAGGAGTCCCCTAGATGCCAGGCAAGGAAGGGGGAGGGGCGCTTCCCAGTACCTGGGAAAGCAGAAAACAAAACCAAGGAACTGATCAATATATCTGGTGCCACTGGATATAAATTGATGTACTGGTAGCAAGTTATTTACAAATGATGTTTACCTGTAAGGGACTAGACATCATTTCCAAGTGGACAATTCAGAGTTTCCCGTGAAGATCACTTGCTTCTCCTCTGCTCCTTCTCCCCAGTTCAGCATCACTACGTCACTGAACCCTAAGCCAGTGGTTCCACACAGAGGGACAGAAGCAGCTTGCAAGAAACAGATCTGTTACACCATCTAGGAGATCAGCACATTCTCCCCCTCAAAAAAAAAAAAAAAAAAACGAAAAAGAAATTCTAAATGCTCCAGGCGACATGCAGCGTATCCATGGATGGATGTGGGAGAGACAAGAGAAGTAGAGAGAATCCATGGACACTTGGAAATCCCAGCCCGAGTACTGTGAGGCACCCCAGGATCTTCTACCTGCACTCCCACCTCACCCCAACCCAGCAGAAACGGACTTTGCTGCAGACTGCGTTTTACTTCTGTTGAGTTGGGGCAGCCAACGTGCTTTCTGGGATTCGTACCAAGAGGCTTAATTATTCCCTTTGTCGACAGCAATGACCACGATAAGCAGACTCACTATTAACATTAGAAGGAAGCAGGCTCAAGAAGTGGACGCCTTACATGTGAAAAGGTCAGTAGAAATAAAGTATTTTGATAAGAACTTCCATGTCCTTGTACTGTGCAGCTGCCTCAGTTTCCCTCAACTCTCCCCAATAGTCTGTGACCTTCTTTGGGAGAAACAGTGCATTTAAGGTTAGGCATAACTTTGCCAACCCTTCAATCAACAAGAAAAAGAAGTCCCCTCCACCCCCCAATTTTGTGGGCCTAGGGAGAGGCAGGACTGTCTGGAAACCAGAAGGAAGTTCTCCTGAAGGAGGCACTGGCAGACACCCACACAGCAGCTCCCCTCAAATGGACTACACAAGGGCACAGATGCTAAAGTCTCACCGCAAGAACCTAGAATAATCCTTATACCTTTCTGGCACTGATTAACAGGTATTTTTCAGGGTAAGGGGACAGAGAATTAAGACCTTATCCCCTGCACCAAGAGGTGAGCCTTCAGGGCTTCCCTGGTGGCGCAGTGGTTGAGAGTCCGCCTGCCGATGCAGGGGACACGGGTTCGTGCCCCGGTCCGGGAAGATCCCACATGCCGCAGAGCGGCTGGGCCCATGAGCCATGGCCGCTCAGCCTGCGCGTCCGGGGCCTGTGCTCCGCAACGGGAGAGGCCACAACAGTGAGAGGACCGCGTACTGCAGGAAAAAAAAAAAAAGAGGTGAGCCTTCGGCAAAGAGCCAGAGTGCAGCTCTCTAGACCTTCCAGCCTGATGCAGCTCTCACGCCTCTACCGTGTGTGGTTTGTGCCTGGGCTGTGAGAGAGCCCTGCTGCACTGCTCCTCTTCCTGAACTTCGGAGCTGGAGAAAATGTGTGTGTGCAGGTAGTGCGAACACTTATGCAGAACTGATGTTCAGTAACCGAATATATGTCTGGTAAGGAATTTACAAAGCTCGTCTTATATCCCCCCAGAAAGTGGCCCTAAGACAAGGAAGAATTCACTGCAAGTTGTTTAAGGGGTGCATAGGAACTGGTAAGGGATTGAGGAAGTAACGTAGGGAAAGGAAGGAAGCCAATAAAGTCACAGAGGGCAACTAGAACTTAATTCCACTTGGAGACCTTGGGTAATAGCGCTAAACAAATGCCACAGAATTATCCCACTCCAGTGTGTGTGTGTGTGTGAGAGAGAGAGAGAGAGAGAGAGAGAGAGAGAGAGAGAGAGAGAGAGAGAGAGAGAGAGAGAGAGAGAGAGAGAGAGAGAGACTTGGGGTATTTATACACCTCTCAGTCAATGGCTGAGGGAAGCTCTTAGGGAATGTTAATTGCCTAGTGCTTTGGGCCTGATGTCAGTTGCCCTGTAATTTCGGAAAAAGCTATCAGGCACAGAGATGCAGATACTGACAGTTGGAAGTCAAGTCCTGATACTCTAAAGGTCGAAGGCAAGTAGGAGGGTTCCCAGATTCTGCCTCAGCTATAAGGTATCAAATATGCACAACCAGATGACACCCAAAGGGAAAGCTAATGAAGGCACAGGAAAGACTTTCTAAGTCAACGTCAGGATCTACATGGCTGCTGTTCGTCCTTTCCTAATAATCCCAGAAATCCCCCCGCCCACAAGAGCGCAATCTCACTTTACAATAAGTAATTGGAAAATGGTTTTCACTAGTCACTTTACATCCAGTATATACAAATCCAGCCATCTTGTTATGAATCCTTTTCCACGAGAACCAACCTCCAATGTGAGTTAAACAGCAGACTCTCTCCTGGTTCATTTAAATGATTAAATTTGCACAGGTTCAAGGACATGTCTAAGGTGGGTATGACTACCCACAGAATCTCAATTTGTAATAAAATGAAATTACACTCCAGCAAATATCTTAGATTTAAAAGAGGTCAGAACATTTCATACCTATTATCTACCTCACTTTCTCTAATGAAAATCCTTGATCAGGCAACAGGGCTTAAACAGGAAAGATTTAGGAACAAAACTGTTTTCAGAGCTCTTGGTTAGAGCAGGGTCCCCTCAGTGTCTCTGAAAAATAAGATTAGTGCACATGGCTCAGTTTGAAGCCACCTCAGAATCTACTTATTTGGCCACCACCCATCTAAGATGGTCTCAAAACCCTTTATAGCAACCCGGCCAAGGACGGAGCCTGCAGCTGCTCAAATAATGGAGGAGGACCCCCTGACTTCCAGGGGATCCACTCTTTATTCACACAGCCCTGAAAGCCAGGGAATTTCTTCTAACGCCAAACAAGTCTGCCTCCCTATAATTTCTGCTGTCAGGGCTGCACAGACAAACCCACCCATCTTCCTCAGGTCAAGCCTTCACATGTGGAATGATAACGGCAGCAACCGCCACTTGTTGACCATTTGCTATGCACCAGGCACCATGCTGGATAGTCTACCCATGTTGGCTGCTGTAATCCTCCTACCACCCTTAGGAGGTAGTTACGGATTCCTCCTTTATACATTAAAAACTGATGACTAGAGCGGAAATCATGAAAATTGCCCAAGCTCTCTCAGCTTGTAAGTGGTTGGGCCAGATTCAAACCCAAGACTGATTTGAAAGCCACATGACTTCCTTGACCATCCAATCATCTCTTCCAAAGTCTTTCTGAGGTTCTTGAACCCTTCTTCTTAAGCCCTTTGGCCATATTCCTATTTCTGCCAGCATGCCTTTCTCTGTTACATCCCTCTCTCTCAGCCTTGACATTTTTCACCTCCAGAAACCCTTCTTGGATTATATACAGAATTCTCATCTGGACTGTTACTTTATCCATCCACCTTTGAAGGTACTATCCTGCCTCCTTAGTTAGCTCTGACATCTCCTACTGTGGAAGGCCATTATCTCCCACCCCCTTTCCCCTGTAGCCCTCACCCTAGCCCCGGGGACGGGAGGTTAACCTTAGTGCCAAGACGACCTTATGTGGTTCTGCCCAATAGACTTCAAGTCACGGAGCAGTGCCAGATCAGCACCCAGCGGAATAAAATTAGTATAAATTTAGTAATTTATTTAGCATTTAGTAATAATAATAATTTAGTAATAATTTAGTATAAAATTAGTATGTATTGTGGACTAGCTGACACACTGAAATTAATATCCCTACGATTCAATAATTCAGTCACGGTATATTAGATTCTAGACATACCAGACACCTGTAAGCCAGTGGCACAGGAAGTCTCTCTCTACTGTGTTCTAAAATTCCCTGAGTGTCCTTCCCTGTTCTTTCTACTAAGGAGGAATACCAGGAGATCTGGCATCATCATACATGGAATAGTGGTGGTAGATTTGGCAGGTGGGGTTGCCCCGAGGCTTGGGCACCCAAAGAACCTTTCTCGAGCCTATTGGTATTTGAATCCAAGCGGAGCACCATATGCCTGCTGGTTCCAGCTACCTGACCCAGGAGAAGTAGGAAAGCGTAGGGCTTAGGCTCCTCTGGAAGGAGCAGACACTCAGGGGCTATTTTCTCATCACTGTCCTCTCTTGCCAGACCTACTTGGTACCTGCAGGTCAGCACTCTTGACCACCGCACTGAGAGCAGAAGGCAAGGTGGTGGTAGTAGGATTGGGTCCAGAGCAGGGACAAAGGCAAAGGACTCCATGTAGGGGTCCAGGCTTGAGGGATTCATATGAGAAGAACTCTTGGGGAATTCTGACTAGTCGGATTCGTCTGTCCATTGAGATTTCTGGATGTGGTATTCCTATTTCATAGATGAAAACTGGGCAAACCATTCTACTTTCAAACCAAAGTCACAACAACTAAGTGGCAAACTCAGACATTGGAATCAGCTGTCCGAGCCGAGTCTAAGACTTTTTCAGGCCACCTCAAGTTGACGCCCAGCATCTTAGGTTGGGTTCTGTCAGAAGAAGCCCCAAGATAAAGATGAGAGGAAGTTATCTGGGAGGTGAGCCCAGGAAAACACAGATAAGAGAGGGCAGAAGTGAGACACAGAAGGGAAGGCGGTCAGTGAATGATAATGTTACCAAGCTCATCACCACTGCGGGGCATTCGGAGAGCACACACACCTCAGGCAGCCGGGGGGTGCATACGTCACCTCCTATTAGTCACTGGCTGAGGGCTGCTCCCTGCGGTGTTAATTCCCTGCCCCTTCAAGGCTGCCCTTTGCCAGATTTCAACAGCCAGTGGAAGCCCTCAGATGAGGAATCATAGGCGCAGCTGAAGTCGAACCTGAATACGCTGAAGTGGTGAAAGCCAGGGGATGAGGGCAGGGCACCAACACAATCTGACCTAAATGGGTTCTCACACATCATGCCAAGTTCAGTAACATCTGTTCAAAGTGCGCCGTAGTGTGTATTTCAGAACCAGGCTGCAGAGCCTTGGAATCCCGAGCCAGGTGATATCCTGAGACTCAGAGCCCGGCCCTTAGTACCTGTGCGAATGGGCTTAGCTCGGTCCTGAGGGGCACTTGGGGGTGTCGAGTCACCCAGGCACATCGCCTGCTACAAACATGGGGCTTGAACATCGTGTCTCCTCTGGAGTTGGTTCTCACCATAGACCTATGTCAAGGGTTGGCAAGTTTTCTGTAAAGCACTGAACATTTTAGGATTTGAGGGCCATCTGTTCTGTTGGAACGAGTCGACTCTTCCAGCGTAGAAAGCCATAGCAGTCATAACCGATACATAAAGAGTCCCGGGAACACCAGAATGAGTGGGTCACCCTCACCAGAACGTGTACCAGCCGCCCTGGGAGCGGATCCCCCAGCACCGGTCAAGCTTTCAGGCGACCGCAGCCTCCTGAGCTGCCCTGAGCCAGAATCGCCCAGCTTAGCTGCCTCGGATTCCTGACCTGCAGAACCTGGTATAATGTTAAGCCAACTTTTAGGGTGATTTTTTTGCACAGCAATACATAACAAATACATGCACATAGTAAAGAACCAGCCTTTCTGCCAGTTCTTGGGAGTGAAATTTGATGCGGGTACATACAAAGCGAAGAGAAAATTAGGAGACCTTGGTCCTAGATGTGTTCCTAGAGATACCTTCACTATCCCTTAGCCCATCTGCCGTGGGAGGCTGAGCTGCATAAACAGGCTTCATCGCTGCTGTCTGGAGGAGTTTAGTCCATAAGGAGCCTGGGCAGAATATCAGAGTAGGGGAGGGAGGTCACTTCTGCCTGGCTGTGCTCTTGACCAAAGGGCACCGTTAAGAAGAGCTGTGACTTTTTCTTGGGGCTCATCCTCCCTCCCCCACCCCAACCTCAGGGCCCAAGGGTGCTAACAGCAGTGTGGCTTGTTACTGACCACTCCTGGGGTTCCCCTACTCCCAACCCCCAGCTCTGAAATGAGCTCTTCTGGAAATAAGTCCTCACTGAAGGATCCAAACTCGAGTGAGACACCTGTTCCCTTTTGGGACCCCCCTGACAGATCCAGAGGCGTGAGCCACTGCTGGGCTCTGACCTCAGCCTCAGTGGCAGCACCTGGCAGGCAGCTCCCCTGTGACAGTGCAGGGGGACCTGGGGGTTGATCCAAACTCTGCTAGCAGGTGCTTCTGGGAGTGAAACAGGAACAGCCTTAATATTTGTCAGCAGAATGTCACCACCCCATTCTGATAAGCAATATTTTAAGCCATGAAAGAAGCCCCTGACAGTGCGACGTGCCCTGGGAGGCAGTGTATAGCGCAGCCCACAGCATGTCCTGGGAAAGTGGCTCTCGGGGCAAAGCCCAGACAGTGTCCAGGCCACAGAGCCTTGGGATTCCCAGCCACGTAGGATCCTGAGACTCTGGGGAGCCCCCCTGTCGGGGATGCTCTTATCTCAGTCCGGAGGGTCATCTGGGGATTCCTCATCACCCACGCACTCCCCTAGTTGCCTTCCTGACTGAGCTAGGCAGAAGAAGCAGGCAATACGGCCTCACCTGTCCAGGCTTCATCTCAAGGAGACAAGGAATAGGGCAGCCTAGTGGCTGCAATAGGAGCCAGGTGGGAACTGAAGCAAATGGGCCCGGGGTCTAGTCCTGCCACACAGCCAGCCTCCAGTCCAGCACCACAGCTGAAGGAAGGCAGGGCATGTCTACAGGAATCCTGACCACGCCTGCTCCTGACCTCAGCTTGGCCATTCCTCGGCCTGTGGGTCAGACAGCAGGGCAAGCGCCTCTGCTCCCGACACTCAGACAAAAGCAGGAACCCACAGGAGCTGGGAACCGGTCATAAGCACTCGTGGGTGAAGGACAGACAAACTTCTCCGGCTCTTCCAGCTCCAGTTCTAGGGTGATCATAAAGGAGAAAAGCAACCATGAGAAGGGAAGCATCCTCCCCTCTGGGAAGTGCTGCAGTTCCGCTAACTCTCAATTAATTACTGGTGTTTATCTAATTGTCTAGTTCCTTAATGCATTTCCTGCTCTGTAATCACTAGCTCTCTGTCCAAGGAGGATTCCCAAGGGCCTCTGTCCTGCTGTCTCAGTCTGAGTTTGGCTGTTTCGGGAAGGAGAGAGGAAGAGAAGGCAACAGAGGAGGCTGTGAGTTTGATTCTGGCCCATCCTCTCAAGGCCAGTGCAAGTAGCACCTTGACTCAGACCTATGTCTAGAGGAACTAAAGTGACCCATGACAAAACCCCACTGTCTCTTGTGCAAGCCGCAGGGACCCCCACCTGCACCCTCCCCGGGGATTCAGGGGTTGTCATCCTTGGCTTCCACAGCCTGGAGCCAGAACAGAATCGGCAAGGAGTAGCCTCATGCAGCGGGGAAAGTCTTAGAGGGGGGAATCTGGGTGGGACATTTTCACATCAAGGAGGGACTTGATGCCATGCCTTTCGGGGGGAGTTCGTACCCAGTGACAGGGGGTCTGGGTATAAAGGCCTGGCCATTCTGGCCCCAAACTGATGGGCTCCAGTGGCTGCAGGGCTCCCTGCAGGGTTGCTACAGGCTTTGTTAAGTTGGCTTCACAGTTCTTCCTCTGCCCCATCCTGCTGCTGCTTCTTTTTGTAGGTGCTGTTCCCTAACCAGCTTGCACCTCTGACAGAGAAACTTGACATACAGAGGAAAATGTTTATCCTTAAAAAAGCCCTGTGTATGATAGATGGGATCAGAGGAGGGGTTTAAAAGCTATTTAAATGTAAGAGAATCTAGGGCTTCCCTGGTGGCGCAGTGGTTGAGAGTCCGTCTGCCGATGCAGGGGACACGGGTTCGTGCCCCAGTCTGGGAGGGTCCCACATGCCGCGGAGCGGCTGGGCCCGTGAGCCATGGCCGCTGAGCCTGTGCGTCCAGAGCCTGTGCTCCGCAGCGGGAGAGGCCACAACAGTGAGAGGCCCGCGTACCGCAAAAAAAAACCCCCAAAAGTAAGAAAATCTAGATGAAATGCAGAATCACTCAAACGAGCCATAGGGGGCTTGGAACCAATGGCGGAGCAGCGAAAATTGTGACTCTGCCTTAAGTTTCCTTTAATCTAACAGTTCCCCATCTCTAGCCTGAGGTACACAGGGGATCCCCACCACCCCTCCGGTCTGAGCGCAGCCTGCCCACTGCCAAGAGTAAGCCAGGTTGCTGTGCTCCCAAGGACAAAGGACATTTGCCGCCTCTGTGGGCCGTCAGCCAGCTCCCTTCACTGGGACCCCATTCCAACTCCCTCAGACATGTCCTCAGAAGCTTCCTCCTCTCCCCGGGAGGATGCTGTCACTGAACTGCTTAATCACCTCACCCAGAGCTGCATCATTTAGCATCACTGTGGAGGTTTCCTTGACAGCACACAGAGGGGTTGCACACAAGGCTGACATGCACACATGCCCCTGGAGACAGTGTCGACTGTGCACAGACAGATTCTCCTGCACCTGGTGGGGAGCGTATGACAGGCATGAGATGTGTGGGTAAGCCCGCCTTCAGATCGCTACACACATCGCCAGGCTGCCTGGGCTCCCTCAGATCAAAGGGCCCCGAGTGCCCTTTAACTCTACACTTTAAGGGGAGGGATAGAGCACTAAGAACACAGGAATGGGAGATAAGTGTTGATTATTGGTCATTTATGGGTTATCCTGTGTTTACCCCTCAGTGCTACTCTGTCTTGCTTTGCATGTAGGTGGCTGGCCTGTGGGGATTGCAGCACCCAACTATCTTGCTGTCACAAGTTGATTTCTCTAGAAAGAAACATGAAATGGAGTCTGGGATGCAAGGTGTTCACTAGGTATCAACACCTGTGAGAGGGAGGTAAGGAAGCTGGATGAAACAGAGAAATCGAACTGTAATGCAGGCCCAACGAACTTTAGCCAGTCTGGTGGGGACTTCTGAAGTCTACTCAGCTATGTCATCCCCACATATGACACTGAAAAGGACCTGTACACCTCTACCTTGCTCAGTCACGGGCTAGGAGCTGCTACAGGTCAGACATGACCTTGAATGGATGGCTCTATGCACCTGGGCAGCAAGATGGTCTTTGAAAGGGGGCACATCTGTATCTTCCACACTTTCCTTCAGACTTTTAGTGCATTCAGCCAATGGAAGGCACCTACAGAAGGTCAGAGAGTGGGAGGAATGAGGTTGCAGTGTTTATTCCCCATGCTTCCTAACAGGCCATCTCTGGCAGCACTCGAGTCCCTCTACCAAAAGCCACAACACTTACTGGGCTACCTCTCTTCCATGGTTACAACCTGGACTAGGTTCCAGTAAACCTCCTCTCCATACCCCTCCAGGTGCTGCTGGTGGTAACCGTTCTCCTGTCTATACTCCCTGGTGCTCCACTGTTCTTTGTTAGTTTCCTTAACCGTACTTCTACCTCTTTAAGAGTCCCCTTATTAACCACCCTTTAGTTAAATCCATGATGTATGCCATCTCTTTCCTGCCAGGATCTGATTGGACCAGTAATCCAGGGATTCTCTCCATGCTGGTTCTCTTGTCCCACATTCCTTTTAACATCTAAGATCCTCTTTAAATTAGACAGGCGTTTAGGGAAAACCTGCTTTTTAAGACTCTAAGGTGAGGAGTTTAATGTACAGTAGGATACAGTTGGTTTTGAGGTAGGAGATGCATGGGCCTCAGGCTGAGCAGCTGCGACCAGACTCCTGCTGACACTTTGAGAGAAGATACTAGCGGGAGCATTGGGCCCTGATTGGGTAAAAGACAAAGCGACCACATTTTTCTCATGCTTGTGGTCAGGGGCATTTCCCAGCCTACACGTGTGCAGAGAAGGTCCTCAGTCTAGGGAAGGGGTCAAAGGGAGAAAGAGTCACCAGCCAACCTCCCAGAAACCTTCGCGCTGGAATCCATCTTGGCTGAGAGATGTGTGTGCCTGTCAGGAAGGACCCTGAGTCGGGCCAAATATGGCCACAAGCAAGAAGATTGGCCAGAGACAGCCTGGAAGCCTGCCCGCCCCCCCCATATAAGCGATCTAAGCCACCCGCATTGGGCACAACTCACTCCAAGTTGGCCCGTGTGCTCTTCCACGTGTACTTTGCTTCTAGTAAATGCTTTATCTATTTCACAATCTTGGTCCCTTTGCTGAATTCTTTCTTCAAAGAAGACAAGGACAGAGGTCCTCCTTCCAGCTGTCTTGTCCCCCGAAACCAGTTTCTTAATCTCAGTAAGCTACAAGCTGCTGTTTGTAGAGTGAGAAATGAAATATACACTTTGGATCTCAGTTATGTTTCCTAGAAACAGACCGTAAAATGAAGATATGTACAAGTGATTCATTAAGGTAGGGTTGCAAGGAACATTAAAGGGACTCTGGGAAGCAGGAAAGCACATGTATGATTCAGGCAAGGTCCCACAAAGGGGAGCAGCAACCTGACCCCATAGGGAACTCCAACAGCTGTGCCTCCCAGTTTGATGGGTGTGGCGCACCTTCGCCCCAGGTGTGGACAGTCACTGACTAAGCACTGCCCTAGGGAAACACACTCCCAGACTGTTCCGGCTCTCTGTCTGCAGATGAGGTAGTTCCAAGCTTGAAGGCAGTCCTCCAAAAAAGAGGAATTGTAGGTACCGCTCTATTGGAGGCAAAAGCTCAAAGCCAGGGAGAGACGAACAGAAACGGTAAAAAGGAGTTGGGGCGACACAAGCCAGATGGCAGAATAGAAGGTACCAGGTTTGCATTCCCTGTGGAAACACTGAACGATACACAGGCTAAAGAAGCTTTGCAAAGACTCTAGAACCAATTCAAACTGTAACAACCAGCCTAACCAAGAAAAAGCTGCACTCGAAACAGTAGAAAACTATCTGGCATTTCTGTTTGCCATTATTCCACCCCCTTGGGGGTCAGTTGGGAGGAAGCTGCCAATTCCGGGGCCATCCCTCAGGAGGGAAGGAAAAGAATGGAACTTGCTTGCAATGTTCTGGCTTATCTGAGGGCTGCTTGGAGGACTGGCTTCTGTCTCACTCGACTTGGAACACTGATGGAAAGAGCAGCATAGTTTGAATGTCACGTTAGAGGCCCCTGAAAGCAGTGGCAGTTACCGCAGCGTGAGAGCTGCAGGGTGGCTGCAGACACATGGGCTCCTGGGGGCAAGAGATTATGGGCAAAGGAATACAAGAGAACATTAGGAGTCCCTTTAGGGGCGGAGACTCTCAGGGACATTAAGACATTTAAAGGCAACTGGGCATACAGAGAATTGGAGTAAGAGCACACAGAGGACCAGGGAAGATGCATCACCTAATTAGGTTTGAGAGAACATTAAACCTTTATGCTGGGCTGATTTAGCAAAGGTGTTTTCCCTACATGAAATTCTGCAAAGACTGGGAGATGTGCCTGTTTTCAAATGCCCAGTTTTCAAGAAGCAATTATAATGTATACGAAAAACAGGGAAACATGGCCCATTTAAAGGAACACAATAAATCTCTAAAACTTGACCCTAAAGAAATACAGTCCTCTGACTGGAGGAAGACTTCAAAACAATCATCTTAAGTATGCTAAGGAGCTAAGTAATACACAGCTAAACTAAACCATGAAAATGATATAGGAGCAAAATTAGAATAGCAACAGAGAGAGAAATTATAGAACAAGCAGACAAGTTCTGGAGCTGAATTATAATAACTGAGGTGAAAATTTTACTAGAGATTCAACAGCATACTGAACAGGCAGAAGAATCACTGGACTTGAGTGATCTGAAGTTATCCTTTCTGCTCCTCAGAGTCAATAAAGAAAAGTGAACAGAGCTTGAGGGTCTTATGGAACAATATCAAATGGGCCAATATATACATTACGGAAGTCCCAGAAGAAAAAGAGAAAAGGGTCAGAGATCTTATGTGTAGTACTAATGGCCTACAATTTGCCAAATTTGAGGAAAGAAATGGATGTACAAAAACAGGAAGTTCAAACTCCCAGTAGAATAAAGGGACACACGCTGAGATGTTATCAAACTGCCTAAAGACAAGAATCTTGAAAGCAGCAAGAGAGAAATGACTCATCACATAAAGAGAGCCCTGTAAGACTATCAGCAAATTTTTCTGCAGAAACTTTATAGACCAGAAAGCAACAAGATGACATAATCAAAGTGCTGAAAGAAAAAACTGTCAGAGAATACTGTATCTGACAAATCTGTCCTCAACAATGAGGAATAAATCTTTTCAGATAAAGAGCTGAGGGAGTTCATGATCACTAGACTTGCCCTATAGAGAAACAGTAAAAGGAGTCTTTTAGGTTTAAAAGAAAGTATCTAAACAGTAACTCAAAGCCATATGAAAATATAGAGTTCTCTGATAAAGGTAAATATATGGACAAATATAAAAGCCTGTATTACAAATTTCATAGCTCTTAAGATTTAAAAGAAAAGCATGAGAATTAAATGTATGTTTGGTACACAATATATAATGATGTCATTGTGATATGAGATCAAGTATGGGATACTCATGAACCTATGGTCAATTAATCTATGACAAAGGAGGCAAGAATATACCATGGAGAAAAGACAGTCCCTTCAATAAGTGATGCTGGGAAAACTGGACAGCTACATGTAAAAGAATGATATTAGAACGTTTCCTCACACCTTATAAATCAAAATGGATTAAAGATCTAAATGTAAGACCTGAAACCATAGAACTAGAACAGGACACTCTGACATAAATCACAGCAATATTTTTTTGGATCTGTCTCCTAAGGCAAAAGAATAAAAGCAAAAATAAACAAATGGGACCTAATTAAACTTAAAAGCTTTTGCATAGCAAAGGAAACCATTGACAAAAAGACAACCTACTGTATGGGAGAAAATATTTGCAAATGATGTGAACAAGGGGTTACTATCCAAATATATAAATGGCTCATACAATATCAAAAACTTGATTAATAAATGGGCAGAAGGGCTTCCCTGGTGGCGCAGTGGTTGCGAGTCCGCCTGCCGATGCAGGGGACACGGGTTCGTGCCCCGGTCCGGGAAGATCCCACATGCCGCGGAGCGGCTGGGCCCGTGAGCCATGGCCGCTGAGCCTGCGCGTCCGGAGCCTGTGCTCCGCAACGGGAGAGGCCACAACAGTGAGAAGCCCGCGTACCGCAAAAATAAATAAATAAATAAATAAAAAATAAATGGGCAGAAGACCTGAATAGACATTTTTCCAAAGAAAATATACAGATGGCCAACAGGCACATGAAAAAGATGTTCAATATCACTAATCAGAAATGCAGATCAAAACCATGAGATATCACCTCACACCTGTCACAATGGCTATCATCAAAAAGTCTACAAATAACAAACGTTGGTAAGGATGTGGAGGAAAGGGAACCCTAGTGCACTGCTGGTGGGACTATAAATTGACGTAGTCTCTATGGAAAACAGTATGGCGGTTCCTCAAAGAAAACTAAAAATAGAACCACCATATGATCCAGCAATTCCACTCCTGGGTATATATCCAAAGAAAACTAAAA
Organism: Lagenorhynchus albirostris; assembly: GCF_949774975.1. Lineage (NCBI taxonomy): Eukaryota > Metazoa > Chordata > Mammalia > Artiodactyla > Delphinidae > Lagenorhynchus > Lagenorhynchus albirostris. The sequence continues at coordinate 69,558,416 of NC_083104.1, forward strand.
TACTAATTCAAAAAGATACATTCAACTCAATGTTCATAGCAGCATTATTTATAATACCCAAGATATGGAAGCAACCTAAGTGCCCATCAACAGATGAATGAATACAGAAGATGTGATATATATCTATATCTGGGTAGATATATACGCACACATACAATGGAATATCTCAGCCATAAATAATGAAATTCTGCCATTTGCAACAATGCAGATGGACCTAGAGTATTATGCTTAGTGAAATAAGTCAGAGAAAGACAAATTCTCTGTATTATCACTTACATGTGGAATCTAAAAAAATAAAACAAGTGAATATATATATAATAAAACAGAAATAGATTCAGATATAAAGAACAAACTAGTGGTTACCAGTGAGGAGAGAAAAGGGGAAGGGACAAGATGGAGTAAGGGATTAGGAGATACAAACAGCTATGTAAAAAATAGATCAACAAGGATATATTGTACAGCATGGGTGAATACAGCCATTGTTTTGTAGCCATTTTAAAGGGAGTATCATCTGTAAAAATACTGAATCACTATGTTGTACACCTGACACTAGTATATTGTAAATCAACTATACTTCAATAAAATATGCAACAAACAACAAAAAAGACCAAGTGTGGGAGGTAAAACTATAAAGGAGTAGTTTGTATTTAATTGAAGTTATCAGTTTAAAATAAGTTGTTATAGTTTAGGATATCTGATGTAATTCCCCTAGTAGCCACAAAAAATATTTATAGAATATACATGAAAAGAAATGAGAAGGGAATCAGAACATGTCACTACAGAAGTAAATTCAACTAAACACAAAGGCAGGGAGTAAGAAGAAAATGGAGGACAAAAAGCTATAAGACATACAGGAAACAAAGGAATGTCAAGAGTAAGTCCTTCCCTATCAGTAATTTAAATGTAATGGATTAAACTACTTGATCAAGAGACAGATTGGAAGAATAAAAACATAGGATGCAGCTATATGTGGTCTACAAAAGACACAATTTTACCTTCACTTACTCCTTCTTTGGTGCTCTTCCCTTTCTATGCAGAGGCAAATTTCTGACCTATGTTTTTCTTCTCTAGTTACAATTTTATATGTGAGATATACCTTAATAAAGCTGAAAAAACTTAGGAACTCTTATATTTTTGAAGTTAAAGAGAAAAGTTTTTAATGACGGCCCTGCTTCCAATCTGCCAGAGCTGATTCCTCTCCTACGGAGGTCTTGTTACAGGTCTGTGGAGAGGAGTCAGCCTCCCCGCTCCCTGCCATTTCCACAGCTGAGTGAACTACAGGGAGCAGCTCAGCAACCCTCCTAGCTGGCCTTGCCCAGGTCAGCCTCAGAGCTGTGATACAGCCTCTGGCAGAGGTTATGTCACTTGCCATTGGGTGGATGTGGACACAGTCCTCACCTCTGCCCGGCCAGTACTCATCATCTAGCTGGCCTGGACTCGTTTTTTTTTGCGGTACGCGGGCCTCTCACCGTCGTGGCCCCTCCCATTGCAGAGCACAGGCTCCGGACGCGCAGGCTCAGAGGCCATAGCTCACGGGCCCAGCCGCTCCGCGGCATGGGGAATCTTCCCGGACCGGGGCACGAACCCATGTCCCCTGCATCGGCAGGCGGACTCTCAACCACTGTGCCACCAGGGAAGCCCCTGGACTCCAGTTCTTAAATTTGGTCTCCTAGTCTGTCCCATCCACCTATTTTCGGAATCCATCAATATTACTGAGGGTCATCCAGGGGTATCAGAAGCCTATATATTCCTGGACAAAATTCTGGAATGAAAGAATGTCATGACTGCATCGGCAGGCAGACTCTCAACCACTGCGCCACCAGGGAAGCCCAGGATTTTCTTCTTTATCTTTGATTTTCTGTGATTTGTAAATACTATGCCTAGGTGTAGGTTTTTAGGGGGAGCGTTCATCCTGCTTGTTCTGAGCTTCCTGGATCTGTGGTTTGGTGTCTGACATTAACTTGGGGGATGTTCTCAGTCACTACTGCTTCAAATATTTCATCTGTTCCTTTTTCTTCTAATACTCTCATTATACATACAAATACAGTTTTTGTATTTGTCTGTTTTTACTTTTTTGGCTTGAGAATTCTACTGAGATATTCTCTAGTTCAGAGATTCTTTCCTTTGCCATGTCTATCTAGTCTATTAAACCCAAAGACAGTCTTCATTTCTATTAGTGTTTTCATTTTTATGTATAGCATTTTTGTTTTCTTAGGATTTCTTTCTCTAACTACATTGCCATTTGTTCTTACATGCTGTCTACTTTATCCTAATGGAACACTTAACATATTAGTCATAGTTGTTTTAAATTTCCAGTCTGATATTTCCAACATCACTGCCATGTCTGGTTCTAATACTTTGTCTCTTCAAATTATGTTCTTTTGCCTTTGGTATGCCTTTTTTTGAGTTATAATTGACATAACATTGTTAGTTTCACATGTACAAAGTAATGGTTCAATATTTATATGTATTGTGAAATCACTTTTTTCTTGATAACCAGATATGATAGTGTACTAGGTAAAAGGCACTGCTGTACATAGGTCTTTAGTAATGTGTTGGTGAGATATGGGGGCAGAGAGTGGTGACATTCTGTAATCCTATGATCAGGTCTCCATATTTTAGCAAACCTCTTGACTGCATTTCCCAAATGTTTCAGAGTTTTTCTCCACCTGGAGGTGGACAAGGTTGGCTAGAGTGGGCTGGAGTTGGGTATTTCCCTTCCTCAGGTCAGTTAGGCTCTGATAATACACCAGCAGGCTGGGTTCTAGTTAACTAGTCTCCTATCATCAAAATGTCTACAAACAGTAAATGCTGGAGAGGATGTGGAGAAAAGAGAACCCTCTAGCACTGTTGGCGGGAATGTAAACTGGTACAACCACTATGGAAAACAGTATAGAGGTTCCTTAAAAAACTAAAAATAGAACTACCATATGAACCAGCAGTCACACTCCTGGGCATGTATCCAGAGAAAACCAGTCTGAAAGAATATATGAACCCCAGTGTTCACTGCAGCACTATTTACAATAACAAAACATGGAAGCAACCTAAATGTCCATTGACAGAGGAATGGATAAAGAAGATGTGGTTCATATAGACAATGGAATATGACTCAGCCATAAAAAAGAATGAAATAATGCCATTTGCAGCAACATGGATGGGCCTAGAGATTATCATACTAAGTGAAGTAAGACAGAGAAAGAGAAATATACTATCACTCATATGTAGAATCTAATTTAAAAAAAACAAATGGACTTCCTTACAAAACAGAAACAGACTTACAGATATTGAAAACAAACTTATGGTTACCAAAGGAGAAAGGCGGTGGGTGGGGGAGGGATAACTCAGAAGCTTGGGATAAGTACACACTCACTACTATATATAAGATAGATAATCAACAAGGACCTACTGTATAGCACGGGGAACTCTACTCAATATTCTGTGATAACCTATGAGAAAATAATTTAAAAAAGAATGAATATATGTATATGCATAACTGAATCACTTTGCTGTACACCTGAAGCTAACAACATTGTAGACCAACTATACTCCAACAAAAATTTAAAAAAAACAACAACAAAAACACTAGCTTTCCCTGTGGGCAGGCCTTGTTAAGAATAGAGGGATCTGGTATATTTCAAAATGATGGTTCTCCTCCTTCCCTCTGTGAGAATTCAATATTTACTGTGGAACCTGGTTGAACACCTAGAGGTAAATCTCAATACTGTGTACCCTGAAGTTTTTAATGGAGTTATCCACATTAAGCCTCTAGCAATTTATCAATCATCGTTCAGGCTTTCCTACCCAGCGCTGGTTTCCCACAGTTTCTGCTTCAGAGTCTTGGCCCTGGTAAATCATGGCTACCTGTTTTCTCCTTTCTGTCTCTCCAATCTTGGGGGTGGCCGTGTGCCCTGTGTCTTACCCTCTCTTATGGATTCTAGAAGGACTGTTGATTTTTCATTCTGCTCAGTTTTTCACTTGTTAAGACAGAGTGGTAACTTCCAAGCTCCTGATATATGGAACCTCAGGCTCACTTTAGATCTAAGGACATGTGTAATGTAAAAATTAACAAACAAAAAACTCAATTAAAATAGAGTTTTGAGGCCAAAAGGGGGAGCTCTTGTGCTCTATGACAACTGAACCTGACAGGAAAACGGAAGACTTCTTGCCTGGCAAGATCTCAGCCAATGAGAGACCATCACAATTTCATCAATGAAAAGCCACTCTACTTTAAACTCTCAATTCCTCCAATGGACTCTGTTTACTATAGCCCTTCTAAACCTCCTTTTCTCCCTCTATAAAAGCGTTCTCTCCTTGTGCTGGACTTGCACATAGCATGCCATGGTCACAGATCCCAAACTGCAATTCTTTGCTGATCCCAAGTAAACCCATTTTTTTGCTGGAGAAATAACTTGCAAACTATTTAAGGTGAGTGGGTTCAAAGTGAAAGGATGAAAAAAGATATTCCATGCACATAGGAACAAAAGAGCAGAGATGGCTATAGCAATATTAGACAAAAGAAACTAAGTGAAAGCCTGTTACAAGAAACAAAGGACATATTATATAATGATAAAAGGTCAATTCACTAAAAATTATAAATATATGCATCAAACATCAGCTCTTAAATGTGAAGTAAATGTTGACAGAACTGAAGGGAGAAATACAGCTCTAAAATAATATAAGACTTCAGTATCTCACTTTCAGTACTATGGAAAGACAACCAATAAGGAAATAGAACTTGAACAGTATAGCCCAATTGTTCCTAACAGACATATATACAAAACACTCCACCCAACAAAAGAACACACATTTTTCTCCAGTTCACATGAAACATTCATGTTAGACTGTAAGACCACAAAACAATGATTAATAAAAACGGTTGAAATCAAAGTATCTTTTCTTATCCAATGGAATGAAACTAGAAAACAGCAAAAGGAAAACTTGAAAATCCACAGATACATGGAAATTAGACAACATGATCTTAATGGATCAAAGAAGAAATCACAAGGGAAGTTAGAAAATATCTTGAGGCAAATGAAAATACAAAATTCCAAAACTTATGAGGTGCAGTGAAAGGAATACTATGAGGATAATTTATAGCTATAAACACTTAAAAGATTTTAAAACAACCTAACTTTTTCACCTTAAGAAACTATAAAAAGTAGTAAAAACTAAACCTAAAGTTAGCACAAGGAAGGAAATATTAGAGATAAATGAAATAGAACAAGCAAAACTAAGAGTTGGTTCTTTAAAACAATCAAGATCAACGAACGTTTAACTAGATTGACTAAGCAAAGGAGAAGACTTAAAATCATAAATGAAAGAGGAAACATTCTAATTTTTATTCTGTAAAATTAGTTGTAAGATTATGAACAATTAGCTTATTCCATTTTTGATACATAAATGAAACAGATAAATTCCTGGAAATAACCACCAAAACCAAATCATGAATAGAAAATCTGAACAGACCTACAACTTGTAAGCAGATTGAGTCAGTAATCAAAAAACTCCCAAAGCAAAGCCCAGGATCAGACAGCTTCACTTGTGAGTTCTAATGGACACTTAAAGTATTAACAGCAATACTTCTCAAACTCTCCCAAAAACTGAAGAGGAGGAAATATGTTCAAACTCATTCTATGAGGCCAGCATTACCCTGACACCAAAAGACACTACAAGAAAACAAAACTACAGACCAATATTAATGACAAATGTTGATATAAAAATTCTTAACAAAATACTAGCAAACAATTCAACAGCACATTAAAGGATTACACACCATGACCAAGTGGAATTTATTCATGGAGTTCAAAGATGGTTCAGTATATGAAAATATGGTACATTAACAGAATGAAAAGGGGCATGGGAAATCACATGAACTTTTCAATTGATGCAGAACTTGACAAAATTCAATACCCTTTCATGAATAAAACACTAAGAAACCAGAAATAAAAGGAAACTTAAAATAATAAAGGCCATATATGAAAGTTTACAACTAGCATCATAATTGTGAAAGACTAAATGCTTTTCCTTTAAGATCAGGACTACCACAAGGATGCTTTCTTTTGCCACTTCCATTTAACAGTATGCTGGAAATCCTAGAGCAATTAGGGAAGAAAAATAAATAAAAGGTATCCAGATTGGAAGTAGTAAATTTATACTAGCAAACATTATCTTATATGTAGAATACCCTAAAGATTCCACACAAACATATTAGAACAAATGAGTTTAGTAAAGTTTCAGGATACAAACCCCCCAAATCAGTTGTATTTCTACACACTAAACAATGATCTGAAAAAGGAAGTTAATTCCATTTACAATAGCATCAAAAATAAAATATATAGGAATAAATCAATATACTGAGAAGATGCTGCTAAAAGATATTAAGGACACCAATATGCAGAAAGACATCCCATGTTCATGGATTGGACTTTAATACTGTAATATTAATATTACCCAAATTAATGTACAGATTTCATGCAATCCCTATCAAAATCTCAATGCTATTTTTTGTAGAGGTAGAAAAAAAATCTATCATAAAATTCATATGGAATCTTGAGGGACCCTGAACAGCCAAAACAATCTTGAAAAACAAAGTTGGAGGTCTCACGTTTCCTGATTTCAAAGCTTATTACAAGGCCACAGTAATCAAAACAGTGAGATACTGGCATAAAGATAGACTTATAGACCAAGGAAATAGAGAGCCCAGAAATAAACCTTCACATATATGGTCAAGTAATTTTTTTTTTTTTTTTTTGCGGTACACGGGCCTCTCACTGTTGTGGCCCCTCCCGTTGCAGAGCACAGGCTCTGGACGCACAGGCTAAGTGGCCATGGCTCATGGGCCTAGCCACTCCACAACATGTGGGATCTTCCCAGACCGGGGCACGAACCCGTGTCCCCTGCATCGGCAGGCGGACTCTCAACCACTGCGCCACCAGGGAAGCCCGTCAAGTAATTTTTGATAAGGGTGTCAGAACCATTTAATGGAGAAAGAACAGTCTCAACACATGGTGATGGGAAAACTGGATATCCACATGCAAATTAATGAAGTTAGAAACTTACCTTACACTACACCATAAACAAGTAACTCAAAATGGATCAAAGATCTAAACATCCTAAGAGCTTAAACTGCAAAACTCTTAGAAGAAAACGTAAGGGAAAAATTTTGTAACGTGGGATTTATTAATGATTTCTTGGCTATAATGAAAGCAAAAATGAATTAAATCAAAATTTATAATTCAAAGGACACAATAAAGAGTGAAGAGGTGACCCATGGGCTGAGAGAAAATATTTGCAGATCATTTCTGATACTTTAATACCCAGAATAAATGAAGAACTCCAACCTCCCAAAACAGATAATCCAGTTAGGAAGTAGGCGGGCTTCCCTGGTGGCGCAGTGGTTGAGAGTCCGCCTGCCGATGCAGGGGACACAGGTTCGTGCCCCGGCCCGGGAAGATCCCACATGCCGCGGAGCGGCTAGGCCCGTGAGCCATGGCCACTGAGCCTTTGCGTCCAGAGCCTGTGCTCCGCAACGGAAGAGGCCACAGCGGTGAGAGGCCCGCATACCACAAAAAAAAAAAAAAAAAAAAAAGAAGTGGGCAAAAGACTTGAAAAGATATTTCTCCAAAGATATACAAATGGCTAACAAGTCCATAAAATGCTTAACATCATTCATCATTAGGGAAATGCAAATTAAAGCTATAATGAATACAATCTCATTAAGATGGCTACTATAAAAAAAAACCCCAAAAAACAAAAAAGACAAGTGAAAGTGAGGATGTGGAGAAATTTGAGAGATTGTGCATGGCTGGGGGGGATGCAAATGGTGTAGTCACTATGGAAAACAGTGTGGTAGTTCCTTAAAAAACTAAGGATAGAATTACCATGTGATTCAGCAATTGACTTTTCAGCATATACCCAAAAAAGTTGAAAGCAGGATCTTGAAAAGATTTGCATACCCATATTCATAGCAGCATTATTCACAATAGCCAAAAGGTACAAGCAACCCAAGTGTCCATCAACAGATGAATGAATAACCAAAATGTGGTATATGTATACAATGGAATATTGTTCAGCCTTAAAGGAAATCTGACACATGGCAAATTCACAAGCTTCAACATGGTTGAACCCTGAGGACATTTATATTAAATAAGCCAGCCATGAAAGGATAAATACTGTGATTCTACTTAAGAGGTACCTAGAATAGTCAAATTCAGAGACAGAAAGAATGTTGGTTGCCAGGGAGAAGGGGAGAAAGGGAATGGAGAGCTGTTGTTTAATGGGTATTCCAGTTTCAGTTTTCCAAAATGAAAAGAATTCTGGAGATTGGTTGCACAGCGATGTGAATATACAGTTGACCCTTGAACAACATGAGGATTAGAGGTGCCAACCCTTTCAACTTATAGTTGGCTCTCTGTATCCCTGGTTCCACAACTGTGCATTCAACCAACCTTGGATTGTGTAGTACTCACTATTGAGAAAAATGCGTGTATAAGTGGACCCGCACACTGTGCTATTCAAGGGTCAACTCTACTTAATATTGAAGTACAGCACAGCCCCAAAGACAACCCAGGTCCTGGAGGAGCCTGGGGTCTCTTCAAAGGAACAGAGTCTAAACAGTCATGAGACGTACTTTGCTCTCTTAAAACTGAGTAAAATCTCAGTAAACTGAAGTCTTTTGTGCAGTGAGACAAACCCTCTCCGCAGTGATGCCCTTCACCAACCCCACAGGAAACAGCTCCTCCCTAAACTCTGTTTAGCCTCCAAATAGACTCACTCCCACTGATCCCAGTATTTTTTTTTCCTTTTAAACTTCTGCAATAATTTCTCTTCTGGCAGTAAAGTCATTATTATAAACACAACTTCCCTGATTCTCATGTTTTCCTGATTACTTGGATCTGAACGAGGACGAGGAGCTTGAGGGATGGTAGAGATAAGGGAGGAAGAGGAGGCGGCATAGAACACTCATACATTAATCACTCGACCGTATCACATTAATGACTATTTGCTAGAAGTTAGCCATGTGTCCTGTAATATGCTGCCAGGACTGTGGGTTAGGAAGAATGTATGCCTGGTTATCAGGATTTTCCCTTAGACTCATTCCTCAGGAAAGATGGAGTCCAATTATGAGACTCTAAAAGACGGAGCTTTATAATGACTGAGTTTACAATGACTCACATTTTGGCTCAGTCTTCGTTGTTTATATTTTAAACACAAAGCGCCATGTGAGGAAGACACATGAACCAGAAAAGACCCCAGTTCATGCTGGTTCAGGACTGCTAGAGGTCACCTGACAGAATTGGCAAAGGCAGTGAGCAGTGGGTACGCGCAAACACACGAGCACACACAGTAACACCGGATCATTAATTACCCCTTGGGGTATGTCCTGTGTCCTCAGCCAAAGTTTAGGTGTCACTATGAAGCCTTTGAGGGATCACTTTAAAAAGCAGAGTAAGTTACACCATAGGAAACAAATATATGATCATAGAAAGAATAAGGGGAAAGACTGGTGTTACATTATGTGAATGGGTCCCCACGGCTTGGGATCAAGTTTCTTGCAGTTGTGTCTGATTTAAAGATTGCCTGTTACATGACTGAGCACATGAGCTCTGGAAAACTTGGATGAGGCGTTGTGTCACTAGTGACGACACAAATGTTCAAGCTACATATGAAGAGTGAATTGTTATGTGACTAGAAAAAGCAGTATTTCAAGGATGTCTGATGATTTTAAATGTATGTCTCACCCAATTGGTAGACATTTGACAGTTTCCAGCACTAAGAGTGTATATTCAAGTGTCCAGAAAACATTTACATCTTCTCATTGGAAGGTGGAAGTGCCTTGTATTCGTTATCCTGTATCTGGGCATTTAGGGCACTCATAGCTGTATGAAGCCCAGAGCCTTACTCTGCAAGGTCTTTTGGTTACAGGATCCCTGGGCTACTCCAACTGCAGCTCTCTCATAAACCAGTTAGTTCTTTGAGGAAGGAGAAGATAACTATCCTGTAACTAAGCAACTGACTTGTACCCTTCATTAGCTCTCATTATATATGGCAGCTGTTGCAGCTTGGTTTCTTCCACAAACATTTTATTGCCCCTTTCTCTCAGCACAAGTTCTCACCCCCAGCTCCTTCAGTTCCCTACCCTCATCACAAACGAACGTTACTTAGGATCTTCCACCACATCCCTCAACTTATCAGGAAGTGGCTTCTTCTGAGGTAGGTTAATCCTTCCATGTTTCCTAAATCCCAGGTTTTCCCTTTCTCTGATATACTCTATTGATTATCCATCCATCCTTCTGCACCTTCAACTTCTCTTCCAGAGGTTCCTTCCCCATAGCTTAATACTCCTGTCTCCCTCATCTAGTTTAAAAATCTCCCAATGTTTTCTAATTATTACTGATTTCCTCACAGATCAGGTCCTTGAAGTGCTTATTCATTATATCAGCAGATCCCAAATTGAGGTGGATGTACCCTCAATCTACCCCAATAAAATCTCTTGGGGTGTAGAGACTCACATTAATGTTGGTGAATGCTGGTAAGGACACTGGACACACATGTTGACTCCCGTTCATTTGTGCATTGGATGGTCAGGGGGCACCTGGGACACAAGAGACATGAGCAAAGAGTGAGCTCTCCAGCTTGGAGGTGCTGCCGGGGCTCCCTCAGGCATGGCTCTGCCTTCTCTCCACAATGTGTTGCCCTAAGTGGATTGGGGGATATTAATTTAACTAAACTAATCCTCAACACAGGTGGTGTATGATTTAGACTGCTACGGTGAAACTACAGATTGAAGAAACTAATGCAAGCCCCTGAGAATAAGAGAAGCTGATCATTTCTACTCCTAGTGTGTTTCTTCAATAGCCACGTTAAGAGAGATAATAGTTCAATCAATCTACCAAAAGATTTAATTGAAAATTAAGACAGTTAGGGTAGTGTTTGTCATCAGTAGAAAAATCCCTTTTCTTAAATGTATACAGTGACTCGACAGGTTAAATTTATACTAAGTATTCAGAATATAGAGAAACTCTAACTGTCAGCACTCTGTAAAGTTATGCAATCATTCCAATACTCCACAAGATTTCACTAAATTTAGCCATAAATGTTTAGAAGTGAAAGATAAAAAATCCATGTACCATTGGAGAAAACGTTTGGCTCTTTCTACCATGATGGAAATTGCTAGAACACACTGGAAATAAAACCAAATACATTCCTTTATCACCAAATACTATTGGCAGAGGCATGGAAAATACATCTGTTTTTATTTTAAATACAAAGTGCCATGTGAGGAAGACACATGAACCAAGATGATTTGAAGAAATAAGTTTAGAACAAATTATATAGTGTGGAAGGTTGCTATACAGTTGGATGAAAGTACAAATGTTTTGAACATGTCTTAGATTATGGTATCTGTCAGATTCTATTTCAAAAATGACATACACCTAAAATTCCTTTCGTGAGCCACCTTCAACATGAAATGACCCCTTCATGGAAAATATAAGTGTAACCACAGTTGATATCAGTAGGTTTACGGATATCACACCACACGTGCAATTCATCTATCACATCATTCACAAACAGGGAGTTACCAGGAGGAAGTTGAAAATAGTGTATATAGTATTAAGTTGTCATTGATGGAACTAATTTCATGAAAGCAAGACTCTTAAACCATAGTTGACTCTTTGATACTTTGCAATAAGAACCAAATGTCCATGGTATGAAAAATTCATCATTCCCTACTACAAAAAGAGAAAATATTTAAAGATGAGTTATGCGTTTGTCTTTCCAAAATTTCAAATGTTCCACATTTGCTGACTTTGATAGTAGGATACTCTCTTGGAGAGGTACAAGTGAACTTGTAGCAATGATAGGACAAACTGCTTTTGAAGAAATTCATGCAATGAGAACAGAGTATTGTAAAAGCACATGTTGACATGATTCCAATGTTGAGATTTTTGTTCTGAAAAAAATGTCTAAAATCTCTTGTGTCTGCATACTAAAATCTGGAAGAGTTTTAAAACAGATTAGAAGATTCTGTTTTCAAACAATTTCATCAGGTTTGGGTTAACTGGTTAAAGATGTAGAAATACTATACCTTCCAATTAGTTGCAACAATTGATTGACAGAAGATGTGAGTTTTCCAGAAGAATCTCAAACACAGAGTTTTGTGTAACTAGTCGATGGAACTAAACAGTAGGTTCCACAATTTAATAAGCGCCAACAGTGTAGTTCATTTGGAGCTACCCATCTTCGTATAAGATATTTCTCGGCTATGACAACCCTTAAAACCAAGGCTCAAAACAAAGTAAACTTAGATCTTCAAAATACTGTATCAGAGTGTTAAAAACAAACTTTAGAAAATAGAGCCCTTTTATTCACATCATTGACAAATTAATGTTTCATTTTTAGTGAAGAAAGGTTTGTATTAAAGAAGGTAAGTATTTTATGATATTTGAGAATAAAAACATACATACTACATTAATACAGCAGTGTATACATATGACATAAGTATACAGACATACCAATGTCACTTGTCTACCCAGATCACGATCCATTTACTGGTTAGTGTGTTACGGCCTTGATTTATTTACTTTTTCATTCTGGGAACTAGACTTTAACTAATGACTTCTCAATTTTATCGACTGAATTTACTGTTTGATTTGATACAATTTTTCTAATTCCTCCTCCTGAAAACTCCTCTCTCTTGGGTTTTGTGGCAACTTTTCTTCTCTCTTTTACTATTACTTCTTGAAGTTTTCCTCCAGTCACCTCGCTCCACCTGTCCCTTAAAAGTTGATGTTCACCAGCTGCTCAGCTGCATGTATTTCTGTATACTCCCCTGGAGTGGATGGGAGATGTTTCTGCACCACTTCAACCTCTTTGATCTCATCTTTAAGCCATTGCTACAGGGACCAGTCCCACCTAAGACCAGCCCAACATCATCTCACCCACCTGGTACCCTGTCCTAGAGCTTCTGACACTGCCACATAGATGCCTGTGGGAATCTGCTCAGTGCTGATACATGTAACCCAGAAAACCGTGGAGTTACACTCGGCAAAACTTGATCAAAAGGGGCAACGAAGCCTCTTGAATACATGCCTCCCTGTTTCTTCTGAGACCTTTCCTGAAGTTCCCATGGGATGGAGCAGTCAATCACCTGAAGTGGTGACCAACTCAATAAATCCTTGTATTGTCTCACTTCCCTACTACTGAAACAGCATGTAAGACACCGACCAGCTTAAACTAGTTTTGCTTCCTTAAGCAGATTGTTGATTAATCAAACCTTGAGTTATTTTACAAGAACAGCACTGTGCTTGTGCAAGATGGGAACCCATGTCCCCAGGATGACCCTGGAACCAAGAATCTTAAGTCTACAGAACCCAAGTAATAGCAATGTTGCCACCAGAGCCCTTTACAAAGCAAGATGTTCTTCAATAAGAAAAATTCAGCTTCGAGCAGCCCAAGTAGCTTTGTTACCATAAAAGGATTGATTTGCGACTAGCCTATAAGCCAAGTTTGAAATTCCCCTAACCCCTTAAATTTTGCCCCCAACCCTGGATTGGGGAGACAGGTTTGAGCCCTGCCTCTTGTCTCTTGCCAGTGACCTTGCAGTAAAGCTTTCTTTTCTCAGAAGCTGGTACCACAGTATTGGTTTCTATGTGCATTGGGCAGTGAGCCTTTGCTCGGTATCACTACCTCTCACTCATGCTATGTCCCCAATAAACTACCAGCGCTTCAGTCTCCACTTGAGTCCTCTCAAAACAGAATCTGAAACAAAGACGTGGGTCAATCACCAACCACATGTACTTCTGCATCTGCAGGTGTCCTGGGCTTCCATCCAGCCTCTAATTGCCAATGTCTGTTTCCCCCTGAATGACCTGTAGGAATCTCAAGGCCCAAGAGAATAGAACTTATTTCCTATGTTGCCCCTTATTTAGTAAGGGGTGCAACCATTTGAACTGATCACTTCTGAGGACCTTGGAGTCATTCTTGAGATCTCCGTTTTCTCACACCTTCAACAGCTCACAATTCTGAATGCTGTACCTCTTGCCAATTCTGTATACTCCCCCAACCACTGAAGCTTTAGTTAGCATCCTCCTCCTAACTTAGAATCCTCCTCCTGATTAAAAACCCAATTGCTGTCCCATCCAATTTTGTTCACCCCCATTTTTGACCTGCTCTAATCATTTCTTGTTCTATGAATATTTATGACATAAAGACTAATTAAGTAAACATCTATGTGTATAAACCATTCACGAAGAAATGGAGTTTTGCCAATACCTTTGAAGCCTCTATTTTCAATTAGGATCCAAATTCAAGCCCATCCAAGTTTCTTTTAACTAATAGTTCCTTGAAATTGGAACCACTTACAAGGCAGATGATATAGAATCTAGATTTGCAGATTTTATTCCCATGGTGTCATCTGTCGTGTTCTTCTGTCCCTATCTTCTATAAATTGAAAGTTAGATCTAGACATTTTTTGGATTCAAGCCTGCATTATTTGGGCAAGAACAGTTAACAGGGGAGTGTTTTAGGCCAGGTGTTCCGGGGCATAGCAAATATTTTTGCCACAGGTTCTGACACTTTATTGTAATAAAGTAAAATACCAAGAAAAATGGGAAAAGTGAAGGAGGGATGGCAACCATGACAAGAGTACTTTCGAGTTGGCCATAGTTCTCTGACAAACTGATTTCTCAGTCTGCCTGGAAGTCTTTAGAGAGGGCAAGGAAGTTATTTCCCCCCAAATCCCTCCAACTGAGAAGGAATAGTTTCTCCATCAGTTCCTTTCTCCCGCTGCCAGAGCTGCCCCAGGGACTATAGACTCCCACACACATCTGACGTGCATTCAGAGGGTCTCCAATGGTCTCATGTTTTCAGAGGGAGGGGCCATTAGGCAAGGCTCTGAGCAACCTGAAGCCCCACAATGCAGCCGTCACAGATCCCTTGCTCTGCAGCAGTGGCTGAGGCAGCAGCAACTTTCCTCTCAAGAATACAGAAAAAGTACTAACCAGCATTTGAGGCACTGGAACCAGACTCAGGCCAAGTGAGTGAGTCCAGAGTGGTGCACATCTGAATCTAGAACTGCTGTGCGGTAACCTTTGATCAGAAGGCACATAACGTCTCATCTCATTTTGACAAGAGAATACACTGATGGTTTTCTGGAATCACCATTTTCTGTGATACAAGATTCAGGCAAATCCTTCATTGTAAGTTTTATCCATGCTGTTGACTATGCTTGCGATTCATTTTCAGTGCTTATTTCAGCCTCCCCAGGCATCAGGGTGCCTGAGCTGATAGCTGCTCAACTTGGATCTGCTTTTCTGAATCCCACCATCTCCAGGGACGCCAGCGAGTCCAGCTCTACACATCCACTGCTGTCCACCTTGGCTTACAGAGGACCTCCCCCACAAATTTCTCAGAGGCTGGTGTCCTCACTGGTACTCTCCTTTGCGTCTAGAGAAAAAGGCAATCTCTGGGGCATCCTGGGGCACAGACAGCACAAGTCTTCTCTGGCCCAATATTCAAACCATCCAGACCACCTACTTAACATGCTTTTCAACTTAGTCCCCAGAATAGGAAAAAATATGGGGGCTTTTCCAAGCATATCTTTGTATTTAGGGATCAAGGGCTAGGGAAATAACTGCAGAGCAGTGCCAGAGGCTCGTTGGACTAGTTGACTGAGGACTTTGTTAACTGGCTTCATACAACCTTAGTCCAGTTGGAAACTCATAAGCATTTTTCCATCCTTCATATTAACATGTCTAACCCTTTATCCAACAACTCCTGAAATACAGTTACTTAAGTAAGTGACCATAGGTTCCTTTTGGGATGAACCTTGGGGAATCACTACTGTATGTAGTTGCTATAGTATTACATAGCAACATAGTTCTTTCTTCAAGGGGAGTTAACTAGTACTGGTTCAGGTGAGAACTGAGTAAGGGATAGTGGCTTCCCATTGGAGCAGCTGGTGAGGTCTTCTCACCCACTCCTGCTCTTTCGTCAGACAGGTCAATACCTGTGTGGCCACCGATCTTTCGCACCAGACACACACTGTCTAATTGCCTTGCGGATCAGGGCCTCCTGCTTGCTGTTCTGGCTTTATGGCAATGTGGATGTGACCAACTGTTATTGCCTGACCTCTGCTATTTCCAAATCCTACTATCCCTATGGACACCAGTGAGTCCAGTTCAACATAAACCTCTACCCCTCTCAACCCTGGCCGGTAGATGGCAGCCACCCCCATTTCTCAGTGAGGCTGGTTCCTTCCATCATTAGTACCTTCCTTGTTTTAGGGAAAGGACAGACCTCAGGAGCATCCTGGGGACCATCCTGGCTTCTCTGGTGATGTATAATAAAGGTTTTTAAAGAGCCCACTCTGAACCCTTTCTTAAGACTTTCCCGAGGTAACTGCCACCTCCTCCTCATTTGCTGCATGTCAGTGGCTCTCAAAACTTGACTGAAGTTAAAATCATCTGGGGAGTTCTAAAAATACTGATGCTTGGGCCTTGTCTCCTGAAATTTGTAGAAGATTATGGGAAGTTTAAGGGTCAGGATTTTTTTTAAATCTTTACATGATGTGAACGCACAGCCATGTTTAGGACTGATGCTATAGGCCAGCTTTCTTTACCCGCTCCCTTGCCCGAAGCTTCTGATAGCTATACCAGAAGCATATTAAGACTGGTTCCATATGTCTTTGCCAGGACATTAGTCCTGTGAGAGCACCCCATAAACTCTCCACCATCCAGCCTAGTGTTCTGTACCCCCTGCTCCAGCACCTCTAAGTCATTCCTAAGTCTTAAGTTCCTACTGACAGGGTCACCAGGTCCTATAGATCCTTTGGTGAATAATCCCTTTTGTCACAAGGACAGACTGCCCCACTGGGGCCATGCTGGACTTGACACCAAGAATTGTCCTAGAAGCTGTGAGGGATACGGGGCATCACTTACAAGGAGCCACCATCAGCTTGTGAGAGATGTGCCTCAGGTGAGGCCTCTGCGTTATCCTTAAGCAAAAGGAGGGGCCCAGAGGATTCTGGGAAACTGGGTGGTTCAAGGATCTGAAGTGCATCTGTCCAGATGTCCCTGGACCAGGATCCTAATTTATCAGGGCTCAATGTTAGTGTACGAGGCTTGCCAGGGTGAGAATTAACATCCCTGTAACTCTATTGTCCTGATCATATACTGGGCCTGTTTCTCAGCTACACGTGCACTTTGGCATCATTTAGAGAATTCTCATCCTCTACAGCCATAATCGGTATTTAGCTGAACTGAGCTCCCATTTTTCTTCAGTGCTACTCTGGCCAGTAGCCACCAACTTCTCAATCCCCATGATCACTATTGCCTCCCCGTCTCTCAAATGTTAGAGAAATTGTATGTGCGGGTACATCCCCTCTGACCTCCATCATCCCCATTCACCACAGTAATTATGATGCTATAATACAGAGGTTCCCAAACTCAGCATCAGAATCCCCTGCAATGTTATTCAAGCACAGAGGCCCAGGCTCTTTGAAGCAGGAAAGTGTCTGGACTTTGTATTTTCCCCAAGTTCCCCAGGTGATTCTGATCCTCACCAAAATGTGAGAATCACTGGTACAGCATGCCACGAGTTATCACCACTCCACTGACACCTGCAATACGGTCTCCTTGTCATAAGGCAGATGAGAACGATTTAATTCCAGAATTCTAAATTACCAGTAGAGGTACCCACTCGCCAAAGATAGAATAATCTGGACATTAATAAATATAACCATAATAGGTCGTGACACCCTAAATGTGTAAAGTTGTCTAGGTGGAGAGCTGAAGTACTGATCATGAGCCTTAGCTAGTGCATATTGTAACTTTTAACATTACCACTAGTAACACAGAAAGAATATAACCTCATTAACAGAAGGAAATAATGGGACAAAAGTGTAATCAGTTTAAAAGAAAGAGTAGGGGGACTTCCCTGGTGGCACAGTGTTTAAGAATCCGCCTGCCAATGCAGGGGACATGGGTTCGAGCCCTGGTCTGGGAAGATCCCACATGCCGCAGAGCAACTAAGCCCGTGTGCCACAACTACTGAGCCTGCGCTCTAGAGCACATGAGCCACAACTACTGAGCCCACGTGCCACAACTGCTGAAGCCCGTGTGACTAGAGCCTGTGCTTCGCAACAAGAGAAGCCACCACAATGAGAAGCCCGCGCACCGCCATGAAGAGTAGCCCCCGCTTGCCATAGCTAGAGAAAGCCCACGCGCAGCAATGGACACCTAATGCAGCCAAAAATAAAATAAATACATTTATAAAAAAGGAGTAGGAAGAGAAGAATCAGACCATGTGGAATAAATCTTAAATCCAAATATTAGTAATAACAAAGGGCTAAATGCTTCAGTTCTCAGGCCTCATAGAAAATCTAGCTCTATATACACATAAGAGATCCAAAGCTTAGGGATGCAAGAAAGTTGAAGAGGTAGAAAGATACCAGTTAAACAAAGCCGAAAGCTATATTAACATGTCAGACAAAACATACTGGATACACATAATAACTTGATCCCAAACTGACTATCATTTTAAAGTGACTCATGGTTTTGGGCCTCAGAATGTATCAACCAAAATTTGTAGTTCTCTCTAGGTAAAAGACAAATGCATAAACTTAGTGGGATATTAATAGAGTTCCCTCAGTTGATTAAGTAGGCAAAGCAGTAAGGATATGTAAGATCTGACCACCATGACAAGCTGGAACACAATACACTGCACACCTAGTAAATGCAAACACATTTAAGCACGTGCAGAGCTTTTGCAAAGAAAAAGCAAATCAAACTTCCAAAGGCAAGTTATACTGAATGAGCACCAATTAAAGGCAAATAGGCCGGAAATCATTCACAAAAGTGACTGAAAACATCATCCTATTATTTGGGAATTAAGAGTCTCACCTGTAGAATAATCCATAGGGCAGAGAAAAACTCATAGTGCAAATTAGAGATTTGGGGATGAGGTACTACTTATTTAGAATGTAGAAATCCTCAAGAGAACGCTCTTCCCTTAAGAGAAAGCCAGATGATCCACAAAATTTTAACTTTTGATCCCAGAGAGCTGAGGTTGCAAGGTAATCAAGGAGTTAAATTCCAGCATGCTAATCCCCTCTGAGGAGCAGAGCACAGGAAGACGCGATGGAAGCCCCTGCATAGAGGTGGGTAAGGAAAATCAGGCAGAACATTAAGGACTTCTTCAAGGCCAAGCGTGGGCTAAAGTTTGGAATATCTTGAGCTCTGAAACGCACAAGAAGTTCACGCTCTCAGGCTCTTGGCCT
The DNA here is from genome assembly GCF_949774975.1 of Lagenorhynchus albirostris. Taxonomy (NCBI): domain Eukaryota; kingdom Metazoa; phylum Chordata; class Mammalia; order Artiodactyla; family Delphinidae; genus Lagenorhynchus; species Lagenorhynchus albirostris. The sequence goes on from NC_083104.1 coordinate 69,577,695, forward strand.
AGGATCCCCGCCAGCTATTCACGAGAAAGACTGGGACGGAGACCAGAGCCCTGCTTGGTGGGACAGGCTTGCGGGATAGGACTGGCTGATGCTGGAGGCCAGGTACAAACACCTCTTCACTCCCTGAACCTTCTCTCAGAAGGAACTAAAGCCTTATGCCACCGGGAGAGGGGTGGGAAATGCTCTCCCCTCCCTGAGCCTGGCCAAGACCCAAAACCCATCCACCTTTGTAGGAGGGAAGGTATTCCCTCTCTCCCATTGCCAGGACTATGGGTAAGAGCCACAGCTTCTGGGAGAGGGAAGAGCAGGAAACCCCGGAGCCTGCCCCCGTTCCTACACCAATGGATGTGCGTCGCTGCTGGAAAGGGGCAGAATGTACTTTCCCGCTAAGACCAGAGGGCATGTGGCTGCCATGAGGATGGGGCAGAGCTGCTCAGAAACCCCCATTCCAGATGTCCAGGAACACAGCCAGACTGGGATGAAGGCTGGACAAGGAGAACAGAGGACCACTCTGCCCTACCCCTGCCCACCCCCCACCCCGAGCCTAGTACTGGCAACAAGCACAGAAGTCTGCTGCTGGGGCAGGGCAAGGTCATGGAGAGAGGCCCTTTCTGTGTCACAGGAACAGCTGAAAGCTGGGGCTGGGTGGGAACCCTGAGGAAAAGCCTCTGGCACCGTAAACATAAGGCAAAAGCAGCCTCCACTGGAGAAACGGGAAGCGGTGAGAGTTACAACAGTACCAAGAAAACCCCAAACCTAACTCCACATCTGACCAGATGCACTGCCCCTTCCCTCCACACATACAGCCAACAGCCCAACAGCCCATTTCCAGGTGTAAAATTTACCTGTACTGTTCATAAAAGCGAGCATGCCGACATGTTGAGAATGCAAAGAAGGTAACCCATTGCAGAGGGATGACGTAGTCAACAAAGCCAATTCGGGGATGCCTCAGATGTTAGAGCATCACAGAGGGATTGTAACTAGGATTCTATGATAAAAGATTTAGTGGAAAGGGTAGACAACAGGCAAGGGCCAGAATAGGCTCGAGTACCCAGAAGGTTAAAATGACACAGGGGGTGGCTGGAGCAGGGATGAGGGCTTTGATACATGAGTCTAGGACGGAGGTTTTCACATGGGGCAAAGAACTCGAGTATGAACCCGATCACGGGCCAAAAGTCTATCAATTGCAGATACAAAGACCTGTAGATGTAAAAGGCAGCTTATTCTACGTTGTCTTCTGAAGTTATTTTAAGACTTGGGGTAAGGTAGAAGGAATCCTTTGGTGTGTAAAAAGCACACAAGAATGTCAAATGATTTACTGTAAAGAATTAAGAGTTAAGGAGGTATCCGAGGGAAAGACTAAATTGGGAGAAAACATTTGCACCATACGAACTAAAAGAGACTAGTATTTTGATTATATAATGAACTCCCATAAGTCAGTAAGAAAAAGTCCTCAAGAGCAAGTTGTGAACAGAGTTCACATAAACAGAAATAACCAGTTAACGTGAAGGTGGCTGGTAACAGTAAGAATCACGGAACAGAAGTTAAACAAGATTACAGAAGCACCAGGTGGGCAGCCATTATGATAAAGACTACCGGGCTATATACCAGTCGGAGTCCCGACTTGGGAGGCAAAGGGCTCCCTCAGTTTAGAACATGAGGGTTTGTTTGCAGAGGGATTCCTCACAGGGGTGTTGGCGGTGTGTAGGGGAAGCACAATGGTTAGTGCAGTAACCAAGGGGAGAAGCTGTTATTCTCCCCCAGAGGGGTTCAGGGGAGGAACAGTCACCTTCTTTTAGCTCTCTCACCAGTGCTCCCTACTGGTGAGCCCCAGCTAGAGACCAGAGGGCCTGGGAGATGAAGTCCATTCAGGTCAGCCTCTGGGAACATAAGAGGTGGAGAAAGGAGTTCCGAGGAGCCAATGGAAGATCCTTGAAACTCTACATTGTTAGGGACCCAGAGCCATGACAATTTTCAACGTAACTGGGAATGGGAAATATACAGGAGCTTTAGTGTTTCCGGTAAAATGTAAGGTCCACACACCCAATGGCTCCTGGATATACACCACAGAGAATCTAAAACCTGTGTACTGGGACACACAGTCAAGACTGCTCATAGCAGCACTGCTTAGACAGCAAAACCCTGGAACGAATCCCAGCGTTTGATGTTTGCTCCCGGTTTCGGTCTTTGCCCTTCTGTTCCACTCAGGGTGCTGCAGGGGGCTGATCCTTGAACTTGTAGGCTGCGTTTCCCAGGGTCCTCATTCAGTGGCTCTTAGCTGCTTTGGGCCAGCGAAAGCCCTGGTGAGGGATTGAAGGATGGAAGAGTCCAGGGTATTTTCCTTTTCCTCTTTGTCTCAGGCAGCTCCTCCAACTCAGGTAGGCCCACCTTGGTTTCCACCTCTCCAGCTGCCCCCATCCCAGGCTCCCTAAGGCCGTTTTCCCCTGCTCTGTCTCCCCAACCCAGCGGCAGTAGTGCATCCCTGAAGCTGTTCTTAGTTTTCTCACCATCTCATTCCCTGTTTCCCAGCACTTCCATCTTCAGATTAACTCATTACCTGGATTAAATTCCCTCTGTAGTAAATACTTGGAATGCTTTGTTTTCCAGGTTTAGACCCTGACTGATAAGAGTGTGAGGATATGCTGCATTAAAAAAAATGCCAAAGATAAAGATTGCCTAATTCATTGTATGAATCTAGCATAGTTTTGATACCATAGACAGAATGAGAAGAGCAAGCTATATGTCAACATAATTAACAGATGCAAGGAGTCTAAAAGTATTGGAAAATCAAATATAGTAGAGTATTAAAATATATAGGGACCAAGTAGAATTTGTCTCAGAAATGCAAGGATAGATCAGTATTGGAGGAGATATCAATAACTTCATTAACATATTAGAGAAAAACCACATTATCTCAAGTTTCAAAAAATCATTTGCAAACTTTATGAATGAGTGAATTTTGTCAAGCTAGGAATAAAAGGAAACATCATAGCTTGATAGAGAATCTTCCAAAGGCTTAGAGCAAACATCACATTTAATGAGCCATTAGAAGCATTCGGTTTATTTAGATGGTATTACTACTCTTGCTATTGATGTTGTACTGGGAAATTAAATACTGCTAGTATTAGGAAGGGAGAAATATTTGTAGCTATGATCATATTTCAAGTTCAAGATGAAAATTCAAGTTCAGACTGAGCACATGCTGAACCTATACTTATTATTCCTCACCTCATATGTCAATGTTTCAGAAAGGTCAAGAAAGAAAACACAGCCATGCTTAAAATGGGGAGGGAGGTTGAAAGGGGTACTAGACCCAAGACAGTGCTCCATGCAGGACCCCAGGATGAAAACTCTAGTTGTGATGGGTGACGTGACTTTCTTCTGCTTAAGACAACACTGCCCATGGACACCTGCCTCCATCCCCCTGGGGAAGGTACAAAGATGACTTCCTGTGGTTCGTGCTCAAAAGTGGGGAGTGGCGGAGGGATTGATACAACCAAGATAAACCCAGTTACTCAGGCCTCTTGACATCCATGAGCTCAAATACACCAGCTCATTCCCTTCAAAGTCAAAATTACTGATAGTATTTTCTTAAGCTTTATCGTAGTCAAATATTCCCCTCCCTGTTTCCACTCTCATATTAGATTAGAGATGGTAAGCTTAAACTGAGGAAGCAGTCTGTCAAAAGCTAAGTGACCAGTTAATGGTCAAGTCTCCCTAAGCCCCATCATTTATCATCTAATAGGTCTACTCCATAACCAAAAAGAAAAAAAAGCTATTCCCTATCCATCCCAGTACCTAGAAGGGCCAGCTCTTGGATGTATCAGTTCTGTTTTAATACATTAATTTCTGCTTTTGTTACTTTTAGTGATCTCACTTAAACAGAAAACTTGTTTACGGAATTGGGCTAAAGCTATAGTTACAATTGAATGTTCTGTAATGTCTTTAAAAACATGTGTTTTTAAAAATTAAGGTTATGAGTTTACCTCTGGGTATTTGATTTGTTCTTTGAACTGGTAGTTATAAAGCAGAGCAGTTTAGATTGGAAGAGCATGGGAATTTTTTCTATTGCATAAATTATATTCCCTTGTGACAACGTAATTTCTGCCTTTTGAAATGTAAGATTCTCTGGCCTAGTACAAAATCTATTTTTATTAGCCTTTCATGGATGCTCAGGAAATTCACACTCTTAACAGGGTACAAAGTTCAATGTCTAATTGTCAGTTTAGCACAGAGCTCCATTTTTTTCTAAGAAAATCAGATAGGAGATGAAGAAATGTAACCCAACAGTCACATTCTTGGATATATCCCAGAGTATTCTCAGATTCATAAATATTCTAGAATATTCATTTTGGTGTTAAGGAAAGTTGGCAAAGAACCTAGACGTTCATTATAGGAAATGAAAAATAAAATTACAGAAGTTAGAAACCATGAACTCCATGTAGTGTAACAGCCAATTTTGGTGTTAAATGAAAATGAAAGATCTATAGCGCAATATCAGTTATGTAAATGAAAAATACATGCAACATTTTATATTACCCAAGGATAAATGCATATTTTCAGACATTTAACACACTCTAGAGTGATTAGCTATGGGAGAGGTTGAAACTGGAGTGAAAAATCAAGGATAAGGAGAGAAGAGGAAATAAAGGCTACAATTGTTCTGGTTTAGATCATTTGATATTTGGTACCTAAGACATCAGGCTCATGCGAGTCAGCTGATTTGTACTCAGATCCTTTGCCTCCCTCCCCCTGAAAACTACTATTTGCAGGTTCCCCTGCTGTGATGCGCAACTTCTAAGACAGCCCTTATGATCCCTGCTTCCTGGGATTCACACCATTCCATAACAACCTCCCCCTCCGTGTGGGCAGGACCTGTCACTTGTTTCTAACTAGTAGGACATAGCAAGGGTGATAGCATGTCACTTCCGTACTTATGTTTTATAAGACATCATCTGCATAAGATGAAGGTCACAATTTCCCTTTTGGCTTTAATGAAGCAGCCATCTGTGTTAGGGAAACCCATATGGTAAGGAAATTAGGGAAACCTCTAGAAACTGAGGACTGCTTCTGGCCAGAAGCCAGCCAGAAACTGACTCCCTCAGTCCAAAACAAGGAACTGAATTTTACTGACCATCTGAGTTTGGAAATAGATTCTTCCCCAGTCAGGCTTCTATATGAGAAGGTAGCCCAGCCAACACCTGAACTGCAGCTTTGAGAAACTCTGAAGCAGTCAAACAGGACCAGTTAAACTGTGCCCGACGCTTGAGCCTTAGGAACTGTGGTAACTGTGTATTGATTTCAGCTGCCAGGTTCAGTCATATTCTTGTGCAGCAATACGTAAACAAAACTCTCAACTTCTAGCTAGGTTCCGAAAATGGCACACTGACAGAATGTTGGGCAGAGGATACACAGCTCAAGTATTTACCTTCTGTTTCAGCTTTGAGTATCATCTCAGTGACTCTGTGTTACATGCTCCTGCCAGATAGCCTCACGTGACACCGGTTCCTAGGCTCTGGGAACACCAGACCCTCACTTTGTCTCACTAGCCTGCTGTTGCCAGTTCTCTGGGTTACTGCCCTCATCCCTTTTTGCTTTATTTTTATGGTAGCTATGTAATGAATTCTTTTGAAGTCTTTCCAATAAGGAAAACTGAGCCAACATTGACAAAAGGGCTGATCTTCAATGGATTTGTTCTTGAGTTATAATGAAGTATCATAAATATATGTAAAATATTGAGAAACAAGATCTAAGTAGAGTGATATGTCATTTATACATTGGATAATTCATATTGTTAAGATGCCCATTCTCCCCCATTGATCTATATCCTCAACACAACACCAAAGGAAAATAATTTTCTATAGTAACTGACATTCAAAAATTCATCTGGAAGTGGAAGTAGAAAGCCCAAGTCATTTTAATATAGAACAAAGCAATTTTATTACCTGATTTCAAGACTTAATAGAGCTACAATAATCAAGGCAGTCTGGTATTTGCATAACGTAGACATACATCACTTGTCATGTCAGGCTTTCTGGGAGGCAGATATTGAGAGAGTTAGGGATGCAAACATTTTGAAAGAGAAATGCCTTTGAAAGGGAAGGAGGAGGAAAGGTGGGTCGGGAGAATCCACCAGGTTGCAGTATAGACCTGACAAAGTCTCTGCAATGTAGAAAATTTGGTCCTGAGGGGAGGTCCAAAATGGATAGAAATAGCTAGGTCTTTGATCAAAGTAGTGGTGGATAAGGGCAAACTCTCCTCCGGGCAGCCTCCAGCCAATGACTGACCAAGGTGGTGGTACAGTAATCGGTTGGGGCAACCCTGAAAAGCACATGACCTCACGTCAAAAGCTAAGGCAGACCCTGAAGAGCTAACAGCTGAAAGATACCAGATAACCGTTTTTCTTGTACCTGGGCAGTGAGTCCTTTCCTGAATACATCAATAGAATAGGAAATCCAGAAATAAAGATCCGTTGGAACATAGGAAACTTAACAAAGGCACCCACATAATTCAGTGGGGAATATGTTTTCATATTATGACTAAAACTAGATATTTCATATGAAAGAGAGTTAACTACAAATCCTACCTCATACCTCAATCTACACATAAAGGTTAAGTTAGGTCTGTGATTCATTTCAAATTAAGTGCTAAAGCTACAAAAGTTTCTGAACTTACATAGGACTGCTATTGACCTGTTTATCCTCCCTCCTGGGGGATCTATAGCTGCTTTCGCACTACAGTGGCAGAGTTGAATTTGCAACAGAGACCATATGGCTCGCAAAGCCTAAATTATTTAGTACCTTAGCTTCTTCAGAAAAGATTTGCTCAGCCTTCCTATAGGGTGTGCTAGGTTATCTGGTCCAAGCAGCATAGGCTGGACCGACTGAAGAGCCTGTTTCTTCTATGGGCCCCACTTGGAGTTTGCAGGCTCTTTATACTCAATGTTTGCACGGCAGTAATCCTAACCTTACAGACAGCCCCACGCGGTGTTGTGCTGTATTCATGATGGAAGGTGTAATAATTCATCTTTTACTTTGCGCAGAACGTCCCAACATACCCTTGGTCACTGGTCTTGTAAAAGTCTGACTGATGTGGCAGGTCCTTGAATCTTTGGTTTGCCTTCCACCCCATGAAGCACATTGCTTTACCAATACCTCCAATGTGTTAGCCCCTTACTGCTCATCTAGACCAATTAGTATGTCATCAACAGAATGGATCAGTATGCCCTTCGGTGCGTTCAGATGGACCTGATCTCAACTTCAACAGAATATGCAAGTTGATGAAGCTCTGGAGCAAAATCAGATTTATGATGTCTATTCCTTGTAGATGTGAGCCACTTCTGATTCTCCGAAGATATTAACCATATTAACGGCTACATACCATGATCTGAGGCCAGGTTAATCAGTTCTAACAAAGGTAGACGTCACTGCAGCTGCTAACATCACTGCAGCTGTGATGGGGGCTACTACTAGTAGACCCAGCAAACTCGCTCCAGACTCTGGATTTTTTCAGCCACCAGACTGGTGAATTAGATGGATATAATGGGCACCATTATCCCTGTCTCCTTTCGATATTTTTTAAGTGGCGTAACTCTTCACCACTTCCTCCTGGGGTGTAATATTGTCTTGATTCTGGCTGGAAGAGAGCAGTTTTAGAAGCTCTCATTCGCCTACCGGGTAAAGCTACCATGGCCAAGGGCTCAATATGGGAAGTGCGCCAACCACCAAGTCAATTTATAATTACAGCAGTTGTCAATTTTATCGAGTACGGAATTGGGCAGGATGGGCGAACAGACCAATAGAACAGAATTTAGACACGAGCCCATGCATACATGGCAATTTAACATTGACTTAGATATATTGCTGGTCAGTGGGGAAAGAATGTACTATTTTATAGGTTATCCATAAGGAAAGAGAATTAGATATTTAATTCATCTGTAATTGATTTGTAAATGGTGTGAGGCTAATACTGAAGTGTGAGGCAGCACTTTAAGAAAATGAAGGATACTTTATGACTTTAAGGATGGGTTTCTTCATCTAAATCTAAATACTTTTCTAATTAATTTCTTTCTTATGAACTTGATTTAAACCAAGTCACTGTAAATTAAACTAGCACCTGGCTAAGCCAGTTTGGCCCCCAAGGAAAGGAAAATGGAGATGTAATTTTTTTTAAGATGTCGGGGGTTGGAGTTTATTAATTAATTAATTAATTTTTGCTGTGTTGGGTCTTTGTTTCTGTGCGTGGGTTTTCTCTAGTTGTGGCGAGCGGGGGCCACCCTTCATCGCGGTGCGCGGGCCTCTCACTATCGCGGCCTCTCTCGTTGCGGAGCACAGGCTCCAGACGCGCAGGCTCAGTAGCTGTGGCTCAAGGGCCTAGTTGCTCCGCGGCATGTGGGATCCTTCCAGACCAGGGCTCGAACCCGTGTCCCCTGCATTAGCAGGCAGATTCTCAACCACTGCACCACCAGGGAAGCCCTGGAGATGTAATTTAAGGGGGCCCTTGAGAAGCAGGAGACAGTTGTTGGTACATCACTTAAGACACTGAAGTATTACTGTATACATGGAGGTTCAGTAGGGCCTCAGCTTTGTTTCATAAAGTTCTCTGGAACCTGGGTACTCAGTCCCATTAGTTCAAGTTCATGCCAAGCAGGGGATTTCAGCAAAACCAAGATGTACTTTCTCTAGGAGATTTTGCTCTTGCTAACAGGACTTTCTTTTAAGGCAGAAGCGATTCAGGGCATTTCATCTCTTAGGTCTGTCCTGCACTTCTGTCCATAACTTGTACCACCACTACTATGTTTGCTCTTCTTTGTCACTGCCAGTCAGGACCAACACCCAGCCCTGATTGTGGGAACCACACTAACTACCTAGAACCTCAAAGTTCTGATATATCAGGGCTGTGCTATCAACTACAAGTTGAGGCCAGAGAACACGCTGTTCAATTCTATTTCGCTTCCCAAGTATCTCCTTCAGCTCGGTGTCGGGGCTGGAAGAGATGATCTGTAGCTGTAGCAGGGCACTACTCAATTAGGCCTGCCCTTCGACTCCTAGGCTGTGGGAGAGACAAGTACGACACAGGTAGCAGAGTTCCAAGACAGCCGTGAGAATGCATCTCAGCTCTGACTGCAGGGAGTGTGACTGATCACAATTCCTCCCTGCTGTGCTCTAAGATCTTTCACTGACTTTTTATGAAGGCCAAGCTTCTCATGATTACTCCCAGACAATGACTGATTGTCACAGAGATACTAAGGCAGGTCTATTCCTGGGGGATGTGGGACCCCTGACAAGCAGCTTTGGCTTGACTCTCCTTTGAGTTGCATTGCAGGCTGACATAGTTCTACTCAACCTTCATTCTGCCTTTCATTCCTTTACTTGAGGTCAGATCAGCGTTGCAGTCTGACAGCTCTCCAGCATCTTTGGACCTCTCCCCATTTTCTCACAGGTGTTTCTTGCATATTTAATCTAGTCTTGCCATCTTTCTTGCAGGACCTGGGCTATCACATTTCTTCAGTTTATAGGATTCACTATATATCAGAAGTGAGCCTACATAAACTGAGAACACTTTCCAACTTGCTGAGGCCAGAATAACCTTGATATTAACTTAAAAGGATGTTGCTAGAAAATAAAACTATAGGCCAATATGCCTCATAGGTATTGCAAAGATCCTTAAGCTTACCAAATCAAATCTAGCAAATATAAAAATATATCATGACCATGTGAACCTATCCTAGGAATGCCAGGTTAGTTTAAGTCAGTAATTTACCACACTAATAGATCATCTTGGGAAATGCAGGAAAAGCATGTCAATTTAATACCCACTTATTATAACAGTTCAGCAAACTGGGAGTAAAAGACAACTTTCTCATGAAAGGATGTTCATGAAAAACCTAGAACTTGCACAATCCTTAATTCTGAAATATTATTGCCTTCCAATCTTGTGGGAAAACGTTTAATGTCTACTTCTATTCAATACCATGTTATAGGTCATAGCCAGTGCAATAAGGCAAGAAGTGGTTTATAATATTTATGTTTACACGTGTGAAAGTTTTTATTTACCCTATGGAAGTGGGCAGTCAGGTAGACAACAGGCAGTGGGCTAGACCTGAGTTCCAGCACTGACAGCCTCAGCCCCCGTGGACTAAGGAAGGAATGAAGTTGGAGGTTTAAGGTACTTCACTCCACCTCCCATCCCAGAACCTGGGCACTGGGGTACCTCAATTGCAGTGCCTTTCCATAAGCTCCCAAGTAATACCTCAAGTCCCTGACAGTATGCAGCAAGTGCTGAGGGAAGAAGTGTGACTCAGATAAGCATGGACCTCGGCCAGTTGACTAGGGCTTATTCTAGGACAGCCCTTCCACCAAGGTCTTAGCCACCCTGCTTGTGAATGAGCAAGGATCAGAACAGGTAGGCAGAGCTTGGAGCAGAAATTTGCTACTAGGTGAGAACCAGAGGATCTACTTCTAGCCTCCTGGCCTCTTCTTACCCTACTGCTCTCCTTTCCCACCCCGGGCCAGCTCCGCTCAGATTGGGGGGGGGGCCAGGGAAGCCTAGGACCTCTGCCCTGGCTTCTACCTCCAGGGCCTACTTCACACCTATCTCCCCAGCCATCTTCCCGAGGTGCCAAGTAGGGGCTCGGGGAAGGGCACATTAGGACCCAAGGGACCTTCATCTCCTAAGTTCTCCTTCACCCCCCTAAGTTGTAAGGCACCTTCCTACTGCAACCCTCTACCAGACAAGTCGTTTAGATGTGGCTGTAAGAGCAGAACTGGGAAAACCTTGAGGCTCATAGCCTCTTCTCCTCTGGAGAATCTGTGAGATCAAACCACCTAATCTGTTAATGGGTAACAGACCTGCCCCCAAAGAAGAGGCTCCTCTGCCTTAGATACTGGGTGAGCTACGTATTTAAGACATCTTTACATATACACTTCAGTTAAATATAACGATAGAGGTTGGGCACGTACCAACGGTGCTGACTTCATTCATCATTCTCTTTAGTAAGGCTGCCCTGTCTCTAGATCAGTTTTGGTGAAGTCTTTTAGGACTCCATTTAACACAAACAGAGGCCTTGGCTTTAAGTACTTCCTGTTGTAATGTTTACTGCATTCTAATAACAAACTCATTGATTTCTTCTGATTGGCTTACATTATAGATGGCCAAGAGAACATTTTCCTATTCAAGGCTACCATAACAGATGAAGCAAGAGTAACAAGGGTAAAACTTGGTAGTCTTATTACTTAGTCAATTGTGTATTAAGATACAAGGTTTTGTAGGTGCTTGTAGTGTCTGTTGCCATATACCCTCTGCCCATTGCTGAGTTTAGCTGTAGTTCCATGGAAGCTGAGATTGATACACAGAGAGCAAGACGGGGGGTTAAACCGTCCACTTCTTGCCCCAGATCTGCTTCCGGTGAGAGCAGCCATTGAATAGCCCTAAGGCTAATACCTGAGAGCAACCATCTACCAGTGGAATGCAAAAATTCATTCAATAAATGTCCCTGCTTCCCAAGCTTCTGGCTTACAATGCTGCAAGGCATCCTCTCGAGGTTTCAGCAGAGCCAAGCTCCTATTGCCCATAACAAACCTCAATGCTTTCCTTCCTTTTCACTCTTGGTTCCCTCACTCCTGCTCTATGGGATTCATTCCCCAATACACCACTTGCACTGAAGTCTTTGTCTTGGGCTCTGCTTTCAAGGAAGCTGAGCTAAGGACAGTAGAAGGCCTTAGAAAACAGACTCTCAAGATACAAGTCTGGAACTAGAACAGCTTAAGAGCAGCAAGTACTGCGATGCTGCTGGTAAGTGGGGTGGTGATAATGCCCAGCTTGACGCAGTATTGCAGTTACTAAGACTCACCTGTGTTGCGTGCGGCTGGGGCACAGAGTGAAGGAGAAGCATGTGGATTACGCACTTGAATGATATGGGCACCACGGTCATTATAAGTTGTGGAGTTGGCTGGCACTTGTTAACGGCTTTGGAAGCCTGAAAGGATGACAGACTCAGAAGCCAACTTCAAAGAAAAAGCAACCAGCTCAGGACATGTGGCCATAGCCAGAGGCCTTCATGACAACCTTGGAAGGCCATCATGTCCTGCAGCTAAAGGGCTATAATAATTAGGTTATGGGTTTGAAGAGTGGCAAAGTTGCAAAAGAGACCATGCACAGTACTGGTACGTCTCCCATGCTGAAGCCAAAACCCAATAAGGAAGGAACAGTACTCAAGACATGGGTCAGGTTATGCTAAGTAGATAAACCCAAGAATGTTTGGTCAGATTCCTTTGAAAACTCCAGGTTGGCAGAAGCAAGCTCCTACCACCTGCAAGTGGCGAGCCACTGGTCATCGCCTAAAGACCATGCTACTCCACTTGATAATGCTTGTCATCAAGATTATCCCTCCCTTTTCCTCATTGTATAAAGAGACCTCAAATCGTGTAAGTTAGAGCAAAATGAGAAGACAAATATCTTGCAGACAAAGGACCAAGATAAAAACCCACAAGACCAAATAAATGAAGAGGAAATAGGCAAACTACCTGAAAAACAATTCAGAGTAATGATAGTAAAGATGATCCAAACCCTCAGAAACAGAATAGAGAAAATACAAGAAACATTTAACAAGGACCTAGAAGAACTAAAGAGCAAACAGTAATGAACAATACAGTAACTGAAATTAAAAATACTCTAGAAGGAATCAATAGCAGAATAACTGAGGCAGAAGAACGGATAAGTGAGCTGGAAGACAGAATGGTAGAATTCACTGCCACAGAGCAGAATAAAAAGAACCAAAAGAACGGAGGACAGTCTCAGACCTCTGGGACAATATTAAGCACACCAACATTTGAATTATAGGCATCCCAGAAGAAGAAAAAGGGTATGATAAAATATTTGGAGATTATAGTCGAAAGCTTCCAACATGGGAAAGGAAATAGTCAGCCAAGTCCAGGAAGTGCAGAGAGTCCTATACAGGATAAACCCAAGGAGAAACACGCCGAGACACATAGTAATCAAACTAACAAAAATTAAACACAAAGAAAAAAACATTAAAAGCAGCAAGGGAAAAGCAACAGATAACATACAAGGGAATCCCCATAAGGTTAACAGCTGCTCTTTCAACAGAAACTCTGCTGGCCAGAAGGGAGTGGCAGGATATATTTAAAGTGATGAAAGGGAAAAACCTACAACGAAGATTACTCTACCCGGCAAGGATCTCATTCAGATTCGATGGAGAAATCAAAAGCTTTACAGACAAGCAAAAGCTAAGAGAATTCAGCACCACCAAACCAGCTTTACAATAAATGCTAAAGGAACTTCTCTAGGCAGGAAACACAAGAGAAGGAAAAGACCTACAAAAACAAACCCAAAACAATTAAGAAAATTGTAATAGGAAAATACACATCAATAATTACCTTAAATGTCGATGGATAAATGCTCCAAAAGAATAAGAATTGCAGCATCTTATTCATCCAAAAATATGGAGTTAAATCCCTGCTGGTTACAGAAATGAAGACCCTACATGTTCCCTGCATGTGGCTTCCAGGCTCTGTGGAGCTCCCATACACCCTTGCTCCCTAAACAAGATTAATCTCGTTTTCTTAGTCTTTTTACCAGGGAGGTCAGCTACCTCCATTTTCTAATGGAGTTCAATTAGATAATAAATCAATTCTGATTAAGGAGGCATTATCCTCCTGCTGAGGTGCCAGAGCCTCAGCTTGGGAAAGCTGCTGTGTTGGGGATTGTTTGAAGGAAGAAAAGAAAATCGCTGTTCTAGGGATTGTTCTCCTCCTAACAAGTGGTTTTGCTTTAACAAAGCAAAAAAGTTAACATATCTTTCTTCAACTTGTTTTTGATTTAGCATAGCACTCTTTGCTATTTGAGAACTTTGTCAATGCTACACAAGTGTAATTTCAGTCCATGTCAGAAGGATGTCTGGCAGTAAGACATAGCTGAAGAGGACACTGTGTAATATAGTTGTACTACAAAAGTTTTTAAAACTTTACATACTGATTAACTCATCTCAGAAATAAAACATTCCACACAGTAACAAAGATTCCTTGGGTTGCCCTCAACATGAGATCATGTCGTCAATATCTCACATCTAAACGAACAAGGCTTTGAAGATGGAGATGACATACGTGGAGCCCCAACTCAAACTCAACCTGACTTCCAATTTCAGCCATGGCCTGAATTTGAAGCCTTACTTCAAGATTTCAGACAGCACCATGCCAGCAACTCACTTCAAGCTTATAACCCTTTGCCCAGAGTGAGCCCCTCTGCATTCACTTTCCAATCCAGGGCTCCCCCAATTCCATGGAGGCAGGCAGGAGCCTGCTAAGCTTTAAAGAAGCTCACAGCACATAAGCTGATGGTTAAACACTCCTGGCTCTTCATCCTTCAAGCAAATAATTCCTGGAGGTGTTTTGATGGATCTGAGAGGTCTCAGCAGAATTAAGCCCCTGATATTAACAGCAGGGATACCAATGCCCTTTCTTCCGTCTCCTCCTGTTTGACCACACCCCAAATAAGATACCCTTACACAAGTCCTCCCTCACGTTTTTAAGGGAATCCAGGCTAAGACCAAGATCCCTTCATACCCAGCCAGATGAGGAACACAGCCTCAGCATGGGTCGAGTTGAGTACGTTTTATAACCAAGTTAGATTTATTGAGAAAGTTCTATTCTTAAGTTTCTGGCTCAGGCAAGAAAGTCACTTGACATCTACCCAAGTTCATTTCCATCAACTAATAGTTGCCTACCACTGCTCAGGGACCTGTCACATAGATCATTCAAGTTTATAAGGGGGAAGTTTCAGGAAGACAGGACTAAATTTGAAGCTTCTCAAGGATCAGAACAGAGACAAGTTAGTTAATTCCAGCACTTTTCCAACCAACTCGAGGAGAACTGAGTTTGCACATGCCTCTTGCTTCTCCCATGTTCTTTGTTACTCAGTTCTGACCACTGAATAGCTTTCCCCACATCTTAGACCTGAGACCCTCTTTTCAAGAGACATTTAAGAAGCCTTCTTGAAACTTAACAGGCGTTAGAAATAGACATTTGACAAATGCATGCCCCACAGAAACTTCAGAGGTATGTCTTGAAGCAAGTGAAGTTGGTGGTGGTGGACAAGTAGAAGAGATGGATTAAACCTGCTCAGGCACTTCAAGGACGCAGGCTCTGGAGAAAGGCATCATATACACGTGTACACATTAAGGGATTCTCCACACAAGTCCACCTTGACATTGCCTTATGGAGCTGCTAACTCCCAAGTACCATCAGTTAGTGGTGTTCACTTCAATATGGAATGCTTTCTCAGTCCTCCAAACTCCAGCTCACACACTGGTGGCCCGTTAGAACCCTACACTTCAGAATTTCACTGCCATTCATAAGCATTCTGGAGTCTTACATGACTAAGCAGCTGATGAATATTCTATTTAATCACATAAGAACTGTCCCTTTACATAAGTCTGTGCAGAGTTGCTTGTAAGCCTGAGTAGGCATTAATAGCCCATAGTTACCCAACTCCTATGCAATTCAAGTCTGAATTGACAGTGGCAATACTAAATCTTTCTCCTTGAAGTTAATGTCATATGAAAGTTAAAGCTTCAGCCATAAGACTTCAGGCATCTTAATCTAGATCTGTTAAATTGCTACTTAATTGTCTTGAAGATGGAGGCTGGTGAGCAACCATTCGGCACGCACATATGCCGCTTTTAGCAGGGCGCTGAGGACCCTCAGGGTGAGGTCAGAATAAAGTTTCTAGAAGGGTTCTCAGAAGGTTGAGTTTCTTGGGGCTTCACCCACTTTAAGGAAGCATGCTAATGGCTAAGTCCATGGTATGTCCAGTTTGATGGAGCTCATAGGAAAGGTGGCCATCCCAAAAAACTGTATCCAGATAGAGCTAGTTTCCAAGAATCTCAGAAAGTTCATAAACCAGATTCAAATAATGTTACTATTAGTGTTACTTTCTAGTTCCGACAGTCACCTTTCCAGTCCTGGAATTTTACCATTTGAAATAGTGGATATGAACAAAGTGAAAACTAACGAATAGCCCAGAAGACCAGAAATGCTGGGTTGAGGCTAAAATGTAAGTAAATGCTCAAGTTATCAGGGACAGTATGCAAACACAGCTGGAGGGGGTGACAGGAGCCTGAGTCATTCTCTCCCCAAACCCAACTTCCCTGTGTCCCCAGGCTGGCAGAATAGGTACAGAGAAAGCCCTCCTGTTGAAGAGATAGGTCTGCGTCTAACCTGAAAGCATCTCTAACAAGGTATGCGATGATCTAAAGTTTTCCCACTAGTGCATGTCCTATGTTGTGTAGTAGAATCTTAGCCCATCACCACCCCCTACCCAGCCACTACCACGGTAGGGGGTACCTGAAGCCCGTGGGTTGTTGCAGCCTCTGCTGAAGCCTTTATCCTAGAGTCTTCCTCCCAAGCACATTCTGCTCCTGGCTTCTGATCTGATTCACTCTCCCACTTTGTTTTTATCTCCGCCACCAGTGCCTGATACTATTCCTTTGGAGAGGGCGTTCCTTTGACAAGGACAATTCACGTTGTCCCTTTGACCCCACATGCTCCCACATGGTCACCTTCTCTGCTGCTTGTCCAACCCTGTAGGTGGTACCTAGTTGTTACTTGTAGTTGGAGCTGGGTAACTCCAATACTAACCATTCCAAGCATGACCTTCATTCTGTTCAATTTAGTAACCAAGATGAAAGACCCTTTGGTTCCTTCTCCCCACTGTGCTGCCAGCTCTACCAACAACCCTTCTTAGAGCAAAGGGAATTTCCAGAAGCTCACGCCTCCCACTCCTTAGGTAAGTCAGCAGGTTCCACTCACACGTTGCCCCTCAAAGAGGGACACTGGCATTGCTCCAAGCATGCCAGGATGGGGTCCTGTCACATGGAATGCTGACGATCTGCCCACTTTAGCAGTTAGCCCAGGAGGTGAGATTGACATACTCCTGCCGGTCGACATGAATGTTTGCCTCTTGTTAATTAGATCATGTTTCTTCATTTCTAAGTGCTTATGTCAAAGGTGCGGGTAGCTAATTAAGCCAGAAGGAGAGATCGCTAGAACGAGTTTTTCCAGCTGAGTACAAAACACAGCGGACATTCCCATCTCTGGCTTGTGGGACTTCCCAAGGTAGTTCTCAGAAGTTGTCGCGAAGTTCTCACGTCCAATCCCATGTCGAATGCCTGATGGACAAGGGAAAGTAGATCTTCTCCTTCTGAGCGTGTGCACATGAGGTCCTTAAGCACAGTGATGCTCAAGAGACTGAGGGTTGGAACTGGCCAGGAGAGGGAAGAAAAGGGGCCATCAGGTATCAGAATGGAGGCCTATAGATCCTGTCAAAGGGGGAAGGCTGAGGCCACAGCTTAGGAACAGGAGATGCGGATATTCCAAAGTTATTATATAGTGAGCTTGTCAACGCCCACACCCAAACCTGCCCACTACTAACCAAACGGCACCCAAAGGAGTTTGACTTGGGTGAACTGGGCAGGTGGGGAGTCTTGTCCTTGGCAGGAATCCTTCCCACTTAAGTCTCTGCAGTGAACCATCTGAACCAGCAGCTCAAATAGAATTTAGATAGAAAAATGCATGAAGCAGAACCAAGAGGTCACCTACGGCAGAGCACCAATGGGATGGATTTAAGAGACCATGTCCCCTCTCTGGAGAACTCAGGTCCCTGTAAATGACCAGATCAGGCAATGCACAACTTGGTGGGCTTACAGCACTTGTGAATTGTGATTCAGGAGGGGGAATTTGGTCCTGAAGAGCTTTGAAGGGCTTTCTTTTCTAGTCATTCTGAAGCCTTACACCTGTCCAAACGCTAGCAAGTGAGGAGCAGACGTCTGAGAGATTTCTCCAGCGACATGAGACAGCCGTACTGGAAGATCTGAAGCTTCGCTGCTCCTTTCCACACGAAGCAAGGCAGGACAGTGTGGAAACTCGTTGGCTGGAGGCGAGAAACAGGACTGACTTCCCAACAAAGCACCAGAGGGAAGAGCCCCCTAGCCATACGTACACTCAGTCCCGAAAGAGCCTTGAGAACCGGTTCCTGTACTGCCCCTCACAGATCCAATATTCCCCACTCACCTCCAGCCATACGCAGTGCTGGCCTAGGACAAGGTCAGGTGGGAGCCGTGGACTCTCAAGCCGCCGCTACTTTTCTATCCTTTCCTGCTTGGGGGCAGTGCTTGTGTTTCTCATCTTCCTAGACAGGCAAGGTACATCTCCAGGAGGTTGTTCTGTTGGGTGGGATACCTCTCTTGAAGACCCTGGACCCTTTCTCCATGCCCAACACCACGCCCAGGAGGTAGAACTCGTGAAAGTGCGGAGCCCCCTAAACCTGGGCCCCCCTAAAGCTTATCCTCAGGTAAGTGTACACTGAGCCTCCGTCGATTTGTTGATTATCCTTTAAGTGTTCCTGCTGGTTACTCACTCCAGCCACAGCTTTCATTCCTGGCAAACTGTTTTTTTCTGTCTCTCCAGTTTTCAGGGCAGAATTTTGTCCTGTGACCTCAAGCCTCTGAGATAAGAGTTGTTGCTTCAGTGAATTCCTCACTCCTGTCCTTACAGCAAGAAAGCCAATTTCCAAGCTCTTTTCATCTTGGGGCAGAAGGTCAAAGTCTAGTTAGGTTAACTTAGAATAAAAGCATCTCAAGTCAAAGAGGTTGACAGTCCAGTACATTTCATTGAAACGTTTTGTAGTAATTTAGAACAATATTCCCTTCGTATTTAAAGGGATGGAAGCCTGAAGTTGTCCTGTTTCATTCTACTATTGAAGCAAGGAAGGTCTTTCTAAGAAATTCCAGCCACCCTGAAGAAAGCCACTGGCCAACTAGGTATGAAACAAGCATTTAATTTACAAGGTGGTCTTCAAGATGGGCAGAAAATCTGCAACACCCTTGAGATAAAGTGCACCTTTCTGAAACAAAGGAACTGGGAGACTGCAGACTGAAGACTTTATAGGAAAACCAACTAGTTCTGAAATTATGAGTATGGACAGATCGATCTGCAGGGTCTCAAGCTTCTCCGTGACTCTCATCTTGATAAGAGCAGGAATCATTTACTCTAAGATTTTTCTTCTGCCAATTAGGTTTTCCTTAAAGAGAACAGAATTAAGACTGTCAAGTGAAAGTGTACATGGGATTGTGGAGACTTGGAAAAAGCCAGTTCCAGAAGAGTCTATCTAGTGGTAAGACCTTGGGTCTCTAGAAAGTGGTTGAAATATCATTCCTGTCCTTCCTGGCCCTGCAGTGCTGTCACCAAGGAAGATCATTCTGGGACATCCCAGAGAGGAAAGATGAAATCAGGGACTGATACTGGAACAAGAGCAGGGTGTCAGTCTGCCTTCACCTCAAGTATCCTAAAGAATCTTTCAAAGAAAAAGGATGGCAGAAGAGGCGATTTCTTCCCATCTCCCTACCCAGGGCTACCTCTTAGCCTGAGTCTGTCATGCAAGTCCCTACATTACCTCAAGTCACCCTAAGAGTTTGGGCTGCCATAGTGCCACCACTTAAGATCAGACCAGACATGCTATGAGCTGGTCCAAAAGCTACCCAGACCCATGAAGGGAGCCTGATGGGCTGGAGAACAGGAGTCAAGTGTTCAGAGACTAAGCCATCTCTGTAGAGGCCCATGGCTTGTGACAAGTGGAGTCTGGCAGAGGGGTGGGAGCCCCTGTAAACCAGAGCTGCCCTCAAGAGGGCCTCCTCCCCCAGGGCCCAAGCAGGGAGGCTCCTTTATTCCTCAGGGAGTGGCTTCTGTCCTTCCTGTGAGGAGGCCTGTGCTTGAGGACGCAGCTGCATGAACCCCGCCACTACATCTCACCTACCACTGGTCCCAGGATAAGTCCAAGTTACCCAAAGGCTATGCAGTTTAGTGATGAAGAGGGAACCCCAGGAACCAACCTGGAAGAGGGAGATGAAGCCCAGCTAAGGCTTGAGGGTAGCTTACACTAAGGGGAGGGAGCTACACAGAGGATAGAAGCCTCTCAAACACACCTGGATGGAACTGATACCAGGTGACTTGGGCAGGTACGTGAGGACAGGCCTGTCAGTAGTTAGTCACAGGACTGGCAGTAAGTCAAGATTCCTATGATCACCATCAAAGCCTCATGGCTCAGAGTTAGCTTTTAGTTTACCCATTTGCACAGGTCAGATGCTCAGAGAACTTAAGCAACTCATTCAAGGCATGAGAAACAAGCAGCAGAATCCAGGCTGAAGCTGTATGTGGCCCTGAGGCATGTGACCTCAACCTTTTGGCTTTAAGACCCTCCATGGCAGAGAATGTGGTGGGCCAATTTAGAGCTTCGTCAGGAGCCGCTTCCCTGTAGCGAACCTACAGTCTAGATTCCGCCTAGCTCTGGACCCATCCTCCTCTCCACTCAGATGGGAGGAGTTCTCCTGCTGTAAAGAAAGCAGGATACGGAAGCAAGCCCAAATAAGCAATTGGATTGATCAGCCCATTATCAGAGGCAGCTGTCAGCCCCATGTTAGCCGTCGCTTAGCATGCTCCTACCTGGCTGCCAGCCGAGTGAGGCCAGGACCCCTCCAGGACTATAACGTGCAAGTGTGTGCACTTCAGACTCGCGGCTGAAGTCACCCAGGTGAGGTTGGATCTGAGGGGCAGCCCAGACGGCACAGCACCCAGGCCCTTTCAGGCTCAGGCACATACTGGCCCTGGGTTTCAGTCACTGCCTGACCCCAGGGACTTGATGCTAAGCAGAGCGCTGGGCTGAATATGAGATCCTGGCTATCTTTATGGAATAAGTTACAGCTGTGGCTACGTGACCCTGAGGCCAAGAACTCAGGTTGCAGCCAGTGGCGCTTGTAGACAAACTGGCAAAGGGAGGCTTCAACCTAAAAGATCAAGATTCTGTCTGTCCCCCTACTTTTAGTCTTTCATTAGGGCAGAAAATGCGGTTTTAAGTGAACTCTTCCAGGTGAGCCGGCCTGGTGGCTCTGACTGTGTTAAAAAGTCAGCCGTACTTTGAACCCTGAGCAATTAACAAGCAACTTTCATCCAGGTCTTAACATATGGCATTTGAAGCAACTGTTCAGGATAAGAACAGGCTCATACAATCCAGGGACAGAGGCTGCCTGGGTAGGTGAGGGAGCTATGCAAGCATGAGGTACCCAGCTGGGTTCAGAGAGCCTGCCAGGCTACAGGGAGGTTATAAGATAATTATAACAGACTAACAGGAGGTTCCACGCTGCAGGAAGGAAGGTGCCAAGTAAGACGCCTGTGACACAGAATTCCAGGAGCTCTGCACCAGGTGGGGCACTCTACCGGGCAGCAGCTAATGTGTACTGAGCACATACTACGATGGGCACTGCTCTACAGTCTCATCACATCACAAGACCTGTTTAAAGCCAGTTTCCCAGCGATCAGTCACTTGCCCAGGTTCTCAGAGCTAGTAAGCGACAGAGCCAAGGACGTAGCCCAGGTGAGCTCCAGCCCATATCCTGTCACACACCACGTGGCTACGAGGGCACTTCCGTGAGACTGAGGCTCTGGTCAACAGTGGCTCCACTGCAAGTCCCGAACGCAGACAGATCCCAGACCTCAGCACTCCCACCTCCCAATTTCAACAAAAGCGATAGCTCCTGAAACGAAGTCATTTTCAGAGGAGCTGCCTTACAAACTGATACTTAAGCCCTCATCAAGCTTGGCCCAGAACTGGTTCTGCTGGGTAAACTCCACACCAACAGGCCTCACCCAATTTTCAGATGAGGTCGGCACTGCCCACTCAGTTTCCCAGTTTAGCAGGTTGAGCTGCATCCAGGCCCTGGCTTCTCCCACTTCTCAGGCCAGCACATGTGGTCACTTGCCTGTTGATTCCCTGGAGTTCCTCTTCTGAGCACTTAAGACTTTATTTGCTTCTTTAAAACCTTCTTCAGCCTGTTGGAGTTTGTTTTAATACTGGGCCCTTCCAGACAGGCCAGGATCATCACCCCTATGCTGTAGGCGCTGCAGTCATCACAGCTATGGGGCTCTACGAGCTACTCTTCCAGGTGAGAGAGGACCTCAATCTAGACCTATGCCAGCAGGGAGCCCCCAGGAGGTGTTTAGCTATGATTCTATTAGAGAAACTCCAGTCAGTCCAGTTCCTACTTGGGCACTCCCCTGGAATGGATCCTCCCCTAAGGAGGATTTGGATAACACAAACCACAGGAAGACACCCTCATCTTCAAGGGCTGATGCCTTAACTACTATCTGTTGTCCTAGTTCAACTCACATTGATACTCTTTTCAGCTGGAGAGAAACATGTGGGTCTCCAAACTCATTTTAGTTTTTGCCAGATTTATCTATCCTGGCTTTGCCAAGAGCAAACCCTACTCTGCAGTAGCTTATTCCCAGAAGAGAACTTGAGGATGCTTAAAAGGAGCAAAAGGAAAGCAAGTGGGACTGCCATCTCTGAGACCTGGCCACAGAAGCCAGGCCACAGTTTGTTTGGAACGGACTTGAGCAGGAAAGCCGAGTTTATCACCCCATCAGAGGAAGGGCTAGAGCTAAGTCACTGCCTACCGGGAGCTAGAGTTTTTGGCTTTTGCGAGTGAGAGACAGCAAAGCCATCCCCTCCGGGGCACACACTCCAACTCAGGGCCCTATGCTCTCCGTGTTAGCTCAAAGCTTACAGCTGTGGAGTTCGGCAGAGCTAGCCTTCCTCCACCCCATGCCCACCAACAGGCCATCAGTCTCTGGAACAACCCACGCCCAGAAAGAGATCATTCCCAGAGAAAAGACAGCTTTGCCAAACAAGGAAGAAACCCTAGCTTTGTTTTAGCTACCAAGAGACGTTTTTAAAGCTTCTACCAGTTGAGAAAAGAAAGCCTATGGATAAAGTCTTCCAGCTGTAAGAAAGCTGGCAGGAAAAGTCCCCTGGAGAAAGAATCAGGAGCCTTAGTCTTATGACCCCAGGACTATCTGTGAAGAGAACAGAGGAAAACCACCACACAAGAGAGCACCAACAGCGACTGGCGTTTGGAGGCAGCCCCCAGCCGCTGCACCTCCTTCCCAGAGTTTCCCCCCCACCTTCAGGCTTTTTCTGCTTTCCCCACTCCAGCTCCGAGGACCCTTCACAGGTACCACCACACCCACCAAGCTCCCGCAGCCACAACCTTCCCAACCACACCGTACGACTGCCCTGAGTGCAAGTTTTATGGGCCACGAGCCTAGTCCCACCCCTGCCCCAATGCATTCTGGGTGCGCAGCAGCTCCTCTGTTTCTCATTGGCTCCCTCCCTCTCAACCAGCAGCTAGCTCCCACCCCCTCCGCTCATTTCCTGTTTGTAAGTCACCAACTGCAGTGAAAGCAAGGGGACGCTTTAATTGTAGTCAGCACCCAACCCTTGCTTAAAAACGATCCCAGCAGCGATTTTGATTGGAAAACGAGAGAGTCTCTTCAAAGGCAGAATATATCATTCTTTTCTACGTTCACCCAAATTCCCTGTTGTTAAGAATCACCCAAAGTGCTTATAAATCAGGGCTCTTTCCTGGAAATTATGATTCAGAAGGTCTTGAATGAGGTCTTGGGAGTCTGGTTTTCCAGGAGCATCCCGAGGATTTGTGTCTTTAAGGACATTGGCAAACTGCTAAAAGATGGTATTCAAAAATTCCCTTCTGGCCGGTAGGGAAGATGGCGGAAGAGTAAGACGCAGAGATCACCTTCCTCCCCACAGATACACCAAAAATTCCCTTGTAAGAAATGGCTTCTGTTTACCTGTTATGGGTATCCCAGTATTCCCCATTCCTCCTTTGGATCTGAGTTTCTCCAGCAGCTGCCCCGAACAAGCATTGTTTCTGGAAAAGAAAGAAAAACGCAGAGTTTTAGAGGGGGCAGCCCTAGTCCTGATTTTCACAACCTCTCTGCCCTCCAAGGAATGAGCCACAGGTGGGAAGCATCCTATATAAGTCAATTCACTGGAATCAGTTTATGAGTTTAGCCGCTGGTCGCCTTCTGGATCTGAGTGAGGTGATGGGGTCAGGCAGGAGCCTTTCGATGAGAGGAACTTGGGGGTGGAATGAGAAAGTTTGAGGGCAGCCAGAAGATGGTGGGAACACGCAGGACCTTTGGCCAGAAGATGGCTTTCTGTGCACCATGCCTGTGGCAAGGGAACTTAAGATAACCACCCTGGGATCAGAATAACTTCAAGAAAGGAAAAACGTTAAACTCAGTGGTTAATTCTCTTTCTTGTTGCGTATTTGAAAGCTGATTCTGTGAACATCAACTTGTTTCCTGTAAAATCTTTCAAAATCACTGTCAATTCCCGCCCTCTTTCAACAGGTGCTTCATTGTTCTGACTTCCTGTCTTTACTCCTGCGGTTCCTCAGTCAGTCCTTTTCCTCATTGTCTGCCACAAAATTCTATCCATTATTTGAGAGCCAGCTGAGATGCTAAATCTTTGTGGTATCTTCTCTGATCTCCCAGGTTGATTCCACCTGGTCACCAAGTGTTTGTCAAGCATTTTCTGAGGTGGTTAGGGAATTGAGATGGCCAACATCTGGTCTTCTCCCTAAAGGACCTCACACCCTGATTAATAAATTGCTCTTGCTTTGCTCTGTCATAGCATCACTTGCATCTCCGTATAACACACACTCCATTTGCTTTGTGTTCAGTTGCTGTCACACTTGTCTACATCACTGCATTGTAAGTACCTGGAAGGATGACTTCTTCAAACCTGTGCCAAGAATGTGGTACAAACGTAATGTGTTTTTTTTTTTTGTGTGGTACACGGGCCTCTCACTGTTGTGGCCTCTCCCGTTGCGGAGCACAGGCTCCGGACGCACAGGCTCAGCGGCCATGGCTCACGGGCGCAGCCGCTCTGCGGCATGTGGGATCTTCCCAGACCGGGGCACGAACCCGTGTCCCCTGCATCGGCAGGCGGACTCTCAACCACTGAGCCACCAGGGAAGCCCTGTAATGTGTTTCTTGAATGAATGATTGAAAAAAAGAAAAAGGAGGAGGAGATGGCCACAGAGAAATCAAGTAAATTCTGCCTTCTTCAATGTTTTCTCTGTAGCCTCAGAGTTGGGTCTGGGGGGACATGAGAGAAAGTTCTAGACTTCCTTGGGCTCTAAAAACAGTTCCAACTCCATAAAGCTAGCCTGTAAGATCAGGAAGAGCACATATTACCAGAGTGAGAGAAGGAAGAGACTTCACGGCAAGAACTAGGTTTCCTCTCCTTTACCCATAGTTTATGAGTTCAAGTTCTACTTGACACAGCTATGAATAAACTTTGAGAACTTGGGAGGGGGTATAGTGTGGTCTTTAAACATGCAGACTCTGGGTTCACATCCTGGCTCTGTGGCTTACTAGCCTGTAACCTTATGTGACTTTGTCCAAGTTATGTAATCTCTTTTAAGCTTCAGTTTCTTTGTAGGTAAAATGGGGATGATTATAATAGTACTCATCTCCCAGGATTATTGTGAGGTTTAAATCAGCTAATACATAGAAAACAGAAGAGTGACTGGCACATAGTAAGTACTAAATTATTACTATCACCATCATCTGCCATGTACCATTCTTGCAGAAATCATAACAGTTAAACCTTATTGGGCTAGATATAATTCACTTGTTCTAAGAGAAAAAATGTAAATTCAACACAGAGGTAGACCAAAGTCTAGGCAACAGAGGCATATTGAGAATTGCTGGGAGGTTAAAGGGGTGTTTGTAAAGGCTCCTAACCCATTGCATGGGCACCCATGCCTTCCCCCACTTAGTCCACATGCTCCTGGTAGAGTCAGATCTCTGAACACAAGAGGGCCTTGTGGGGCTCAGGATGGAGAGGGTGACTGATGTGTTCATACTCTTGTTATTGGAGAAGATGAATTATCCATTTTCAAAGAAATAAACTATAAATGATTAATTTTGTCTGTGATGTATAATGACTTTGCATCATGAGGGCTGTCATTGTATCATAATAATAAGACGAAACAACCTTATGGGTTTCTAATTAGTTTCTGGAAGAAGAGTCTTCTATGGGGCTGGGGCAGCCGTGGCAGGTGAGTATTTGAGTAGGAACGGAAGTACGAAGAGCAAGCCTACAACCTGTGGGGCAGAGTCTCCTCCCCTAGTGAAATTCCCTGTGAAAATACCCATCCCTGAGCTCGGGCCTTGGCAGAGACGGGCAATTAGATCACTTTCATTGGTGGTGGCTGAAGGAGGTGTGAGTGTGTGTGAGAGGGAGAGGTGGAGGCTGTCCTGAAGAGGGTGGTTTCTTGTCATGTCCCTGGCAGGATGGGGACAGTCATCCCTGTGCACCTGCTCCCAACTCCACGCTTACCTGGAACCCTGAGGGCTTTCCTCTAAACCAGGGCTTCTCACATGTCACTGTGTGTACAAGTCCCCCGGGGACCTTGTTAAAATGTAGACTCGGATTCAGTAGGTATGGGTTGGGGTCCAAGATCCTGCATTTTCAGATGTTTCCAGGTGATGCTCACGCTGCTGGTATTGGGAACAGACTGTGACAAGGTCAAAGACTTTGTATTCAACAGCATCATCACCACCAGGGAGCTCTTTAGAAATGCAAATTCTCGGGCCCTTCCTCAGAATCAGAAACTTGTTTTAACAAGCCATCCAGGAGATCTTTGTTCATGCTGGAATTCTAGAACCACTGTTATGGATGATACATGAACTAGTCTCATTGGAAGGACAGATGAGCTTTCAGAAAAGGGATATTCAACCAGCATAGAACCCGAGGGTGGGAAGACTTGCCCAAGAGGTTACCCAGTCAAGCCATCTTCCACGTGGGCCCTGGAACAAGTCCTTTGAACCAGGGGGTGGACCACACCCTTTATGGAACCTTCCGTAGGAGCTCATTCTGGTGAGGGTGCTTTCCTGCAGTTCTAGCTCCCAGCATCCACGAGGCGAAGCCCTGTGGTGGGCATTTCACCGAAGGGGTAGAGGAGAAAAGGATTTGTGCTTGGTAGAAAGAAAGTGGATGCAGAGAAAGGCGGGGTGGGTGGCGTCTCTGGCCTTGCTGCTAACTCAGTACATTCACATACAGACACTGCCCCGGGCTGGTGAACAGAAGTCTACCTTGGGGTGGATACAAACCGAGTTCTCAGGGCCTGAGTGGGGTCCTTGAGCTCAGAGGAGAGATGGAAAGGACAGGGGAACACTTTTCACAAAATTCCCCCGCTACCTTCACATCCAGTTAATTAACTAAATTAAACCCTAAAGCCTGACTCATTTTGGAGGGGACCTTTGATGTCTCTGAGCACCGAGCCCAGGGAGGTGGGTAGTGCCGGGCCCGGGAACCTCTCCCATGGATGGCTGAGCAGCATTCTGTTAATTGTGGCTATTAAACTGCTTTCCTGGGAGCCGTTTTTGAATCATGTGAAATAGATTAAGAGTCTGTTTTGAATCCCTCAGGGTTTCCTGTGGTGCATAATTATAGATGAACTGGAATAAGAATTCAAGTCAACAATTACTTTAATGAGATGTCTGAGGAGCATGGCCCAGCAAGGCAGAGGGCAGAGGAGGAGCTGGGAGAGGGTGTGGGGGGCAGGAGACAAGAGAAACTGGAGGAGGTGAGGGAGGTAGGGAAACTGGCAGGAGGAGGGGGCAAAGGCATGAAGAATTCTGCAAGGAGGTGAGTGGAAGAGGGAGAGGAGGAATGCAGAGCAAGGGAGCCAGAGAAGCAAACAAAGGACAGGGGAGCAGCGTTCACTGTGTCCCACCACGTGCCTGGAGCATTTTGAAAGGTGAAGAGGGAAAACATTCAGTAAACAAGAGAATGATACTGGGTATCCATGGAGAGGTTCGCAGTCTTAGATTCCGATATTCCTCTCTTGAATTTATCTGGAGACAGTGCAGAGGTATTGACAATGGGCTTTGTCATCAGATAGACTTGGGCCTAATTCCTGATCCTTCCCTTTTTGACCTGGGTGACTCTTGACAAGTCACTAAACCTCTTTGAGCCTGTTTCCTCATCTGTAAAATGAGGGTTAACTGCATAAGGTGCATGTCTCTTGTCTGTTCAGGCTATTATAAAAAATTACCATAGACTAGGTAGCTTAAAAATAACAGAAATTTATTTCTCACAGTCCTAGAGGCTGGAAAATCCAAGATCAAGGAAGACTTGGTGTCTGGTGAGAGCCTATTTTTTGGTTCCTAGGCAGCTGTCTTTTCACTATGTCCTCACATGGTGGACGGAGTGAAGGATCCATCTGGGGCCTTTTTGAAAAGGGCACTAATCCCACTCATGAGGGCTCCGCTCTCATGACCTAAACATCTCCCAAAGGCCCCACCTCCAAACACCAGCACATTGGAGATTAGGCTTCAACTGATGAATTTTGCTGGGACACAAATATTCAGTCCATAGCAGTGTATAACACTCCTAGCATGAACTACTACTGTCTGATATACAATAGGTGCCCCCAAAACTATTGTTAGAATGAGGAATCTGAGAGGTTAGTTTTGTCTAAGGGCTCATAGCTAGTCAGTAGCAGAATTGAAATTTAAACCCAGATTTGTCTGATCTCCACTGCCACCAAGGAAAATGTACATGACTGTCCTTTTTTGGGAAAGACAAGTTCTGTTCTCTAGAGGGTCAGCCTCAGCCCATGAAGACAGTCCTTACAAGCTGGTGCTGGGGGCTCAAGGGAGAACCAAACCAGCTCTGACCAGCTTCAATCCAGTCATGGCAGGACTTTAAAATTGAACACAGGTATGAAGGTCCCACTTGCACAAGCTGGTTTTTACAGAACATGCCCTTGCTTACATGCCCCCACCCCCCATAGGTATATAAGGGGGCATTCATTTTTTAGTTCATTCCAGGGCTTACTCAGTTCCCATGATATGCCCGGTACTATTTCAGGCCCCCAAGGAACAGATGTCTGGTTGGATAACTGTGGCAATCTTGGTGGTGCACTGCTCAAATTCCCTTCAAGTTCTAGAACCTGCTGCAAGAATCTGCCTTTGGAATCTGTGAGAAGGTTCATGCCAAGGCCATAGTCTTCCCCAGGCTGCCTTCAGCAAAGACAGAGCATGGGGCAGGCGGTGGGGTGGGTAGTGGGGTAGGGTGGAGATGTACTAGAGCCGAGCCATTCCTGCCCAGTGTGGAACTTCTTTAATGGGGGTGTTGGTGGGGGTGGGGGTCTAGGGCTCCCAAAGCCTGGCCAGACTTTCTCAGAGCTGCACTTCAGTCTTAAGTGCTTCCTGCCCCATCCCCCTTCCTTCCCTCTCTCCTTTCTCAATGGTCA
Source organism: Lagenorhynchus albirostris (assembly GCF_949774975.1). Classification (NCBI taxonomy): domain Eukaryota; kingdom Metazoa; phylum Chordata; class Mammalia; order Artiodactyla; family Delphinidae; genus Lagenorhynchus; species Lagenorhynchus albirostris. The sequence goes on from NC_083104.1 coordinate 69,606,898, forward strand.
GACCTGCATCACAGTCTGAAGGCTCTCCTTGCCTCCTCTTGCTCCCTCTCCCCAGACCCCTTATCTTTCACAAGAGTTTCTCCAAGAAATCTCTTGCACTTCTATCTTGGCCTCTGTTTCCTAAAGGAACCAAACTGACCAAAGAACCAAGATCCATTGTTTATAAAAAGATTAAATGACGATATAAGCCAATTGAGGAGCGGAAGTCACAGGCCCCTCCTAGATAGCTCTTGAATCCACCCACTTCTCTCCAAGTCCACAGTCGGCACCTTAGTTCAAGCCGCCATCACTGTCAGATCCTGACTGGACACAGATGTCACACTCAAACTGGGCAATTTGTTGAGAGGTTAAAAAAGGGCAATTTACAAAACTGTGGTCCTGAGATATGGCTTTAGGTTAAAGGAACGAGGGACACAGTCAGTCTGCCTGCACCAACTGGGGTGAGTATTCCCACCTCACTCTCCTTCCTCCCTCTAACTCCTGACAGTGCTCCTTTTTTTTTTTTTTTTTTTTTTTTTTTTTTTTTTTTTTTGCGGTACGCAGGCCTCTCACTGTTGTGGCCTCTCCCGTTGCGGAGCACAGGCTCCGGACGCGCGGGTTCAGCGGCCATGGCTCACGGGTCCAGCCACTCCGCGGCATGTGGGATCTTCCCGGACCGGGGCACAAACCCGTGTCCCCTGCATCGGCAGGCGGACTCTCAACCACTGTACCACCAGGGAAGCCCCAGTGCTCCTTTTTGGCCAAACCCAAATGGAAGCCAGAGGAGATGGGAGCCCATTGATGGAAGCCCAGGTCTGCTTCCCAGGGGCACAGAGCAGGGCTAAGAATGAATCAGGAGAGGCAAAAGAAGCTGTCTGGCACAACTGTGTCTTGCCCAAAGCTTTACAAAATCTTGCCCTACCCCGCTGCCCCCTTTTAATCTTTTTCCTCATTCAAACCAGAGTGACATGTTAAAAAGAGTCACCCTCCCAGCTACTTAACCCCATCCAGTGGCTCCCCACGAGGACTGACTTGTGCAAGGCCAAGGAATGTCTACCTGACTCAAGGTGGCATTCCCTGAGCCTAGAACAGGGTAGGCCCCCGCAGATATTTGTTTTATGAGTAAATAAAATGCTATGGGCAAACCACGTATTTTGGAGTCCAGGATGGTGCTGATTTCAAACATTTCTTCCTCTTTTTCCCAAACATTGAAAAGTCCTGGAGTTTCAATGTTTGTGTATCCAAATTCTATCTCTCAGGTACCACTAACAGCACCTACTATGGGCCAGGCACACTGGGAAATGTCTTTCTGAATAGGACGACCAATCTGCACAACTAGTGCCCCCATGTGTGGTTTGCACATTAGGAGATGGACCCAGCAGTCAGAAACAAGTTGCCCATTGACCATCTGGGGTCCCAGTAAAGAATACAATTCACTTCTTTCACGTTTCCATACTGTCCTCCCCATAGGCATACTTTCCCCCAGATGCATCTTCCTTATGGGATTACTGCAAGGATTGAATAAATTAACTCATGTAGAGGGCTTAAAACAGTGCCTGGACCACGGTCAATGTGCAGTCACTGTTAGCTCTTATTAACGTGTCATCCTCTTCCTCTGTCACCTTCCAGGCTTCTGTATGGAATATCATTCCTGCCAAGTGGACACTCCCCCACCATCTTGCACACCATATTGATGCAATTTCATATAACGACCTATTCAAGGCTGATGGCATCCTGGACGCTGTTCAAGGCGTGCACCTCTTGTTTGTATTGGCTCCAGGAACTCCAAAGAATCTGTCAATAGTTCTGAAGTAAGAATGAGAGCACGGGTCCAACCCCCTTAGATAAGGAAGCTGAGCCCCAGAAAGGGACCTGACCTGTCCTCACATCAGGAAACCCTACATGTTCATCCACTTCCCAGTACTCATGCTGGCTTTTAATTCCAGCCCTGACTCCTCTGCACCCTGGGGGCTCCCCTGCTCTCCGGGCACATGCTCAGAAGGATCACCCCACCCCACCCCCAGCATTTCTCCCTTCCCATCCCTGCAGTCATGCACTGCAGCCTCCTCACGGGAGATATTTTATTGTAAATCACGGAGTGGAGACAACACATCATGAGTACATCCCTCCTCCCCCTCACCTCCCTCCAATTCTCTCCCCATCTCCCTCTCCCCTCCTTTCCTCCCCTCCCCTATTTTCGTGCTCCCACTTTCTGCACAAGCTGAGTTACCCTCCCGGGTCTATGGAGACCTGAGATGCCCTCACTTCAGCAGAATCCCTCGAGCTTCTTGAATCAGACGTCTCTTGGGTACCACTTCCCATCCTATTGGCCTCCCTCTCCTCCAGCACCACCTGTGGTACCCTGTTCCGCACAGACTGAGAGCAGCTTCCTGGTCATGTTCTCTGACAGCTCCCACCCCACCTTAGCCTGCATCGCAGCACATCCTTAGCTGGGTCTCCCTCCTTCCCCGATTCACTGCCCTGGTCCTTTGCTCTCACTCTCTGAGATCACTTCCCATGTAAACTACTTGTACACAAGTCCTTTTTCAGTCTGTTTTTGGGGAACCCAAACTAACACACCATGGTCTCCTGGAACAACAATATCTCTTCCTGCCTACCAGTCTTCTCCATGGAATTCCTCATGAGCTCCTTTCCACCTTTCAAAGCCCCACCCATCCTTCAAGGATCATCTGAAATTCCAGTCCCCTGATTGCATCAACCCACAAGGATCTCTTCTCTTCCTGGGTAGCTGTAGCCCTTTCTAAGCACCTAGAACAGTTCTCTATTCTTATTTTTGTCTCAACATTAATAACGTAATATTAAAAATGAATAATAATTAGCTCACAATAATAATTAATAATACTAATAGCTAACAATTACTGATGTATACAATTGCTGTCTGCCATTTTAAGCCCTAATGAGATTACAAACACCTTGAGGCCAGCCCTGTGTCTAAGTCCCCATAGAGCCTGGCATAGGTTGTCGCCTGAATTCTGGGATTCTCCCAAACTCCTTCAGTAGGGGACAGCTCTCTCCTGGGGACCAGAGCCAGGTGGGGAGGCCCCTCTTTCCTCTCTCTGCTGTGCCTGGTTTCTCACTACAGGAAGACATGAGCTCCTTGCAGCCTTCCTAAAAACTCTATGAAGAAAAGAGAACAGTTGCCCATCACAGTGTATGAGTCTGCAAATCCTACTCGACCTCCAAAGCCCAGCTCACATGCAGCCTCCTCCAGGTCGTCTTTCTCATCCTTCCAGAAAGAACTCTCCACGCTCTAAACGTCCACAGTTCTTTATCTTCTCCCTTTTAATGAAGATTCTCATTTTCAAACACGTCTTGCAGTTAGTTATCCATAATTTGTCTCTCGTTTAACAATGAGTAAGTTAATCATTTACCAAGCCCCAGGGCCTACACTTTAGTAGCTGCTCAATACATTGTGAATGAATGAGCAACTGGGAGGAGGGGGAAGAGAGGCTGAGAGGCTATGGGCAGCAGATTATCAGGCCTCCTGGAATCCTGTTAAGTCCAGGGAGGCCCACAGTTGCAAACTGATAAAGATTCTGGCAGAGGCTGCTACTCGTCTCCCCAAACCCATTCTTATCTTGTTACATAAGATAAGAGAGCTGGGCACACATGGCCACCAGAATACATTTCCCAGCCTCCTGTGAATCACTAAGTGCTGATGATTGTGAGCAGAAGCGATGTGAAAATGAATTACAAATTATGTTTTTATTTTATTTAGTTAGTTAGTTGCGCTGGGTCTTAGTAGCAGCCAGCAGGCTCCTTAGTTGCGGCTGGTGGGCTCCTCTGTTGTGACATGCAGGCTCCTTAGTTATGGCATGCGAACTCTTAGTTGCAGCATGCATGTGGGATCTAGTTCCCTGACCAGGGGTTGAACCCGGGCCCCCTGCATTGGGAGTACAGAGTCTTAACCAGCGCACCACTGGGGAAGTCCCACAAATTATGTTCTTAAAAGGAGTGGCGGGCTTCCCTGGTGGCACAGTGGTTGAGAACCTGCCTGCCAAAGCAGAGGACACGGATTCGAGCCCTGGTCTGGGAAGATCCCACATGCTGCGGAGCAACTAGGCCCGTGAGCCACAACTACTGAGCCTGCGCGTCTGGAGCCTGTGCTCCGCAACAAGAGAGGCCGCGATAGTGAGAGGCCCGCGCACCGCGATGAAGAGTGGCCCCCGCTTGCCGCCACTAGAGAAAGCCCTCGCACAGAAACGAAGACCCAACACACCCAAAAATAAAAATAAATAAAATACTGAATACATAACTACTTTAAAAAAAAAAAAAAAAAGGAGTGGCCCTGTATTCCCTGGGAAGGCAGGAGCTGGGGCAGCCACCTTGGGTCCTGAGGTGGGAGCTGCATGTTGAGGTTGGCAGAGCAAGAAGATAAAAGGAGTCTGGGCTCCTAATGATTAAGGAGCCACCTTGTTAGTCCTAGAGCACTCACTAAGACTTCTACATGAAAGAAGAATAAACTTTTTCGTTGTTTGAGCCAGTCTTATTTGGTCTCTCAGTTAAAGCAGCTGAACTTGTATTTTAACTAAAACCAGACCCACTCTGTAAGTCTGATCAGTTCTGAAGGAGTGAAAGGAAAGTATATGCCAGAGATATGCTGGGCCGAGGATTTGTGGTAGGTGAAGGGTGGCGGTGAGGGCAGCTGTGTGGCTGGTTAGGCTCAGAGCACAACAGATGTGTGGTTTTAGACATACTCTGGTGTCACCCTGTTGTCTCGTCAAATTGGACAGAACTGACCGTGCTAACTGGATTCAAGCTAGCACTGGAGCTCAAGTGGAGAAGGGCTGGGGAAGGTGTGCCCCACAAGGAAGATGGGGGCCGAAAGCTGATGTAGGAAACCCTGGTGGGAGACACGGAAGGTAACCGTGAGTTCCTGACTTGTGAGCCTGATACATACAGGCACTGGGCCAGAGGGAGATGCTACATCAAAGCCAGACCCAATAGTCGGGGACCGGGATAGGGGCACCAAGCAGGCGGAGTCTAGGATGATTTCCAGGAATACAGGTGAGCTATGTGGTAGATGGTAGTATATGGCTGTATTCTATTGAATTAAAGATAGAGAAGGGCAACTAGGAGCAATTTTTCACCCTGCGCCCTAGCTCGTGATCCTATGCTTGGAATACCTGCCCTGACCCGTTTCTTCATTTGTTGGCTTCACGTATCCTAAAAGTCTCGGCTTGGGTGTCACCTTCTCTAGGAAGCCCTCCTTGACACCATAGCTGAGTCAGATGCCCCTTCTCTGAGCTTCCCCTAGACCATGCTCTTCTCTCTATTGTAGTTATTATCAATCCTTCAATTATTGTAGGAGTGCAATTATTGCAACACAATTTATGACCAGGTTTGACAGGGATCCCCAAGAGCAGTGATCATTGCTTTCATCGCTTCAGTGTTTCCCATGATTCCTGATACACGGTGGGAGACAGGTAGTCTGAACGGGACCCCAGGGGCAAGTAGGTGGATGATTGGATGGTCTGGAAACATGGTTTGGGGGCCTCAGACATCCCAGAAAATGGGAAGTGAATGGATTCTCTAAAAACCCCTTGAGATTCAGGAGTTGGGGGTGCAGGACTGGGAGGTGGGAGCAGGAAATGAGTAGAAAGAAATGGTCAAGGCTGAGCTGATCTCATCAAGGCCCTAGTACTGCCCAGAACCGCATAACTCATGTCACCCCACATTCCCAAATGTGGTGCCCAGAAGGGACAATTGTCAATAACCCAAGGAGCAAGTAAATATCCCAGGACTGAACACTGCACATCCCTGATTACGCAATGCTCGTCCTATCCATTTTTCCACGCTGTGCCTCTGGGAGAGCAGAGGCTGCAGAACATTCAGCCTCTCCCCCTAAGATACACACCCACAACCTGAGATGTGTTTTCTTTGGGGAGGAAGGTCAAAAGGCCACCTTTAAATCCAGGGAGTAGGCCCAGTGAGAGGAATCATGATGTGATGGCGTCTATCCCTATTTAATCATTTCATTACTAATTAATAGGGTCATTACTGCATCTCAAAGGGAAAGAACTGTGATTAAAGGTTAATGCTGTTGCCTCATGCATCACACCTCAAATTATGTTATAAAAATGTCCAGAGTATTTAATTGAGCCCATAAGTAACAGTGTAATTACTCTTAATAATGTACGTGCCTCATGTTTATTTGTTCCTCTCTGAGGTGCAGAGAGCCCCACGTGGGTGGGTTACAGAAGATCACGGTGACTCACTGTCACAGCGTGTCCTCCATCTTCTGGTCCTATCAGCTCTTTCCTGGCCCCCACAGGGCAGGAATAATAGGTGACCTGGTCACAAGAAATCCACCCCCTCCCCCTCCCACACTTCTCAATGGGACAAGGTCAATGTTTCCCACAAGGGAAGTGAGGAGAGGAGAGGGGCAGAGCAAGTGGCCATCGCCTGAGCCCTTGGCACTGTACAGCCTTGCCAAGGGGCCATGATGCTTCAAACTTATGTGTCTTAGACTGGGTGGCAAATGAACAACAAACATTTATTTCTCATAGTTCTGGAGGCTGGGAAGTCTGAGATCAAGATGCCAGCAGCTTCACTGTCTTCCTGGTTCATCGACAGCCATCTGTGACCTCCTGCCTGTGACCTCCCATGGTGGAAGCTGTGAGAGAGCTCTCTCTCTCTGGAGTCTTTGTCTTTTTCTTTTTTTTTTTGGAATCTCTTTTTTTATAAGAACACCAACGCCATTCATGAGGGTTCCACTCTCATGACCTAATCGACCCCCAAATGTCCCCCCTCCTAACACCACCACTCTGGGGGCTGGGTTTTAACCTATGAATTCTGGGGAGACACAAACATTCAGCCTATAGCACTATGATCCTCTTTTGTAATGTCTTCCCTCGAAAATACCTTTTCCTCCTCTTGGAATGTCCCCTCTTTTTTTTTTTTTTTTTTTACAAAGTAGGGTACATACAGATAATTGGCCCTCAGCATTAATTCGCAACCTCTAGTATTTTCTTCCTTGACTGCAAAAGCTGGAAACCTTAAAACTGCTTTTCCCAGACTCCCTTGCAGCCAGGATTCTGGATGCAAATTAGGCTCCTCCCCCGCCAACACTAGATGCACTCATGGGAGATTTGGAAGGTGGCAATGAGACAGGGGCATTTTCTGCTGCTTTGGCTGTTTGCTTTGGCAGGCAAGTTCATGGAGACATGAATGTTTCTATATACTCACTCTAGGGATGGAGGAGCAGAGAATTGAAGGAGTATAGGACTTGGGCAAGTCATTTATTTTCTCTGTGTCACTTCTCAAATGACAACCAATAAAAAATGCTCTACCCTTTTACAAGGTTGTTGTAAAGATCAACTTTTCAAGAGTATCTTTGAGAAGTTGAAACAACCTTTGTGATTATGCATTATTATTAGTCCCACACAAGTTTCCTGTCTTAAATCAGAATTTCTTCTAAGACAGCCGATCTTGGATGATTTGTTTTCTCATTTTCGACAGATTTTGGCGTATAATTCTGAGAGCCCAGATTCATTTCCCCCACTGGCTCCTGTTTGCCACTATCCACGTGGGTCCCCACCCATAATTCTAGAAGAGTTTGCCAGGAAGGATTTCCTCTTACAGAACCAAGTGGCCTTCCTCGCTGGTACATAGCTTTGGCAGTGCCACTACTCTTTATTCTAAATGTGGATATGTTGGCTGTTTTCACAGCCAGTCTCACTGTTCAAGCTCCCAGGGTCCTTTGTGGAGGCATAGTCACCCTCTCTAGCTCTCTGGCGTCACATCCCTTTGTAAATGAGCACTTACACGTTTTGGCCAGCATTCCCCAATTTCACCCTTGAGTTCCTTCACTACTCTCGGGGTGAGTGCCATCTGGTCCTAGTGATTTGTCTATATTTAGTTCGTCAAGTAGGTATAAAATCACTTGCACATTTGCTGCTACTTGAGTTGGTTTCTCTGTCCTGTCAGTCCCAAAAGACAGCCTGGAAGTGGGAATTTCAGAGAATCACATAGAGTGATGGAACCTCAGAGCTGAGAGGGTCCTTGGAGAGCCTTTTAGAGGAAACATCATTTAGCCATTCATTCAGCTATTCATTTATCCTAGAAACAATGATTGAGTACCTACTATGTGCCAGGCTGGGTGCTGAGATAAAGCGATGGGCGAGACAGACTCTAAAATTGCCCCTGGTGCCTTTGTCAGCATCATATGCTGCAAATTAGTGGCTAAGCTGGGGCAGGAACTCTGTCTCCTGCCACCCAGAATCATCCCTATTAATCATAGGGAAAGGGACACAGGGAGAAAATAACGGAGACGGTTGAAGGGCACTATGGGGAATAGAACAAAGGGAACTGGGAGAATGAGGGGTGAGTATAAGGAGGTCAAAATAAAGATGAAAGGGAGTAGGAAGGGGGCGTCATATTGAGTTTAAGAGAAAGAAGTTAAGAGGAAAGGAGGAACATGATTCATGACTGGGGTTAGGATTGAAGGGAATAGCTGAGAAACAGCAGGTGGGGGTCTCTGACCCCTTCATTCTCTTTATGCTTTATTCCTTCCCATCCATACTCCGGTTGGGAGGAAGGGAGGGGGAAGTGATGCATCCATTGCTGTGGATCGAGCTTATCATCATTATCATCGAGGGAGAAGCATTTATCATCCTGACAGATGCTCCCCTCTGAAATCTCTGATAGCCCAGAGTCTGCTCCCAAGGGGATAGGAACCACTGTGACCCTTACAAGATAAAGAAAGAACTGATGGGATTTTTCTCAGCCTTAAATATGTAGGGCCCTGGCGGAATGAAGCCAGGAATTTGGGGGCAAGGAGGAGGCAAAGAAGGAAGAAGCCCAGGAGAGGAGAGTGAGGTATCATGTAGGGAGATGCTGGAAATTGTAAGGAAACACGTCACTCTGTTTTCTGGACTGCAGGTGTTTATGATGAGCCATAAGTGGACAGCTGCAAGTCCAGAAAACAGGGCAAAACATTTGCTGACAATTCCCACACTGAACGTGAACATGCAACGTGAGTGAGAAATAAACCTCTGCTGTTGTAAAAGCCACTTCGATTTGGGGCTGTTACCGCAGCATCCTCTAGCCCATCGTGACTGATGGAGGGAGGCTATGGGAGCTGGACAACACTGGTGCTGGCAACAAATCAGAAAAGGTCAAAGCCAAGGATTCAACTATTCAAACGTTTCTGTGCCAGGGAGGGATAAATAATGACAATGGGATGGAAGGATCTGGGTGTCTGGAGGACTGGGGCATGTAGACCCTTTGAGCTGGAAGAGAAGCTAGAAATTGTCACGAGAGGTAGTAGCCTTACCTGGCAACAGGATGGGCTCTGGCACCACGTCCCTTTTCTCTCCTCCTTGGGCAAGTTCCACTGTGTTTTGGTTTCCTTTTCTATAAAATGAAGATAACAAAAACAGCATCTAGGTATAGGGTTGTTGTTGGGACTAAATGAGGTACCCACATACGAGTTCACACGTGTGCTTAGAACACATATAATGAGTTACCACGGGTGCTTGTGAGTTGAGTATCCAACTCACTGTAGGTGCTCAATACACGTTACCCATCAGTACTGTTCTTGCCAAGGTCCCCAATCTGCAGGTAATAAAACCGATAGGGTACAGGACTTCCTAGAGATCACACGGCCAACTGACAGCAGAGAAGAGTTCCCTGCAGCCAGCCAGAAAGTGGGCTGACTCTGCACGTAATGGGTGTGGAAGGCCGATGACAAGCATTTAATTTGCTCTTAAGCCGACACAGTTGTCAGTAAATTACACATTGATTGTAAAAGGGCCTCCAATTAAGATTCACTAATGACATCACCAGCTCAATCGTCATGCAATTCATATACAATTACCCAAGAACAAATATTTAACTACTTTCCTCTTAATACATTAAACTAATATTATTCCTCAAGCTGTGGGATAGGAATATAAAAACATTTAATTGACATGGAGACATGAAATCAGAGAATTAGCGAGACAACGGCCATATTGTCCTGTCTGGTGGTGTGACATAGCCCCGGGATAATGAGAAGGAAGGGATCAGAAGAGGGAAAGCCCTCGGGTCTGTGTCTTCTGTTCCTATGACTGTAGAGATGGAAGTGGCTGGGGGATGCTAGAGAAACATGGAAAATCCCTGAAGGGAGCTGTCCACAATCCTCATGGGCTGCAGTTGTCGTTGGTTGAAGCTGCATGGCAACTTAACTTCCCCTTCTACTCCGTCTTGCTCTCTTCCTTCCCCAGAGTTGTCGATCCCAAAGGCACTCCCTAATGCTCAGCCTGAGCACTAAATTGCCTTGTATAATCGGTTCCAGAAAATTCCGTATGTAACAGGAAGCCATTAGATTTTTCTGAGCAGACAAGTGGCGTGATCTGACTTACACATTAACAGTGTGTGATTAAAGGGAGGCAAGGGGTGAAGCAGAGACACCTGTTAGGATGTTTCTGTGGGAAGTTCGAGCAGAGCATCTAGACTCAAAGGATGGAGGGAAAGTCACAGCCAGGGGCCCTGCAGGAGGAGGACTCTGAGAGTCTGGGGTGGGAGAGAGGGGAAAGGGCTGGGGGTGGGAGCCTGTCTGAAGGGCAGGAGCAGTGTTCCTCAGGCACCCAGCAAACAGCTCCCCCATGGAGTTACCCCTGGGACCGCCCCTGTGTATCCTGGGGCCACTGAACCCTGGGGCTCCCAGAATCCATGGGAATGCTTGTGGGTTTGGTTTGCAGGGGGAGCTATGCAACTTACATCATATAGAGAGTTATTTCACAGGCTGATGAAATCACTGTAATAGATTAAGAATCTGCAATATAAAACTTATTACTTCCTTAAACCTGTCAGTTCAAGAAAAACTGAGTTTTGTTCATAACGTTCTAGAAGCCCAGAGCGCGAGGAATAAACTCTGGCCTTGAGGAGAGGTGAGGGTCTTGGATGTAAACCTTTTCTTTTTCTCCAAGTCTTCTGAAACATGGGATTCTGTTCACTACTGGCTCTGCCACTTGCAAGCTGTGTGACCTTAGCCAAGTTATTTAGTCTCTCTGAACCTCTTTCTTCTGTAAAATGGGAATGATTACTACACTAGATAGTCCACCCACTGGGTTGTGGGTAGTGAATGAGACACTAGCACGGCCATAGTTAATACGTCGTAAAATGTCAGAGAAACGTGACCTGGCTATCGTGGCTCCGCAATTTTCTCCGGGATAAGTGCACCCAAGGAAAGAGGTAGGATTTGAGGTGACTAGATTCCTTCTACCAAGAAGACTCTCCAGGCCAGATGTGACTACTCTCACTGCCGATCCCCAGAGCCCTTCTTACACATTTCTCTAGCAACGTTCTCCTCAAAGAAAATCTTTCCCTATGATTTTTTTTCAGACTGAAAGTCCGGGAAGGGACTTTTCAGATATTGACTGCCCACGATGTGCCAAGAACTGTGCTGGGTGTTTAAATATATCCCCTCAGACCTTGAGTATTTCTTTGTCTTTTTTTTTTTTAAGGCTTTGCCTTGTGCCATGTGGGATCTTAGTTCCGGGGATGGAACTTAGACCAGGGATGGAACCCACGCCTCCTGCACTGGGAGTGCAGAGTCTCAACCACTGGACCGCGAGGGAAGTCCCAGACCGTGCATATTTCTGTTAGGAAATTTTGTGAAAGACTTTGGAAACTGTTCAGTGTTCTCTTGAGCGAAACCTGCCAGATTATCTGATTCTGTTGGGGCCTGTGCATTTCATTGTCTTTGAGCCATTTACAACTGTGCAAATTCTAGAAAACTGATACTAATGAAAGGATTCCTGTCCTTGGAAATGCAAATGAAGTGTGTTTGGTGGAGATGCAGCTCATTATTACCCAATGGTTATTGACCGGTTTTGCAGATATTTGTAAATTTATTTCAATATTCCTTATTGCCCATGTATGTGTGTTCTTTGAATTCTCCCCTCAATGGGTTGTCGTATTTACTGGTTCCCTCATTAACTAATGAGTTAAATTCTTTGATGTGTATTCATTTTATGTTCATATGAGTCATGATTTTAACTTAAAAAATTATCTTTTAATACTTTATATCATAAAATTGAGAAAAGCCTTGCCCAAGGTCACAGAGGTGGAAATCTCAGAGCTGGGATCTGACCTTGGGTCTGTCTGGTTCTTTCCACGTTAGGGAGTGGCCTCAATATGTCATGTCCTCTTGATTCATATATGTGCCTCTTCTCTCCTGTTTTGTGTGAGTCCTGGAGGATTAAAGGGCCTGGGCCTCACACTCAGGAGTAATTACTTTTGGAGGAGATGAAGGGGCAGGGTCAGACTGGGTTCTGGGCACTACAGTTCATGTAATACACTAGTGGATGAGGGATGGATTCAAGTGGTAGGGTCGGACGCACCCTGGAGAAGGGCCTGGGTGTGAGTATAGAAAGGGATGGGGTAGACAGGAGAAATGTCCCTCCCTCTTTTTTTACAAAACATCTCCCACCACCTGCCATGTCCAGAATCCTCCTTATAACTATGGTGTGGAGTGAAGATTAGGAAAGTCCCCATCTCCATTCTGAAGGACCTTGGATTTAGTCCCCAAATTTTCCTATGAAATTCTCTGAGTGGAAAAAAATGTCAGTAAACAAAGGATGTTGCGGCCATCAAGCCATCACATTACAGCTGCCCTGTGGTTGAGCCCCGAGGGAACTCAGGACAGAAACAGGATGTCCATATACCTGAGACTAACACAACATTGTAAAGCAACTATACTCGAATATAAAATAATTTTTTTTAAAAACAGACAAAAATAATACATCCATTAGTATCTAAAAATAAAATAAGAAGAACGAAAGAAACAGGATGCCTGCCATCAAGCCATCAGCCACTGCAGCGACCCCTGACAGTGCACCCTGAGAAGACTCAGGATAGGAAAACACAGGGTACTAGACCCAGATAGCTGAGGTGCATGTCAAGGGAATGATTTCAATGAGCCCAGACTCTTGCATCTTCCCATACATAGAAAAGCACTAAATTCCTTAACTTGAGGTGTCTGGTTTCCTTTAACAGTAATCTTTTGAAATTCTGACTACCTGGTCTTTGTTGCAAAAACTCCTATATATCCCGGCTCCTGCCTTACTTCTTCAGAGCAGTCCCTCAGAGCTATCCGAGAGGATGTCTCCTGGGCTTGAAGTCCTCAGAATGTCCACTGAATAAAACATAATTCTCAACTTTTGGGATGTGCCATTTTTTCAGTCGACAGGCAATCTCAGAGTCCTTCTCTGGGTCCCACAGCTGCATGCCTGGGTCAGCCCAGATGTTTGGGTGTGCCTCCTAACTTCTGGTTTCTCCAAAATCAGCTTCTCTCTCACTGATCCATCTCACACAATGTACTACCGAATTAATCCTCCTGAAAGAACACTTCGAACGTGGATGGCCCTCCTGGCTGGTGTCAGAAGCGTTCAGGAAGTATTTGCTGAGGAATGATGAAGGGCAGGTTTCTTCCTTCCCTCATTCTTTCCTTTTTTCTTTTTCTTTTTTCAATAGGTTTATTTTATTTATTTACTTACTTATTTTTTGGCTGCACTGAGTCTTCGTTGCTGCATGCGGGCTTTCTCTAGTTGCAGCGAGTGGGTGCGAGGGCTTCTCATTGCAGTGGCTTCACTTGCTACGGAGCACAGGCTCTAGGCATGCAGGCTTCAGTAGTTGTGGCTCACGGGCTTAGTTACTCCGCGGCATGTGGGATCTTCCCGGACCGGGGCTCGAACCCGTGTCCCCTGCATTGGCAGGTGGATTCTTAACCACTGCGCCACCAGGGAAGCCCTCATTCTTTCCTTTTTTCATCCAACTAGTACTTGTATTAAATGCTTACCCCCCACTGGCTAACATTATAAAGCATCACCTGGGGGAATCCTAAGAGTTATAAGAAAGGACCTTTCAGATTCGGAAGGAAAGACCCTCTCAATAAATTGTCATCTAATAATATAATCCCTACCCATCGCTGATTTATCAGTCCCCAAGCACCTCTCACCTTCTAAGTACCGAATTTGTCTTGTTTATTGCCTGTCTCCTCAGTAAGAAAGTAAGCCCCAGAAGGGCAGGGATTTGGTTTTGCTCTCTCGTTTTTTTTTTGTCTTGTTCACTGCCTGGCACATAACGAATAATCCATAAATATTTGTTGAATGAATAAATGTGTGTGTATTAGGGTCACCACATCAGCCAGTGAAGGACATTTAATCGCTTGCATTTTGCAGACTAGGAAACCAGAGTTCAGGCGCTGACTTGCCTAAGGGTGACCCAGCTAGAGAATGACAGAGCCCGGATTCTGATTCAGGACTCCTCAGTCACGGCACCTGTACACACCAGTCGGGCAAGAGATGCCCAATAAAGGCACACGCAGGTCAGGAGGTGAGGGTCACTGAGAGCCACCCTGACCTGGGATGTCAAGGACATGAGTGTGGGAGGAGCAGGCAGGGGCTGTCCCTGGAGAAGACTCTAGAGCCCAGAAGGGAGTAGACAAGCTTAGAACCGGAATCAGTGAAGCAGGTCAGTGCCCAGGCAGAGAGTATGTATGGGGAGAAGCAACAGGATGGGGGATTAGGGGTTGATGTTTCATTCATTCATGCATTCATTCATTCAACGTGTACTGAATACTATATTCTAGACACAACACCAGGCTCTGGGAATTAAAAAATTGATTAAGACACAGCACTTGCTCTCCAGGGACTTTCGGACTAAAGAGGGAGCAACACATATACAAGCAGATGTTGTGGGAAACATTTGTAAGAGGTCAGTGGGGCACAAAGATAGCAGCACTGAATTCCCGGGGAAGGAGGGACAGAGGTGGGTTGTGGAGCAGATATAGCATCACTGAAGAGCTCTGCCTTGAGCTGAATTTCGGATGACTGGTTCGTATTTGCCAGAAGTTGGGGCACGTGGAAGAGGACTCCTGGCAGAGGGAACGCATGAATAGCCATAGAGGCATGAAACAGGCTGTTGAAGGCGCCAACCATTTATGGGAGTTGCTGCCCGGGGTTGGGGACGATGGACACACAGGCGAGGCCGGAAAGCTGGAGGAGGCCAGGTCAGAGTCCTGTGTGCCGGGCTGGGGGACACAGACTTTATTCCATCCATCAGGGGTTGGCAAACTTTATAACAGACCCTGGATGGTAAATACTGTATTTGAGGCTTTGAATTCTGCTGTCGTATTACAAAAGCAGCCACAGTGTGTAAATACATGGGCGTGGCTGTCTTTAACCAAAGCAGGCTGCAGGCTGAGTTTGCCTTCCCCTGTTACAGATAACGGGCACCCACACGTAGTGTTTCAGTGAAGAGCATCGAAAGAAGGTTTGTGAGGCTAGAATGTGCCAGATAAATTGAAACAGGAGACTCGTGGGGAGCCAAGTGAAACAGCCTGTCTGTGAATTTATAAGTCTGAGCAGGATGGCGGCAATAGGAAATGAAAAGAGCTTTAAAAACCACTTAGTACAACAAGTGGAGGGACCTAATAGCTAAACTAATAAAAGAGATGCAGAGGTGGGAAGAGTTAAAAGTGGATCCCAGATCTGAGCATGGATAGGAGGGAAAAAAAGCAGTGGCTTCATGATTTAATTTTAGGCAGTGCTCTGCCACTCTATAACAGAGATGTAGATAAAGATATTCATCAGGAATTGCAAAACAAAGCAGAAAAATTGCTTCCACCTGACTGCAAAGGTGGAGATTCTTTTTAGAAGCCAACATTACCCGCAGGTGGAAGGGAATGGGGGGGGTGGGGAGGGGGGAGAGGCGATATCTTCCAAATAAGCTTTTTGCTAACTTGGAGGGAAATGGGTACATCTGGAAAATTCAGACCTGTTTGCATAAGTGATGTGAGGCTGTTCAGGCCGTGTTTCACAAACTCCAGGTGTCACATAAGATAATGTTACTAAAATGTTTGGGACTTAGGGAGAGAAACCGTATAAACATGTGGTTTTCCTACAGCTCACAAAAGATGATTGTGTGAAAACCTCAGAAAAATGGAAACTCTGTATAGTATAAATGAATGGTTTTCCCTTCTTCTTTTATGGCTGTGCCTCGCTCAAGACTTGAAGATGTGATCAGAAATGGGTGTCTGGGGGCCGGGCCAAAGTACTAGGATTTAGCAAGTGGCCTCTGTCTGTCTCTCGTGTTCTGGTGACTGGCGTGTGGGTAAAATGAAGATGGTGGGGAGGAACGCATGGGTGTGTGTTCACGGGCGCTTCAGGCCAGGCGTGGGAAGAGAAATGAGTGACTGTAAGTAATCAGCCGGGGCGCAGGGAGGTGGCTGGGTCACGCAGCCGAGGCTCTGAGCCACAATCCAGGGGAGCTTGACCTCAATGCATCTCTTTGGCATTTTCCATTTTCTCAAGTAAAATGAAATGTGAAATGGACCTTTTTGTTTTAGCAGCAGCATTTTGTTTTTATTTGCCCACAAGGGGACAGAACAACGGTGTCTTTGAAGAGCTGGCTGTGTGTGCAGCCCGGGGCTGCTCTCTGGAGCACAGGCTGTGAGAACTTGAGTGCGCCCAGAATACCAGAAAATGGGACAGAAAGAAAGCAGGGGGGATGGGAGGGAATGACAGGCGGGGGGGATGGGGGTGGGGAGTGGGTGGTGGGACAGAGGAGGATTATAATGGGCCACTTGGAAAGTTTTCCTCATCTCAAGGCAAGAGTCCTGCTACCACCAGGAGGAGGCTGGGTAGCACGGAAGGAGACAAGGCCTGGAGAACAGGTCAGGGGTTCAAGTCCTGGGTCTGCCACTTGCTAGAGGCCAGGCCTCAAGCTACTTACTTAATCTCTCAGAACCTCCTTTCCTCATCTGTAAAATGAGCCTGCAAAGATCTCCAGGCTTTTTAAAGACTTTGTAACCCACCAAGCCCAGGGCCTGCCCATTCAATTCAGACTAGCCCGTATGTGGTCATATATGATCATTGCCAAGTCTTGTTGCCAGCAAGGACCGGGGAGTTCTGACTTCACGTGTCAAGTTCAACCCTGGTTTTCGATGAGTGATTTCGAAAGGGCTCAGAGGTACTTGGGGGCTGGTTGCTGAAACCTTCTCTACTGACAGACTCTGTGCTGTGTTCTGGGGGCTCAAAGCAAGTCACTCGTATTGCCTGCAGGCAGGGAGGTGGCGTGAGAGCCCCCGTCACTATAGTTCAAGGCAGGTGCGCAGTGCAAGGCAGGCTCCACCGGCGGCAGACGGCAGGGCTTGGGAGCTTCTGCTGCTTATGAGCTGTGTGACTGAGAGCAGATCTTATCACCTCTTAGAGCTGCGTCCTCTGTGTCCACAGGAGGATGCAACAGTGCGTGAAGTCGCCGGGAAGAGTAAATACCATATGGGAAAGCATGGAGTGAAGTGCTGATCTGGGTTTGACGGTTTTGACGAGCAGGTTTGAGTCGACGAGCTCATTTTCCTTTCCACTCCTCATCTGGCCAATCCCACCGCTGGAGCCCTCTGCTGGGAGGAGAATCGCGCTGAGCTCCAGGAGAGCAGAATTTGTGTCTTATCTCTACGTACCAAGGTCTAGCCCAGGGGTTGGCAGGTGAGGCTGCTTCTGCCACAGTCAGCAGGCAAAAAAGAACGCATTTAATGGACCAGCCAGGGAGAGCGCCCTACATCCCAGTGGCCGGAAACTAGGAAAGGATGGGGAGAAAGAAACCTGCCCTGATCTCTTCCTTCGTGTGTCCAGGACCACTCCCTGCCCCTCTGCACCCAGCTCTGGCCCTGGAGAGGCTGACCTGCTGGGACTACATCAATGGGTGCCTTGCCCTCGGGCTTCGAATTGGGTTCAGCCCGTGGGAAGTACCAGCGGGAGATCAGAAAACAAGGCAGAAAGTGAGGTGAGATATTTATCACCTGGGATCCCTCCTGGCCAGGCCACTTTGGCTGGAGCTGCAGTCTGCTGAAGGCCACAGCCCCTGCTGGTAGCTCTTTCCCTACAGCTACCATGTGGGGCTCTGGTAGCGACTCTGTCCCTTCATCCCGTCAGGCCCAGGGGAGGTAGCAGCTCCCTGCCGTTGCCAGCACCAGGGTGAGCAGTGTCCTTTCATCCTGCCCAGAACTCTGTAAGTCGTCCCTTCGTTAAGAGCCCCTCCACTGACCTCATTGTTAACACCCTGGGACCTTGACTTTTACAAAACTTGTCAGAGAAGTTAGGAAACAATGAAAAACGATTTGATCCAGAGACAAAGGCGACTGAGAACATAACAAAGAGTTGGTGCACACGGTACCCGGGGAGGAGTAAGGACGTTTCTGAGGGTGGGCAGAAGAGAGCCTGCTCCATCCAGGGTGGCGGGTCTGACGCAACATGAGGCCAAGACCCAAGGAGCAGAGTCCCCAGTGACTCTGCTCCTTCAGGAGCCAGGGGGGCGGGAGAGAAGGCGCTGGTGTAGACAAGGGAGAGAAGAAGAGCTGGGCTTAGGAGGCGAGACTGTCTCCAAAGCCTGAATACAGGGGGTGAAGCCCGACTTGAGGGCCTGCCTCCTTCCATAGCTTCCCCACAGCCAAGTGCCCTGCCGGCCCCTCCTGCTTGAGGAGTCTGTCCTCTGAAGGACAGACGACCCACATGGAGAGGGTACACACTAGGGAAATAACGGGGAAAGGGCCGAGGTCTTTGGAAGAAGACCTCAGTGTTCTAGGTGAGAGATGCAGGAAACAGAACGGACGGGACGGCAGGTCTTTCCTGGGCCGTTGGCCCGCCAAGGGGTTTGTGGCCACCGTTCAAGGCGTGTGGTCCTAAGAATCGGGCTGCCTGGGATTGTAGGGAAGGTGGGGCTTAGGGACAGGGTGGGACCCAGAACTCCACCGCTCTGTTTTCAGCTGAGTCAACAGAGGGGTTCAGTTTCCGCAGAGAAGCTTGGCTGTTTTACTGGAGACAAAATGTCTGCTTAATTGTCTCCACACCAGCCATGTCTTTAGACCCCCTTGTCACCCAACACAGGGGACCCATGCTTGCCTTTCATAAGACTGAGCATGCCTGTATGTGTTCAGAGTCTGTCTCCTCAGCTAGACTGTGGGCCCTCCTCAGGGGTCCTGACTGTCTGGCCTCAGGGCTGAATCCTCCACAGCCAGCATCCTGCCCTGCTCAGGAAGCCCCAGTCTGAGGGGAGACACAGCCCTGCCCCAGGGACCCCCAGTCTGAGGGGAGACACAGCCTTTTCCCCCAGGGATCCCCTGTCTGCCCTGTCTGATTAGGGAGATGGGATTTGCACCCCTGGTTTCATAAAAGGAGCTGACCCTAGAGGCAAAGTGCAAAAGTGCTGAGAAAGGGATTCACCAACGGCGCGGGTCTATGATGTGTGCACTTCAGAGTCAAAGGCTGCAGGGAGCCACCTGGGGTGACAGAGGGGCCAGTCCCTGCTCTCAGGGAGCCCTGCCAAAGCCTGGTACCTGTCAGCCTGAGCTGCTAGCAGATGTTCTGCTCACAGGCTGACCACACTGCATATGGTCAATTTGCAATATGGACTTTTGGGATATTGCCAACTGTGTCTAATCCTCTAATCTATTTGTCATGCTCAAGCCCTAAAAAAAACAAGCCGAGAGCTAAAGGTCGGGTGACAACAGCCCAGCTGGCCCAGGAGGGATGGGGGGAGTGGGAGAGGGATTGGCCCTTAATGTGACAGGGAAGAAAGGGACCAGCATGGTGAGGGTACAGGTCAGGGACTGCTGAAGTGGGCAGTCCCATTTCTGCAGGCTGCTGGACATGGCCGTGGGCGGGAGCTCTTTGGTGGCCGTGTGACGGGAGCTCTGGTCTATAGAAGGGCATGGGGGAGGGTGGGGGAGAGATCTGCCATCTGGCGTTTGGAGTCCAAGGACCACATAAATCCATACCTGTATTCCCAATCCCAGGTATAAATACTGGGGTGGCCAAAAAGTTCGTTCGGGTTTTCCATCCGATGTCATGAAAAACCCGAACGAACCTTTCGGCCAGCCCAATACATCCATGCATTTCCCAGAGCAGCACCTTCCTTTTGTCACATAGGGCAAAGGCTGACACCAGGCTTGGGGGCAAGAACCTGACACAACCCTCCTGGTGCGTGCAATGCCAAGCTGGTGGAAGGTGCTGGGGATCTGGGGAGAGCTCCTGTGGGGGAGAGTGGAAAAGGGGTGGGAGTGAATCTTGGAGAATGATTTCCTGAGCTCCCAGATTGGGCCCAGGAGGCGGTCTCTCCAGGAGTTGCAGGGACCGTGCCCCAGCCCCTGCCACAACGTCAGGGTTGGTGGGGAGATCCCGGAAAGCGTGGAGGCTGAGGGCTCCATCACAGTTCTCTCACGAGTTCCTTAAGGTCAAGTGGTCTTAGAACCTGTTGACCACTGAGATGATTCAGTCCGTACCCTTCTCTGGGTGCAGATGGGGAAACTGAGGTCCAGACAGGCCCACTGGCTTCTCCGAGATCATGCAGCCCATTAGCGGCCAAACAGGAGAGAGGGCTCCCATGCTTCGTCTGGTCCTCCTCCTGTCACAGACATCACCTCCCTGGGCCTCCTAGGCCTCCCTAGGGGCAGGGTGTCCCGTGCAGCAAGCCCTGAGGTGGCGGTTAGCAGGCAGGAGCTTTATCAGGGCCGCTGGGGAGGGGACAGGGCGGAAGCAGGAGTGGGCAGTGGGAGAAGTCGGGCTGTCGTGCCGCCTTCATGGGAGCCTCAGTCAACCCCATGGGGGGATGAAGATGGGGCTGCTCTGGGAGGCTGTGACCTCGGAAGCTCTCTACAGCTACGGCAAACCCTCAAGAGGCTGGCGGGTGGGAAAACAGGCTTCCTTCCTGATGGGGACCCAGGGGGCTCATCACAGAACCACCACCTTGGTAAAGAGGGAAGCGTACCACCTGCCTCGTATACCTCCACGGGTGCTATGAGCCTTAAATCCAGTATCATACACACATGCACTCTGCAATAGAGAGTAGACGTGTGAGTGAGGAGGTCTATAGTTGGCCTGCTGTGGGCAGCTCTGGTTCGGGTGTTAACAAAACAGGAACACGTGAGAGGAGTTACGTCTGCTGCGCACGTCTGAGGGGACCTCGGAAGGGAGGCAGGTGGCCTGCAGGCCCCATGTTTCTCCCGGGTACCACTGTGTGTCCCCTGGTAGAACACCTCTTGGCATTCGAGTCTCTAAGCCAGCAGGGCCCTGCACCCTGCGAAAGGAAGAAGACATTTGGGGGCGGGGTCCCTGGGCCTGCTAGCGAGGGCGCCCACCTCCTCCCTTCCCTTCCTTGGCTTCCCAGACCCATGTAGTCTGGCAGTGGGAGAAGCAGCGCCATAGACTTTGGGGTGAGGTTCTACAACATTTGCATAATAAGCCACCGCCCACTTGATCAGTGAGTGGAGATGGAAAGACACTGAGCTTTGGACATGCCTTTAATCTGCTGCCAGCCATGACCAGCTGTGTGGCCCGGGGCAACTTCAGTTGCCATGCGGGAAAAATGAGAATAATCATAGAGAAGATGAAATGACCTGACATATAAAATGCATATTATACTGTGCTAGGTCTGTGGAACATTCTAGATCCCTTCCTTCCATCTTTGTTCCTGTCTTTTGGGGAGATCATAGGGACAACCACACAGAGAATAGGACTGGGGGAGCCATCTCCCCTTCTTCTAATGCTTCCTTTTGTTTTTTTAAATCTTGGCCGCACAGACTGTGAGACCTTAGTTCCCAGACCAGGGATCAAACCCGGGCCCTCCGCAGTGAGAGCGCAGAGTCCTAACCACCAGACCACCAGGGAATTCCCTTCTAATGCTTCTTAAGGAGAGAGGAACCAGCTTCCCCCAAACCTGTCACCCTCCCATCGTGTCAGATCCTTTGAAGACAAAGCCTGTGGATTCAGCACTTTCTTCCTCCCAAAGTTCCTAGCCCGTCACTAGGCACTTAACAGTGGTGGAAAACCCATCCACAGGAGAGGAAAGGGTGCTTCACTACTGTCCATGCCTTTGGGGAAGGCTCTGAGGTAGCAGCTGGGCTGCGTGAAATGAATGATTCACTCCAGAGGAAATACGATTTTCTCTGGTCTGTGGAGCTCGTCAAGTTAGGGCTGGCTGATTGAAACCTTGATAGATTAAATAAACAGAGAGGAGCTTCGAGATTGAATCTGTGATCTTCCTTAAGAACCCCGGTGCCCTCCTGGAACTCCCAGCCCAACCCTATTCCCCAGCTCCTAGAATGTTCACCCTCTTGTCAAAGGCTCTGCAGTTGGGGAGGTTCAGGACCAAGGTTCAGCAGAGACCGCTAAAGCCGGATGCTACTTCTTCTGATAGATTCCCAGACTGCCAGCAGCCCCTGTAACACAGTCTTTAAGCAGGATGGAAAACGTGGACCTTATTAAGGACTGGTTCAGGGTGGCTCACAGCCAGACAGGAAATTCAAACTGAACACTGTTGGGGAAAACCTATTACTTTGTTGCTTGGGGCAGTGGGGGAGTGCCCATTTCAGACCACACGGGGCAGAGGTAGGGAGAGGGTGGGCGAGGGCAGGCGTGCGGGAAGCTACTCATTGATTTCCCTCTCTTAACAGAGGGATGGGGGCCTGGTCCCAGCTGACTGACAACCCAGCTCCCACCTCACCTCCCGGGGTGCAATTCTTAGCCCGTGCTGTGAAGGCATGGAGGACACGGCAGATGTGTATTTAGGTACAGAGAGAGAGCTGAGCAAGGCCAGCTATGAAGGGGACCCTGGGGTAGGATGGCCAAGGAGAGGACACACACAGCCATCTCAAATGCACATGAGAAGAACAGCCCAATATTTTAAAGAGAAAAAATTAAATTAGACCAAGTTAATACAAAACAAAAACACTAACGCAGGGCTTCCCTGGTGGCGCAGTGGTTGAGAGTCCGCCTGCCGATGCAGGGGACACGGGTTCGTGCCCCGGTCCGGGAAGATCCCACATGCCGCAGAGCGGCTGGGCCCGTGAGCCATGGCCGCTGAGCCTGCGTGTCCGGAACCTGTGCTCTCCTAACGCAGACAAATGCCTAATATTCCTACATTAGGAGCAAGGATGTGGTATGTGTGCAGGATGGGGGAGGATGACGCTCATACCTGGTGACGGAAACTCTAACAGCAGTCTGAGCCCCACAGAACCTAAGCGATATTTTAGTGTCAGTAAGGTCCTTTTAGATGACATTTAAGTACCAGCTGGAATACTGCTTCCTTATCAACCCTCACAGGGTCGTTTTTCCCCACCTGGAAATTCTCTACCTCCCAGTTACGCTCGTTAAAAAAACAGCGGTTTGTTTTTATGCCATGTAAATGTCTTGTTTGCTTGAGAACTGTTTTTTCCTGGTTCCCTCCCTAGACTGCAAGCTCCTGAGAGCAGGGATCAGGCTTTATCTAGCTCCTTCTCCTCACACTGCTTCCAGGCAGAGTCCACAGACAGAAGCGACCACAGAACATGAAATGTACCAAGCATGTAATACTCTAGAAGGCCTGTAGAGGGCGAGATGCTGGTGTCCCTCTATCCGCCAGAGGCTGCAGGTGTCTGTCAAATCAGGAGAACTGAATTGTCTACTGAACGGAGAATCGGCTCCAGTTCAGGAGACTTGCTCAAGGCCAAAGGGAGCCTCCACTGGGAGGTTGACCTGGAAGGATGACTAAGAGGAACGGCCTTGGCCAGAGGAGGCAGTGTCCCCATCCCCTCCCCAGACCTCAGCTGATGTCCAACTGCACAGGAGACACAAAAGGCTGACCTCCTGGCCTCAAGGTGGGACCAACTCTGTGGTGCAGTTTAAGCTCCAGAGCTCCTGCTGGGATCAGGCTGATACAAGTCACTACCTGAGAACACCGCCTTACTTAGCTTTTTATCTCCTGTCCTCTCCCACTTCCCCCATTCCTCTCCTCCTGAGAGCACTGCCCCAGTAAGTCACGAACAAGAATCCCCATCTCAGGCTCTGCTGCTCAGGAGCTGACTCATGTGCATGGGTACCCCGTAAAAAGCTGACCCGATGGGGAGCCCTCAGATAAGGATTTGAGGGCAAGTGGCTTATTGGAAAGCAATCCCAGGAAGATCCCCTGGGATCTTGGGCAGTGAGGCAGGGAAGGGAGAAAGCCAGGAAGGAGCTCATGGATGAGGGACTCACCCCTGTGGGCAACTGGCACTCAATCCTGCTGGGGACCCTCAGAGACACCATGAGGAATACGCCTAAGCATTGTCCACTTGGAGGGGCAAGAGGTGCATTCCCGGTTGAGGGTCACTCCTGGGACAGTAAGTCCTAACGCTTCCAACCTGCCTGCTCCAGCAATGGGGGAAACGCTCTAGGGCAGAGAGATGCAGGAAGCCATGCGTGGCCACGCCAAGAGTTGCAGGTGACTTAATGGGAAGGCCAAGAGGATATGGTGGATGCCACCAACAGCACATGAAAACCAAAACTAAACCACAAAAAAACAGGTTACGTGGCCACCTGGGTATTTCCAGGCACATCGCAGTTAACACGGCCCCAAAGTGGACTCACAATTTCCTCCCCATCCCCCAACCCCCAAAGCTACTTCTTCTCCTGCTTCATCACCTTTTGCAGAACCATCCAACCGGTTGACCCAAGCCATTGGTCTAACCTGCTAACATCTCTCATTCCCCCAGATCACGAGGCACCCTGAGTCCTTCATCCAACACTCTTAGCTTTGCGCCTGGGGAGGCCAGACAGATAGTTGATGATCAGATAACCTGGCCTGGTAGCTCCTCACCAGGCCCTTCACTGAGAGGAAGGACAGTGACAAAGACCCATCTTTCAGTCTGAATTCTTGAATCTTCACCCGGAGGAAACACCTCTTGGAGACACAAGATCCCCTCGCTCAGTGATGCTGAGGGTTTTGTTTGGCGTATCACCCTTCCCCTCTTCCTGAGGCTCCCTAGGAGACATTTCTCTATTTTCAGAACCAACACTCCCTGTGTTCCTCCCAGGCAGCTGGGGTGCTTTTATATGATGGGCTCTGTGAATCAAGTGATGGATTGAGCCTCCCTTTCCACTGATTTTAGAAAATCAGCCTAATCGTGTCTCACCCCAGGCAAACATAAGGACCCAAATGCCCCAAAGTGAACTTCTTCCATGACCTTATTTTATCTTTCCTATTTTGTTTTCCTATTTGTCCTGCTTTCTTCTACATTTATTTTTGATTTTGTTAATGCATTCATCTAAGCTACCTTAAATCCTTTCAAGACAAGGCAGATTACAAATACATACAAACATACACAGCACGCAAACATATCTACCTCTTATTATTGTCAATAATATTATCTCTTCCCACCCCAAGACCACCCCAAACTGGTACTCATGCATTGCTGTTACACAAATAATCTCCCTACTGGTAAAATCTCCTGCTTCTGGGTCTGATCCCCAGGCTATCCTCTATGGAGCTGCCAAGTTAATCTTTCTAGCATGCAGATTTCATAGGGTCACTCTTCTGCTCAAAATTCTTCAGCAGTTCCCTCAACATCTCCAAGATAAATCTAACTTTTCCCCTCCAAAGATGTGACCCCTGACTGTTCAGCCTTTCACATTCCTCCCTCCCCCTATAACCCCCAATACACCCCATTTGACATTCCAGAAATCATGAAAGCACCAGACTGTCTTCCCTGTCCGCCTGCCGTACTCCTATTCACCCTTTGAGGCTCAGCACGAAATCACCTCCTCTGTGAAGCCTTTCCTGATTCCCCAGTCAGACTGTGAGATGCTCCAGCTATACGACTAATAGAATGCAAGAGCTTTGGCCACAACGTCAGACAAAATGTGAGGAAATTCAGGACCCTACAGACTTGCACTGTGTGTCTTCCAAGCTAGAGCAGAAGACACTAAAATGTCTTAAGAGAGAGAAAAATATGGAAAGTCCAGGCAGGCAGGGAAGGAAGCTGGGTGGGTAAAGGAAGGTATCTGCCCTTTCCCTCGACTCTTCCCAGAAGGTATAATTAGTTAAGGGTGTGATTTGAGCACAGGAACAAGGATTGTAGAAACCCAACTAAAAAAGGACACCCCCCCCCATTGTCATAGCAGTTGTAACAAGGACCAAACATGTCCATATGGTCGGTTGCATACTGCCTCAGTCTCCTCCACTCAGGAAGCAAGTGCAGTCTACACGAGATAGTTTCAGTATAACAGACCTCAGTTATTGACCTAGTAACTTCCACTCTCTTTAGGTAGTAAATCTGCTTGCCTTGCAACAGTGATCCTTAAATGCAGGCCCCTGAGCCAGCAGCACCAGAATCACCCAAACTTGTGAGAAATGCAGATTCTCGGGCCCCAACCCAGACCCATGGTTCAGAACCTCCCGGGCAGGGCCCAGCAACCCAAGTGCTCACAATTTCTGCAGGAGATTCCTACCCTTAGAACTCCCCGGGGGGACTTAAAAACGATGTTGATCCCCAGGGTTGAGCCCCACTGCCTAGTGGATGTCTTTTCAACCCCGAGTGGTTTTAGAAGAGATGCTAAAACAAATCAAATCCATGGCACTCATGCTTTTGGATTAGTTAAGGAATATGTTTGACAAACATAGGGATAATGTGTGAATTTGTTATTTGATGGGTTTTTATTGAAAATATGATCGCTTAAGGAATCTCGGAAATTGGTGTTAAAATTCCAATTTAATTTTTTTAAATTTATTTATTTATTTTTGGCTGCGTTGGGTCTTCGTTGCTGCACGTGGGCTTTCTCTAGTTGCAGCGAGCGGGGGCTACTCTTCGTTGCAGTGTGCGGGCTTCTCATTGCGGTGGCTTCTCTTGTTGCGGAGCACGGGCTCTAGGTGCGCGGGCTTCAGTAGTTGTGGCACACGTGGGCTCAGTAGTTGTGGCTCACGGGCTCTAGAGCGGGGGCTCAGTAGTTACGGCGCACGGGCCTAGTTGCTCTGCGGCATGTGGGATCTTCCAGGACCAGGGCTCGAACCTGGGACCCTTGCACTGGCAGGCGGATTCTTATCCACTGCACCACCAGGGAAGCCCCTAATTTAACTTTTTAAAAATTGCTTATTATGCAGAGTTTCAAACAAATACAAATGTTTATGGTATAGTCCTGTGAGCCCCCATGAACCCAACCCCAGCTTCAACAACTTCCAACTCATGACAAACTTTCCCTTCCACAGCCGCTTCCCTGGGAACAAATCCCAGATGTCATATAGCACCTTATGTATATAGAAAGTGACAATGATTCCTTAATAAGAGCAAGTGTTTTGTCAATGTTCAACTTTCCTGTCTCATGAATGCCATAAAATTTTTGTTAAGATTTTTTTTAAACCAAGAAGCAAATAAGGTCCACACATAATGTTTACTTCTTTCTTCAGTTTTTTAATTCACCAGTTCATATTTTGAAAAAATTCCCTTGCAATGGATTTGTTAAAGAAAACAAAACTAATAATTGATTTAAAAGGCCTGTGATTTTTAACACTGAAGTTTTAAAATCATTTGAGTAAGTTTAGTGAAAATGTCACTATTAGCCTGATACTTGTAAGTTAATCAATTTACTACAGTTATTGAAACACTTGGGAACCTTTTCTTGTTAGTCCTAAGTTTCCCCTCTTAGGCATTTGATGGTCTTAAAGAGAAAAAGATATATTAAATATATGAATGTAGTTTAAAATATTTAGTAAATTAGCTAAGTGTATAAACTGGGTTCTTCTGAGAGAAATGTGTTCAACTTGAATTTATGGAACATTATTCAAAAGTCTCATGAAAGTGATTATTTCATTTTGACTTAATTTACCAGATTTGTAAATAGAACAAGCATTGCAGTTGAGTGTAGACTTAGGAAAAACAAATTTCAAAATATTTTGTTTTAAAAACCAATTTAAAACCCATGTAATTGTAAATAACCCTTTCTGCACACTTACAAACCCATGCTGACATTTTCAGTCCACTTCAATTACAGCAATTACTGTATTACATGACCGTGGCTGTGTCCTGCCCTGTCTGCCTGCTGCCCTGTGAAGTCTGAGCTCTTTGCAACCAGAGGCTCTTTGATCCGGTGATTTCAGGCCCTGGGACCGGCCTATGATGGGCTCTGGGAAGCCCGTTTGCCTTCACTGTTGTCCCAACTGCTGGGGCGCTGGCTGGCAGACCGTTCCCTTCCTTTGGGGACTCCTGCAGCTGCCAGCCACTTGCCCAAGGTCACGGCCCCCGGGGCAGCCCCTCTCCAGTGCCTGATGCCTGGGGGTGGGGGTGGAGCAAGGCAGTAACTCTGAGGCACCAGAACTCCCAGCCGTGGGCCAGGCTGCAGGTTGCCCTCGGCTGGCATCCCAGCTCAGCGCCTCCCTCCCTGCCCAGGTGCTGACCCCCAGGGCCTTCTTAACAAACATCCTGCAAGCTGTGCTCCCCTTCAGAGCCTGCTTTCTGGGACGCCAACCTACAACGTGACCCACAGAGAGGAAAAGCAGGAGAGAATTACTCCCAGATCAAAAAGGAAGCGCTGATAGAAGCGTAAGATTCAGGAGCCGCCCAACACGGATGCTAACCGACTCCAGCAAGTTCCGGTCAGATCTTCTCCACCCAAGGTCACCACCGCCGCACGCACTGGCCGGGCATCGCGGTCCACGGCCAGAGCCTGGGGGCCAGCACTCCTGGGAGCCAGGAGGGAAGGCAGGCTCTGTGGCTCTGGGCAGCTTCATCTTGCATTGACTTTCTCTTTCTTTCCTTCCCATCACTTCAGCCAAAAGTCCAACTTCCCCAGCCTCTGTATGATCTGGTTTCAACACATGAAGGACCAGCTCTCAACATGGA
Source organism: Lagenorhynchus albirostris (assembly GCF_949774975.1). Classification (NCBI taxonomy): domain Eukaryota; kingdom Metazoa; phylum Chordata; class Mammalia; order Artiodactyla; family Delphinidae; genus Lagenorhynchus; species Lagenorhynchus albirostris. The sequence goes on from NC_083104.1 coordinate 69,635,507, forward strand.
AGGTGTATGTCTTTAAGGTCTGATTTAGTCTAGGTCTAGTGAATTTGAGTGACGCCCTCACTAGCTCTGGGCCTCAGGGTCCATTCTCCAGGCTCTTTGTGGCATCAGTTTGAGGCGTACTCCACGGCTCATGTTTGCCACCTCCCCAGCTCCCCTACGCCTGGCCTCCTCTCTGCCTCATTGTGACAAGAAAAGAGGCTACTGACAAAAAGTCAAAAACAAAAAAAACACCTTTTGATTTCTGTCAAAAGAAACTGACAACAGAGTTGCTGTCTGGGCATTTTACAGTGTGGTCACCCCGCTCACACCCAGAGTCTGGATATTTAGATAGGGACGTGAGTTTAGGATGCCTGCCGGAAGTTCCCGCTTCACTTTTCCAGGGGCAACTTTCAAAATAACCACTTAGTGTTCAGCCCTTGAAAAGTTAGTGACCCCAGCCCTAACCACCTTGTAAGTAGTAGGTATTTGCTACCCTGCTCTGTCTCCTGTTTGCTCGTGACCTGGGACAGAGGACTGCCCTTCCCCTGGGTCACAGTGTCCCCTTGCTTCTGGGATCTGCAAGTAATAAATCTTGTGACCCTACTTCCTTTGGGTGGGTGTATTTAAACTGTAACTTCAATCAAGACAACCCTGGGGTTTTTCACTTCCCCGGGTGGGAGCCGCGATGCTGAGCGAGCTCCACGCATCCTTCGAGTGGGTGGCTGTGTCCCCTCACTCAGCGGGTCGTAATCTGCTTGTTCTTAACTCAGAACACCAGCTCTGGCCTCTCGGCACACTCCCCCATAAACCACATCCCCCAACAGCCAGGTATGGAGCTGCACGGTGAGCTAGATCCGACTCCTACATGATTCTCCACTCCAGGGGCCGGCTCTCCGTCAGAACCCAGTACTACAGCAGGTGTCCGGGCAGTTTTGTTAAAAGGATAAATGAGGAGAAACTTACGAAACTTGAAAATAGATCAATAAAATTTCTCTGTGAATGTACGGGTCGCCAGAAGAAGCAGAGGAAGCCCAACACATAAGACACATTTTAAAAGAATCCCTGGTGACGCAGTGGTTAAGAATCTGCCTGCCAATGCAGGGGACACAAGTTCAAGCCCTGGTCCGGGAAGATACCACATGCCGCGGAGCAAATAAGCCCGCGCGCCACAACTACTGAGGCTGAGCTCTAGAGCCACAACTACTGAACCTGCGTTGTGGTGCAACTACTGAAGGCCGCACGCCTAGAGCCCATGCTCCGCAATAAGAAGCCACCGCAACGAGAAGTCCGCGCACCGCAACGAGAAGCCCGCGCACCGCAACAAAGAGTAGCCCCCGCTCACCGCAACTAGAGAAAGCCTGCGCGCAGCAAAGAAGACCCAACACAGCCATAAATAAATAAATATTTTTAAAAAGAATCATGAAACAAAAGTACCATGCAAGAAAAAACCATCGCAGAGGGTATGTCAAGTGGGTGCATTTCCCAAAGAAAGCTCCTCCCACACCCCCCCACCCCCAGGAACCAAATCAACTTGTGAATTGTTTTAAACTTTAAAGACTAAGGCAGGATTTTTAAAGGGGCCGAGAAGAAAAGAAAGATCAAACTAAACGTTGGAAGAATTCAAGCCAATCTCAGCCTCTTTCGCAGGCTGTAGCGCAAGAGCATTGCGCAGGAGGAAGCTGTACCAGGCGCACAGAACTGGAATTCCTGGCCCCCAGCTGGCGGGCACAGCCAAGGTCAGAGCTCCAGGTGGGAAGACCATTCATTAGAGGAAGCAGAGAGAGACAAGAGCACAGAACTAACCAGACAAAGAGGGGCAATCGAGAGTTTAGAAGGGGCAAGTAGATCTTCACTTTGACAGTAACCACACTTAATCACATAAAGTCAACACCGTCAGGAAATTAAACACACGCTCTGAGAGACCATGAGGTGTAAAGATGAAATTTTTACCATTTTACGGCAAATGTCTAACCCTTCCCAGTGCTTAACACGTCTGTTTTCCTACAGTTAACCTTTTTTTTATTATCTTTCAAATTACATTTGTATACCCTTAAATATTTCAACCCACCTTTCTGGACTAGGCAAGATATATATCATTTAAAAATATACTATTTCATCAAGTAGCCCAGACTCCCAAGATATAAAGAAGTACGAATCGGAAATAAAACAGAGGGACAACTCTGAAAACTAAACTTACATCCTGTGCAGAAAAGGGGCTCCCCCTTTATTTAACTCATTCCACACACATTTACTTAATGCTGACAGTGGGTTTGACATGACACTTGGCTGTGGAAAAACACGTGAAAGAGGCAGAGGCCCAGCCCCAGTGAGATTATGAATAAAGTTGGTAACTGAGAGAGGAAACGCATTTTTTTTTGAATTTTATTTTATCTATTTTTTTATACAGCTCCCACGTACTGCAGTTCCCTCAGACAACTCCCATGTTCTATGCCGTGCCTAGTGTATCTCTGGTACAGAACTTGGTACCAGAAGTGATTCCAGGAAACAGACTCATAAGGATAAGTTCTCTGAATTGGTTCTGGTTAGCTGTGATGAGTCCTCTAATTTGGTTAGATTTAAAGGTATTAATGACCATGTTTCCTGTGGTAAAGAGGTCATTGGTGGCCCATGGCAAACAGTGGTAAACAGCTACTTAAATTCTCACCTGTAGACATCTGTTATCAAGTGACTGAAGAAGGCAAGACTTGAGGTGACCAGGTGATTGCTGCCATGGAATGTTTTGGTGACAATAGGAATTGAATTGCGTTGGCTGGTTTCCCCCAACTGTGCTTGGGAGAAAGAAATCAATATGCTCAGGGCTTTAAATTCTCACTCAAGTTCTGCTAAAGGTACCTGAACATTCTGTGACTGACCCAAAAGAAACTTTTATCACCTGTGGCCACCAAGATTTCTGAAAACAAGACCCAAAGTCTGAACTCACAGGTGGTTAAACTACACAGCAAGTGAATTTCAACCTCTCAGCCTCTTAGGTGAAACCCCGGGCTCTTCTTCGGAAGGGGTGGTACACTGAAAATCCAACGAGGACACATGGAGAGATTCTGATGAAGCTGGAGACCTTGAACCCCTAAATCCTGCCAAGTCTCCTTTTCTTAACGAAGCGGCCCTTCCACTCGTGCCTCAGGAGGCTGGCCTCCCCTGTGACAGCCTCCCCTGAGGTTGTCAGCCACCTTGCAAGGGACTACTGACTCTCCTGGGCACCCACCCCCCTTCCCATTGCTGAGACCCATAACCAGACTCAAGTTCAAACAGGGCCCGAAGAGTGAGGGAGGAATTACTTGTGAGGAGGTGCCACACATGCCAAAAGAATTGCATGATTTTTTTTCCAATTTATAAATATAGATACATTTCTCTACATAGAGAAGTCTGGAGAATACATGTGCAAATGGAACAAGGGTATTAGAGTGTGAGATGTAAGTGCTGGATTAAGTAGAAGTTATTGAAATGGGCTCACCAAGCAGAGATCCTGGACTTGTGTGTTAGCTCTAATGGCTAGCAGTAGCTCCAAAAGCCTGCTGGGTTGACTGACTGAACCCCAGGATGGTCTACACTAACTCGAGCTGAAATGCCAGTCTTTCTTTGGTACACTGTAGAGGAAGCTCTCCAAAGGCTTAGGGAGACTAGAACGTGAGAACGAATTCTTATATGAGACCTGCTCCCTCATCCACAAGGCCTACCACCTAGAGGACACTCCCTTCACGAAGGATGTAAGAAGTCTATTCAGAAGGGGAAGCCCTGCACTGTTGGAGAACTCTGTAGTAACTATACCCTAAAGGCCAGGAATGGCCATGGGAAATACTGCCTCCAAACTGGGCTCCCTGAATCCACTGGAGATGATGGATCCCTGGGTGACAGGGGACAAGTGACAAGGTGGGCATGGTTACTTTGTGGGCAACAGAGCTGAAGCAGTAATCAGAATGATTTGACCTGCAGAGATCTTTGGTGTGGCTAGCTGATCATGGTGGTCCTAAAACAGAAATAGAGGGGCAGCCTATTATCGTTTTACTTGATTTATGTTAAGCAGAAAAGCTTTAAGTATGGTTAACAGAAGTCTAACCTAAGTTACCAGGATGGAGAGTTCCAGTCCCTCAACCAATTCTCAGATTTGAACCAATGCACAGATCCAGAAAGTCTGGAATGAAGAGGCCAAGTCCCCTTGAGGAAGGACTTGTGACTATGTGATGGGAAAGGGAAATAATCAGACTTTTCAGGGATTAATATTAGCATTAGTTCCTAGATTCCAGCTACCCCTGTGGAGCAGGGGCTCATGGCGGTGAGGTGATCACAGTGGGTTCAATGGGTCCCCAAGTCCACCCTGTAGGTATTTCAAGAATGTATACTGGAATAAACATGGAAGCTGGAAGAGTCCCCCACACTGGTTTCTGATCTGGGGAGTGAGGGCTGTCCTTGTAGGAAAAAACAAGTGGAATAGTCATTTGAAGATCTGGTTACTGCTTTAGCTGGGTGGCAACACCTTACAGGGCAGAGGCAATGCTCTCCAGGATGTGGAATACGCTTTAAATCACTAACTGATATATTTTACCTATAGCACGATTTATGGGGACAGGAATCCAGCAGCAGAGATGAGAGTGGCTTCTTTCACTGTTACCCCCAGTGAGTCACTAGTGAAATGTCTGCTTTCTCATCCCCATCACTTTGAGCTCTGTTGCCAAGAGGAAAATGCTTATGCCAGGGACACAACTATGGTTCCATTAAACTGGAAGTTGGGGCGGCCACCTGGCCACTCTGGGCTCTTCATGCCAGTGACTCAACAGACAAAGAAGCGGGGTTAGCTGGAGTGACGAATCCTGACTTACAAGGGGAAATCGGGTGCTACACAAGGTGGGTAAGGAGGAGCTTAGGGAATGCAGGCGATCTCCTGGGCGGCCTCATAATATACTCCCACGTCCTGTGATTAAATGGAAAAAGACAACAACCCAATGATCCAGAATCTCAAGTTTGGAGTCACCTCACCAGGCAAAGAACCATGACCACTTGAGGCACTTACTAAGGGGCAGGGAATGTAAAATGAATCATGGAAGAAGGTAAGTTATAAATACCAGCTATAAGCACATAACCAGATTCAGAAAAGATGATGCAAGGAATTATGAATATTTTTCCTTATTTTGATATGAATATATTTTGTATGTATTTTTGTTTGTTTGTTTTGTTTTTTGTTTTTGGTTTTTTTTGTGGTACACGGGCTTCTTCACTGTTGTGGCCTCTCCCGTTGCAGAGCCCAGGCTCCGGACGCGCAGGCTCAGTGGCCATGGCTCACGGGCCCAGCCGTTCCGCGGCATGTGGGATCTTCCCGGACCGGGGCACGAACCCATGTCCCCTGCATCGGCAGGCAGACTCTCAACCACTGCACCACCAGGGAAGCCCTGGTATCTTATTTTTATTAGTCATAGTATATTGGGATCAAATGTGATCATATACAGAAAAACACTTTGTCAACTGTTAGATATTATAAATAAAATGTGTTGATGTGTTTATGATTGAAAGAGACAGAGAGAGAGAGAGAGAGAGAGAGAGAGAGAGAGAGAGAGAGAGAGAGAGAGAGAGAGATGTGTACTGACCGTCAAGTCCTCATGGTGTGGACTGTGGTGGCTTTGTCCTGTGTTAACTTAGCTGTGCTGGAAGTGCATTTCCTGGAATGTGTGGTTTCAGGCTAGAGTTGGCTGCGAGAGAAACTGACTCAGGTTTGCAAGGCAAGTAGTCCTGCTTCCTCTCTGAAGGTCAGTGTAGGTGGATCTGCTCCTTTGGTTGAATCCTGACTGGTAAGAGTCCCTCCCTGTAACATCTAGCATATTTTTCTCTGTGGACAGGACAGGGGGCGGATTCTTCCTCCTCGTTTCCATAAAGGGGACTCTCACTTTATTCTCCAAGATGACTGAATGTTGGAATGACTACAGTTGGCCTTTCTTCCCTTCATCCTGTTTAGTCCCCGCCCCCATGTAGAGGAGCAGCCAATCTGATTGGTGAGCACCAGACGTCCTTGGACCAGAGTCCCACTGCTGGGTGAGGTCACTGTCAAAGGCCACTGCTCCTATGGGGCACATTCTCTTACCCTCTCAGACAAACACACTCTTAAGACTAAAGATACCCTTCTCCTCCTCTTCATGTTCCCGTTTGGTGTTGGCTACCAAAAGGGAGTTTCCAGGTGTAATTTTGTGAGGAAGGTTAAGAGATTCAGCCCCCTCATCCAACGTAACGGTTACTGGAGAGGGAGGGAGGGAGGGAGGGATGGAGAGAGAGAGGGAGAGAAAAAGTGTGTGTGTGTGAATGTTTAGCAGTTTATAAATATAAAAGGTAATCAACAAAATTAAAAAGCGTTCCGTTTTGTCTAGGTTTCAAAACAGCAAACATTAGCTTATTTATTTTCTCAAAAAATCTCCTCTGCTACAGCAGGAAGAGAACAGTGAGCTGTTCATCTTAACCTCTTGGAGTTTTCATTGAGTTTTTTTTAGTGTTGAAAATAATGCAACTTCAGAAAGAAGCTTAGGAAGCATGACTGCTGCTTTATTTATATCAAGTGATAGATTTTTTAAATTGTGAAATGGATCTTCATACAAAAGAGTATAAAAACATAGTTACTATAATACTATAAACCAACTATACTTCAATAACAAAATAAAATGTCTAAAGAGTATAGTTAAAAAACCACAGTTACAGTTTAAAGAATCATTATGAGGTTATTTAATGTTAAGAAATGGGGACTTCCCCGGTGGCACAGTGCGTAAGAATCTGCCTGCTAATGAAGGGGACATGGGTTCGAGCCCTGGTCTGGGAAGATCCCACATGCCGCGGAGCAACTAAGCCCGTGCACCACAACTACTGAGCCTGCGCTCTAGAGACCAAGAGCCACAACTACTGAAGCCCACTTGCCTAGAGCCCGTGCACCGAAACAAAGAGAAGCCACTGCAATGAGAAGCCCGCGCACCGCAATGAAGAGTAGCCACCGCTCGCTGCAACTAGAGAAAGCCCGTGTGCAGCAATGAAGACTCAACGCAGCCAAAGATAAATAAATAAATTTATATAAAAAAAAAGAAATGCCAATACCTTAGAAGCCCCTGTGAGTTACTCCCCAATTGCATAATTCCTCACCCACAGAGGTAACCATTATACTGTTTTGTTTTAATCATTCTTTGTTTTTACTTTTCACCACTCATGCATCTATCCTTAAACTAGTGTCAGGCACAAACCTAGCTATATAAGGACAGGGCAATGTGGCTCCTGTTACATGAAAGCTCCCAAGGGAAACCAAGCTGAACTGAGTCTTTCCATCAGAGTCTGGGAGCAGTTAACTGGGCACACAGTTAACACAAGCCTAGAGCAGAGGAGAAGCTGGGCCAAACTTGCCGGAAAAATCTCATCTGTAGATTAAAAAAAATAAGGTAGGCAGCTGGGATCCTTACGCATAAGTCTTCAACATATCATGAGTCACACGTTTCTGGAACAAATGCCCTCTATGTCTGTCGTGCAGCTGTCATCACAGGACCTTCATCTATTATATTTGTCTCTGTGATGGGTCCCCTCTTGCATTTCATATGTTCCTCTTTCTGAATCTATTCTCTCATTTTTAGTGAAGCACACCCCAAAGCACATTGTTGAGAAAGGGTGCAAGGGAAGTACATTTTTTGATTCTCTGAATATTTGAAAATATCTTATTCTGCCCTTACTCTTGGGTGATAGTTTGGCTGGGTATAGAATTCCACATTGAAGATAATTTCCCTTCAGCATCTTTAAGACCCTGCTTCATTGCCTTTTAGCTTCCAGCTGCTGTTGAGAAGTCAAAAGCCATTGTGATTCCTGAAACTTTATAAGTGATTTGCGTTTTCTTTGGAAGCTCTTGGAATCTTCTCTTTGTCCCTAGTGTTCTGAAACTTCACAATGATATATTTCACCGAGTCTATTTTGAACTATTATGCTAGGCATCTGGTTATTTTTTTTCTTTTTTCCAATCTGGAAACACAAATCCTTTACCTGATAATTTTGAACCATCAACTGAGAATAAAAATGAAGCTTCTACATACCTAGAAAAAGGCTGACTTTATAAAACCCGTTTAAATCTGTCTGATTAATCAGTGACAAACGGCCTCAGTCTTATATTAATGATAACTTGCTTCATTGAGCACACCTCTAAAAACCAACCAACCCGTGATAGCCACTGAAGGTTAGTCAATCAGTAGCCAACTTACTCTAGTGAAGTGTTGCCTTAGTAAGCACACTTCCAAGGCTAACATAGCCTAACCCTACCTCTAAAACCATGACAATCTGCACATTATCCCTGACTCCAAAACTTTACATAAATACTGCCGTCTGCTTTGCTTTTTGGTGAGATTGCTCATAACTAGCATGTCTTTTCATTACTTAAGCTAATAATGAAGCAAACCCCTGTGTATAACTCCCTAATCATATATTCGCTCACCCCCATATGTCACTATTACTTTTTGTTTTAATCTTTTTTTTAAACTGTTTACCACCTACGTGTGTACCCCTAAACTGAGTATCTGGCGCCAACCTAGCTGTGTAAGGAAAAACTAACACAGCGTCTGTTATATGAAGACTCCCAGAAGTTGAGCTGGGTGGAGTCTCTTGGCCTTAGCTTTCTGTCTCAAATGTTAAGTGGCAGCCTTTTTCTTTTACATAACTATGGGTTTGAAAAACAATGACCAAGTGCTCACTCACACTTCAGATCACTCTCGCATCAGAAACTGACATGGGTGTGGACGTGTTACTGTTTACAACTTATGTTGGACATTTCAGGTCCCATTTGTGGTTCTACTCCTCCAGAGTCTCTGGATTGCTTGCCCCAGTCTTGGTTCTCCTCAGCTTAAAACTCCCCTCCAGCACCATGCCAAATCTAATAACGCCTTCTGGAAGACTTCCACCTCTTCATGGGACAAGAGCAATCAGTTATCCAAAGAGAAAGAGCTCTGAATGGGTAATCGGGACACTTGGGTTCAAGTCCCAGTTCAGCAAATAATCAGTGAAGTGACCTTAAGCACATGTCCTCATGTTCCTAACTGTGCTTCCATTTTCCTGGGAAATAAAGCTTGAACCAAATCAATAGCTCTCCACCTTGGCTGCACGTGAGAATCATCTGGCAACTATTTTAAAATACTGACTCCTGAGCCATACCCTAACCAATTAAATCAAATCTCTGAGGGGGAGGCATGGGCTTCAGTATTTAAATCTCCCACATGATTCTAATGTACATCCAGGGTTGAGAGCTTCGACCAGATGACTTCTGAGGGACCATTCAGGGCTTAGACTTGGAATTCTAGGAAGTATTGTGATACATAACTGAATAAGTCAGAAATTATGTTGGTAGGACTCTGTTTGTTGGGTTTCTAAGAAGCATGTAAAAGGCACAACACAAGAACATCTATGATGCAGTTTGTCTATCTGACACATATTGATGAGCAGTATGCATGATGGAAGCTTGTAGAAATCAATGAACACAAAGTGCAGACTGTAATCTTTTCTCAACCATGCCTGTAACTGGTGACTGTAGTTGTGAGTGATAAACATGGTGGGTAATATCCATTAATCACCCTCTAGCTTACTGAGGCTCTATGTGTTGGGAGAAGGGGTAGCTCCAGCTTGTCAGAACCTCAGTCTAAGCAGCTGAAAGGCACGGTGACCACATCTCCAGGGTCCGGGGTCCCTTCTGAAGCAAAGGTTGCACCCAGACTTGGACATCATGAAAGACATCATCCTTGTAGTCGACACTGATTGAGGTGGCTTCCGAGTGCTCCCCAATGTCTGGCTCTGACACCCAAGAGGGGGCAGGCCTCTAGGGGCCATGTCTGAACTCTGTGATTTTGCCCTCCAGGAATCTTTTTTGCAAAAGTGGTTTCTTGGGAGAAAGTCCACTCCTCCTGTTTCTGAGATCCTTGAAGCGGTTCTGTTATATGCCCATCTTGCATCCAGGTTGTTTGGCTATTCCTTTGATTTTTGTGAGCCATCCCAGTATCCTTCAGACAAAGTTCCTTTTTCATTTAGCTTAGTTTCTATTGCTTTCAACCAAAAGAATCTTAACTATTACAGGTCCCATCCTCAAATAATACTAACTTCCACTTATTGAATACCTGGTATTCACCAGGTACTTAAATATATTATTGCTAATTCTAAAAACAACCATATGTCCCAGGGTTGCCCAAATAAGAAAATTGAGTTTTGAGTAATTTGCTCAAAAACATAAAACTAGTAAACAGCAGAGCCAGGATTTGAATTTACTTCTAACTGAAAATGCTATTTTTCCCCGCTATTCCATGCTAAAAAAAATTTTTATTATCTAATGACTAGTCTTTCTACTACCAACTTCTACCCATATCCAAACTCACTCATACTAGTCTCTGAGTAAACCTCACAGAGAGGATGGGGAAGGGCGTGGGAGATTAATCTGTGCCCCACATGCACCTGTCCTTTCTCCTGATGACAGGAGCTTGCTGGGGTCAGAGCCAGGCTCTCAGCACTGAGGGCTTGTGGATGCTTAGCCAATACTAATTAATAGAGATGATAGGAACAAAATTCATGTCCCAAACTTCAGCAAATGAAGATTCAGCATCAGGAAACTTGCAACTTGCATGGACATCCCAGAATAGATGTAGATGAGGATCCTGTGATTGATGAAGAATATTGCTGGAAAGGACCACAGGAGTTGTTTCCTTTTAACTCCTGCTTTTTTTTTTTTTTTTCCAGTTGGGAGAACTGAGGCCCAGGAAGAGGAGGACTGAGAAGGAAAGGGTAGCCAGGTTGTCCTCAACGTTGTGGCTAAAGCAGCCAGACCTCTACATCTATGGATTTTTCCCACTGGCTTATCCCCCATCGTCTGTCACCTTAATATCCCTATTTCTGATGGCAATGCTGCTTTTGAAAGGGAGTCAGATTTAGAAATTGGCCTATCTTTATCCCCCATGACCTGACAGTGTACATTTCTACCAGGTTTTGTCCTCAAGGCACCCTGGCTCTGAGAAGGAAGTCCTCATCTTCTCACATAGAGATCCTGTAATCATCTCTTTCTCTCTGGGGATCCTTATTTTCTTATTAGACTTCTGAAATGCAGGTGTTCAGAAGTGAGAGAAAACTGATGTAGTGGCATCTGAGAGACAAGAATCCCAGAAGGATTTGGATTTCAGATGGACACCCTCAGTGTCACAGGTGATGTTCCCCTGATGACTACATGCTGGCAACGCTGCTCGGGGAACCCAGCCCATCAGTCTCTCTGCCTCAGATGTTGGCAGACGTGGAAGCTTCCTGAGACCTGAGGATGTACAAACTTCTCACTGGTGAAACCACCCACTGCTTCCTTCAAAGGGTCACTACAGATCGAAGGGGGTCCCCAGACTCGGGAAGATGTGACACACGCCCGCTCACCGTGCCTCCCATCACTGATTTCAGCATGTCTGTGGCAGACAGAGTCCTGCCTCAGGGTACAGAGGAAGCCTCTACTTTTCTGCCTCCGGGCTTTCTCCAGGGCTGCAGGACTTAGTCCACAGCTAGGTGCAGCCAGGAAATGCTGGGGAGTTAATAACCGAAAGGGCAACTCCCAACTACTGGGGGACAGAAGTCAGTGGACAAATATCCCAGGCTTCCATCCTTCAAAGGGACAATTCTGAGGTATATTCTATATGGTTCCCTAGGGTGGTCCTTGCAGGATTGAACCCTAGTTTCCCACTGTGGTCCCCAGCTCACTCAATAATGCACTTTAAAAAAAATTACAGCAAATTATATATACACACATATATATGTATATATACTTAAAAAGGGTTAAAATGGCATACTCTGTTTATACATATACATTATATATTTTAATATTTTATATTGTTTATATATTTTATATTATATATTTCAATATATGATAAAGTATGCCATTTTAAGTGTACAATTCGGTGGTATTAATTTCATTCACAACGTTGTGTCACCATCACCACCACTGATTTCCAAACCGTTTCCATAATAACCCTGTACACCTTAAGCAAGATATCCCTCGTCCCCTTCTACCCCCAGCCCCTGGTAACCTCTTGTCTACTTTCTGTCACTATGACTTCGCCTTTTTAAGAGATTTCATATAAGTGGATTCACATAATATTTGTCCTTTTGTGTCTGGCTTATTTCACTTAGCATAAGGTTTTCAAGATTCATCCATGTTGTAGCATGGATCAGAACTTCACGCTTTTTTATAGCTGAATAATTTTCCATTTGTATGTGCAGACCACATTTTGTTTAGCATCTGTTGATAGACACGGTTGTTTCCACCTTTTGGCTATAGTGAATAATGCTGCTTGAGTCTCTCTTCTTAACTCTTTTAGGTATATATCCAGGAGTGAAATTCCTGGGTCATACAGTAACTCTGTATTTAACTTTCTGAGGAACTGCCAAACTATTTTCCATAGCAGCTGAACCATTTTGTATTTCCACCAACAATGTATGAGTTCCAATTTTCCACATTTTTGTATTATTATTGTTATTACTGTCATCCTAGTAGGTGAGAAGTGGTATATCATTGTGGTTTTTATTTGTATTTCCCTAGTAACTAATGATGTTGAGCATCTTCTCGTTTGCTTATTGGCCATTTGTATATCATCTTTAGAAAAATGTCTGAGTCTTTTGCTCATTTTTAATTGGGTTGTCTTTTTTTGTTGTGTTTAGGAGTTATTTATATATTTTGGATATTAAACACTTATCCAATATATGGTTTGCAAATATTTTTTTCTCATTCTGTAAGCTGTGTTTTCACTTTGATAATGTCCTTTGCACAAAAGTTTTTAGTTTTGATGAAGTCCAATTTACATACTTTTTTCCTTTGTTGCTCATGCTTTTCGTATCATATCTGAGAATCGATTATGAAATCCAGGGTCATGAAGATTCACCCCTTTCTCTAAGAGTTTTATGGTTTTAACTCTTATATTTAGGTTACTGATCCATTTTGAGTTAATTTTTATATAGTGTGAGGTACGAGTCAAACTTCACTCTTTGGCATTTGGAAATCCAGTTTTCCCAGAACAATTTGTTGAATTGACTATTCTTTCCCCTTGAATGGACTTGGTACCCTTGTTGAAAATCAACTGACTATAGATTTATGGGTTTATTTCTGGACTGACTCTCTATTTCATTGGTCTCTATGTCTTTCTTACACCAATAGCACTGTTTTAATTACTGTAGCTTTGTAGTAAATTTTGAAATTGGGAAGTGTGTCTTCCAACTTTGTTCTTTTTTTAAGATTGTTTTGGCTACTCAGGGTCCCTTGCAATTCTATATAAATTTGAGGATCAGCTTTTCTATTTCTGCCGAAAAAGACTTGGAATTCTGATAGTGATTCTGTTGAATCTTTACACTACCATCTTAACAATACTAAATCTTCCAAGCCCTGAACAAGGATGTAATTCCATTCATTTAGGGCTTAATTTTTTTTCAGCAACTTTTTATAGTTTTCAGCGTACAAGACTTTCATCTCCTTGGTTAAATTATTCCTTGGTATTTTATTCTTTTAGATACTATTGTAAATGAAATTGCTTTCTTTTCAGATTGTTCATTGCTGGAATATAGAAACACAACTGATTTTGGTGTGCTGATTTTATTTCCTATAAACTTACTGAATTTGTTTATTGCTTCTAATAGCTTTCTTATTGTTTCTTTGGGGTTTTCTATATATAAGGTATGTCATCTGTGAATAGGGATAATTTTACTTCTTCCTTACCAGTTTTGATGCTTTATATTTCTTTTTCTTGTCTAATTACTCTGGCTAGAATTTCCAGTACAATGTTAAATAGCAGTGGTGAAAGCAGGCATTCTTTTCTTCTTCTTGATCTTAGAAAACTTTCAGTCCTTTTACCATTGAGTATGCTGTTAGCTGTGGGTTTTTCATAAATGCTGTTTATCATGTTGAGGAAGCTCCTTTTCATTTCTAGTTTTCTGAGTTTTTATCATGAAAGGATATTGGATTTTGTTCAATGTATTTTCTGCATCAATTCAGGTGATTTGGGGTTTCTTCCCCTTCATTCTATTAACATGGTTTATTACATTGATTATCTTATGTTAAACCACCCTTGCATTCCCGGAATAAATCACACTTGCTCATAGTGTATCATCTTTTTAATATGCTGTTGGACTTGGATTGCTAACATTTTGTTGAGGATTCCTGCATCTATAGGCATAGAAGATAATGATCTATAATATTCTGTGTGTGATGAATCTTTATGTGGCTCTGTTATCATGAATGCTAGCCTCAAAAATGAATTAGGAAGTGTTCCCTCTTTTTGTATATTTTGGGAGATTTTGAGAAGGATTGGTGTTAATTCTTCTCTAAATGTTTGGTAGAATGCACCACTGTAGCCATCAGGTCCTAGACTAATAGTATATTCTTTATTACTTTTCCCTTATTCCAGTTTTTCTCTCCCTGTTCCCTCACTTCTTCAACCAGGGATCACCTTCCAAACAAACTCACTGCACCCAAATCTTGCTTCAGCCTCTGCTTTCAGGGGAATCCAAACTAAAAAAATATATAATATAAATGAGAGATTTTATCAATATATGAAAAGGTAAATGTTGTGTGAAAGAACATAACTCATTGGACAATCCAGGGAGATGGAGAGAAGGGGAGAGGGCTTTTCTACCCAACACTGGTGAACTAGGTATCATTATGATGGGCTGGAGATTGGAGATTCAAGAGAGAATGCTGAGACTTCCAGGAAAACTGGATGCAACAAGATGAGAAATAGCTGGATGTGCTACTTAAGAGTGGAAGAGCTGGAGAAGGGGTCAGAGCCCATTAAAAAGATAAAAAGTAGACCACACAAGAGGAAGAAATTTCGGGGAAATGAAGGACACACTGGTCAAGATGGAAGACTTAGTCTCCAGCCACTGAACTAGGCAAAGGGTAAAGGCTAGTGGAGGAATTTCTATGGGAAGAGAACAGGGTGAGCTGGTAGATATGGTGGGGAGCCGTGGCAGCCCTGAGAATATGCCCTGCAGACCTCCAACTGCAGGGAACTTAGTTGTCCAAGGGCCCCCACCGCTGTGCTCTGAAATCCAATATCATGTTTGCACCAGGGCAATGCTGCATGTTTCAACAGGCTGCTCCCAAACCATGACTGAGCGCAGCAGGGATACTAAGGTAAGCAAGTCCCGAGAGACGCAGACTCCTCTGACAGGGGACTTTGGCTTGAGAACAACAGCCTTGCCAAACCCCTTTAGAGTGCGTGGAGGCCTAGGGTGTTTCCAGCTAACCTTCCTTCTCTCTCCCCTTCATTCAGGGCCAGTCTTACTTTGCAGTCTGATAGCTCTTCTGGCCTCTCCTAGTTTCCCTCCTCATCTTCTCCTTTAGTAGGTGTCCCCCCATACTAAAACCCTTGCACATTTAATTCTATCCTAGCGTCTGCTTTTTGAAGGACCTGAACTAGACATTGTCTGAGACATGTCCATTTTGACCCAAAGTTAAGGAGGTGGACCTGGTGTCCAGGCAGAAAGAGGCCTTGGTTCATTAGACATCATGGGGAGCAAGGAGACTCTGCTGGCCTGGGACAGGAGAGGGGTGATCCAGCAAGAGAGGGCAGTGGGAGGACAGTCCCAAGGACAGAGAGACAGAAAGAGCCAGTGACTGGGAGGACTCTGGAAACAGCACAGCTGAGACAAGCCCCCTGAATGCATGAACTGGTGCTAAGTCACTTGCGTGAGGTGTTTCATACTCCTTATCTCTGTTTTGCATGGTTGGTGCCCTGAGGTCACCCACACTGTATTAAAAATAGCTGTGTATACTCCAGCGACTGACAACACTCCTGTCCATCTTTCCTTTTCAGGTGGTGGCCACAGGCATTTACAAAGCACAGAAATGCCAGGCACCCGGCCTAAGGGACACCTCCAAACCCCACCCATCTGCCTCAGGGATGCTTCCGGAACATCTCAGACTTCTTCCCACCTCTGCCCTGAAGCATTTTAGATCAGCCCTGTCTCTCTGTGCCTCTTTCTTTAGGTTGGTGGGAGATCACCCTCCATGGAAAAGTATTTTTTAGATCGCCAAGAAACACAAAGTCGGTGGAAGGCTTTTTAGGTGCCCTTGAAGCCATTCCTTTCAACTTCTGAGGGTCAGGCTAGCCTGAGCATCCTTTGGAAAGATGTCTCCACAGGGGAATTGGGCTCCTAACCAGGCAGGGAGGGCTTGGCTTCTGAGGGCTCAGATGGGAGAGCTGACACCCTGCCGTTTTCCAGGGTTAGAAAGCAGGACGTGGGACTTCCCCTGGGAACTTCCTGCCTCCTCAGAAAGCCTTCTGGATCTCAATATACCCAGAAGGAAAAGGGTTACCTGATTAAGCATCTGAGGCTTTCTCAAGACTGACAAAACCATCCAATATGTCCACGAGACAGAACATTTTTATTTGTGAACAGGTGCAGATAACTTCATAGAAATCACTGAGCCAAAGTGATAAATTGAGCAGGTGAGTCTCCAAGACTCAGCCCTGTTGGTGGAGTGAGCATCCTTGTTTGAAAGGGAGAGTCCTCACTGGACATGTGTAGAAGGGGGTTGGTGGCTCAGGGGCAGAGGTTGGCGAAGGAACGTGTATCAGCCAGGTTCTGTGCAAGAGATGGAAAGGGATCGAACACGTGGGATTAGGTGCCTAAACATCTCAGGAAGGGCTGGAACCATACGGGCTTCAGCCTGGGTGCAGGACCCTGGAGCTGACCTACCAGTGGAACTGTCCCGAGGCCACCACTGTTGGTCCCGGCTGAGTTCAAGATCACACCCACAGCTGTGATGCAGGGTCCAGGAATCCAGATTAGGGAAGCCAGCCCTGCAGCTGTGCCCGTGTCATGAACCACTGTCGATGCTGGTAATCAGGTCTGCAATGTGCTCTTTCAGCCACTGTGTCCACCACAGCTGCTTCTCAACACCCAAGAACATGAAGAATGGGCATTTGAGTGCTGCTGTAGGGGGAAAAGTCACATCTCCACAGCCTCCTTTTCCAGCAGGGAAACAGCTAAAAGCAGCGGCAAGACAGCCTCCACATCACCTTTGCCTCCCAGGTCTTGGGCAAGAACAAGGAATTAGAGAACTTAATTCCCATGCAGAATAATAGCTACAGAGAAACCTAAGGAATGTAATTTTTAGCTTTCCAGCCTTTGCAGTGCAGGGAGACACCCTAAGAGTAGGGCCGAATGGAGGGTGGACCAGCTGCTCCACAGCGCCCCCCGACAGGAGGCCTCCTACATTAGGAGGAGCCTGTGGGCATGTGTAAAGCCCCCTCAGGGGCTGCCCATTCTCTCACACCTTCTCCATTCTCCTCTCAGAAGGGCTCATGGAGACCCAACATGGCTGGATCCAGTATGCCTCATGTCATATCAAAACCCACTGGACAATAAATTGTATAAAGATTTGATTTAGTAATTTTATGGTGTGTGTGTGTGTGTGTGTGTGTGTGTGTGTGTGTGTGTGTGTGTGTGTGAAAGAGAGAGAAGGAGAGAGAAGAGACACAGACACTGGCATTTTTGTTCTCTGGAGTAATGTTGATATTCAACTGTTCGAATAATTTCATGTCCCGAAGATAACAGAGGTTTTGGATACACACAGACCTGGGTTTAAATCCCAGCTCTGCCACTATGTGACTAGTCGCTTGTCTTTTCTGAGCTCAGTTTTTTCATCTGTAAAGCAGGACTAGTGATATTGCCCTCACAGGGTTATAGCGAGGAACAAAGAGATAAACCCTGGCAAGTTCCTGGTGCAGTGCCCGGCACACGTACACAGGGGCTCTAATGACTATCCTGCTGCCCCAGTTAATACATTTGGCAGGAATTGCCAATGCCTATGCCAGGAAATTGACTGTCCGTCTGATAAATATCAATTGTCTCATGGTGTTTGAGAAGGAGACGTGATGAGATTTCTTCCCTCGTGCTTCAGGGAGCCCTCCATAGACCCTCATCACCTGGTGTTCTAGGTGGCACACCTTTCCAGAGATCACCTCTTCCAAACAGAAGGGGTCACATGTGCAGCACAGTGAGGAGGCAGGTCAAGACCCGTTAGTGAGGAGCACTGGTGGTTCAGTAGTAGAATTCTCACCTCTCATTAGTGAGAAGCACAACCAGTTCAGTGGGTTGTGACCAGTATTTTTCCAAATGGAGGAGGATGGAAGGAAAATAAAAAGAGAAAAGAGGAGGGCTTCCCTGGTGGCGCGGTGGTTGAGAGTCTGCCTGCCGATGCAGGGGACACAGGTTCGTGCCCCGGTCCGGGAAGATCCCACATGCCGCGGAACGGCTGGGCCCGTGAGCCATGGCCGCTGAGCCTGCGCGTCCGGAGCCTGTGCTCCGCAACGGGAGAGGCCACAACAGTGAGAGGCCCACGTACCACAAAAAAAAAAAAAAAAAAAGAGAGAGAGAGAAAGGAGGAGATAAGAAAAGAGAATGTGGATGTGAATCGTAATAAGAGCACTGTTTGGAGAAACTGTTCAGTTCATAGATGAGTGTGTGCGTGTGTGTGCGCGGGCACTCGAGCACCAGGTCACAATGTGAAATATACATTATTTGGATCTGAAGCATGGCTAACAAGGTTGTGAAGTAGTCAAGGGAGCCAGCCCCTTACTTTGGAGTGGGGACAACATCGATAACCAACCTGCTATACAACTTGTCACGAAAAGGGATTTGATTGAAAATAACTTCATCACCCGGGAGATAAGCGTATACCTAGAAGTCTCTCAACAGCCGCTCTCCTCACCTCCCAGCTCCTGTGGTCACTGTCCGGTGGCCGCAGGTGACCCAGTGTCAGGTTGCGGATGTGTCTCGTTCAGAGCCGCCACAGTGGCCGCGTACCCGCCCCCTGTGCCGCCCCCTCCCTTGCTGCCCTCCTGTCCCAGGTGTTCTGTATCCCGCTCTCCTCCCCGGCTGCTTCCTTCTGCAGCTCCACTCCTGCTGTCTCACCTGCCGCTTCCACTGCTAAACGGTTTTCTGCTCTCAGCCAGCAGACAACTCCCCTCACTCCACAGTCTGCATACAGCCACCACTGCCGATACCGGGCTGGGCCATCTCAGGCTCTCGGGCTCTCTCCTGGCCCCGATGATGGGACATGGGCGGCACCAGGGAGGCCTGCCACTCGGACCTTGACCTCTCTGAGCCTCTGTTTCCCCATCTGCACAATGGGCACGACAGTCACACGTGCCCAGGCTGCTCATCAACACGATGCAAGCGCCACCCAAGACAATAAAGTGACTCTCAAACCAGTGAGATCCTTCCCAGAAGCTGTGCAGGTTCAAGGTGTTTTGTGCTCGTCACGAACCTCCCTGTCTTTCTGACTCCTCTTTGCCCCCCTCCCCCCTCTTCCTTGGTGCTGCTTAGAGCAGCCCATCTAAAAACTGTTGATTCCTATGTGCCGTGGTCCTGCATTTAGGAAACTTTTGTCTTAGAAGGAAAGGACCAGCAAGGGACAACCCTCGACCCCTGGACGCCCAACACCGCCTCATTTTTCATGCTGTCTGTTTTCCTTACTTTGAATCCCCCTGAGTCAAAGGGACCCTCCATTGCCGCTTATACTTGGTTGATTGTAAGACAAATGGAAGTGCTTTAAAAATGTAATGGTACGCATATTGGAATATATATGGTTTGACTCCCGGATGGATAAACAGGATCATCGCTCCCCCCCATCTGGTTTTGGACAATGGGGTGCCACATACTAAGCCTCACCACAGGCAAGGCTCCGAGCTAGGTGTTGCAGATGAATGTTGGGCCTGAAGGACCAGGGAATCTCCTGGGAATCAGACCAGGAATCAGATGCTTAAGACACAGGAAACACCTTAGAATGGCACTGTCCAACAGAACTTCCTGTGATGATGGGCATGCTCTATTCATGCTGATACAATAGCCACTAGCCATGCGTGGCCACTGAACATGAGTGCTAGTATGACCGAGGAACTAAATTTTTAATTTTGTTATATTTTAATTAATTTCCATGTAAGTGTAAGTAGTCATGGGTGGCTAGTGGCTATCCTATTGGGCAGCATAGCCTGACGATCTCCTTCTAGTTCCTCCTCCTTGGCTTCCCCCTGGGAATCTGGCCCGAGTCACTGCCTTCCACGCAGGACACTGAGTCTAAGAAAGGTGAACAGGAAGGTCTCCTTGATCCCCTGGGCCCAGCGTCCTGCAGCCCTCCATCCCCACGACCTCCCCTCCTCCAGCATTCAACAGCCTCCGAATCCAAGACGCAGCTATAACGACAGCAAAGACAGCAGCCCAGAGAAGGGGAAAGACAGGAGGGTAGATACACATTAAGGAAACCAACATGAAGATCAAGTGATTGAGGGAACAGGGCTCCTGCTGAGACAATCCTGCCTAACGGAGCATCACAGACGTCAATCTTTGGACCACGACACTCTATGCCAGGGCCCCGTGCCCTCCCAGCCAAAGAGCTGCCACTTCTTCACTAGCTACGGGCCACCTGCAGCCAGGGACCACTTCCCTCCCAATAATCCATCTTCCAAGGTGAGCTGGGAAGGTGCCAACTCATTTTTCCGTGAGCCTTTTCAAAATCAACAGAGGGAATCCAGGCTGCGTACAACCACCATCAGGGGCACCCAGCCCGAAAGCAAAGTGCCGGCCTGGGAGACAGCGGGAGCCCAGGACAAACCAAGGGGCCCTGGAAGCCAGACCCACCTCTGCTGTGAAATCTCTCCCCCAGGTAGGTCACTCACTAGGATCTAGCTTTCCCATTTGTTATGTGGAAATGATGATTAAACTAACACAGGACAAGGGTCTATCCCTAGCGCTCCACACAATGACGGACACGTAGTAGGCACCCAACGCGTGCCCCATACTCACGGCTTCATTGCTTAATTCAGCTGTGCAACTGGTAACTATCAGAAATGGTCAGCACTCCCACCAGACACTGTATATGGCCCTGTAGAGTCCCATGCCATAGAGGACCTGTCTCAGGAACTGAAAGGGGTGAATTTTCATTTAGGAGTAGAAGGAATCTCATTTTTCCGGCTCCCCACTGCAGGGAAGACTGATCTCTCTCGCCTTCCTGCTGGTACAGGGGCCCTCAAATATTCTGATTTAGGGGCACAGTTTTGCTCCCAGCACGCCTGGTAACTTCGGGCCTCAGTTCCTCCCTCTGCAAGATGGCGGTGGATTCCCCTCCAGCTCTGCAGCTCAAAGATCCCACGGCTTCCCTGCAGAGGGAGACATGCGTATGCTTGGGGACTCTGTTTGACAAAGATCTTCCATGTTGTCACATTTCCTCTTCCCTGTCTCTCTATGAAGATTCTGACTAGACTCCAGGGGGACCTCCTCCTCCCTTATTGTTCCTTCCGCCACTCACATCCTCTCTTCCCTGCTGTTTCCAACTAGCCTCTGTCGTTCCTCAGCTCTGAGGGTGAATTTGCATATTAATTTGAAAATGAGATCAGTTATTAGCCATAACCTGTCATGTATCATCCAATGCATCTGGACCTGGATTCGATTTAATATTGCCACAGAATAAAGACGGGGAAGGGGGGAAGAAAACTAAATAATTTAAACTCATTAATTTACTAATCCTCCCGCTTGGCTGGGCTCAGGAGGTAATTGAAAACACGGAGATTCGCTGAGAAGGCATTTGAGATGAACCATGCCAAGCCATAGAACTCATGGGACTTCATGGTTTTTCCCTCTCATTTACCCACAGGGAAGGAAAGAGCATGGTGGGGTGAGGTGGGGAGAGACCCCAAGAACACCGGGGAAGAAAGATGGAGTTTGAGGGCACAGGGCCCAATGCCAACGGGGTCAGTGACTTAGTTTCCAGTACAGTGCAGGGGAGTCTCTGCTCCCCCTACAAGGTTCCAGGAAAAGGGAAGAGGGAGGACGCTGTGAGCCCCCCTCCTGCAGACCCTTACCCACCCTGCTCCTTCTGTGCTCTTTCCAGCCTTATACCTAAGAAAGTACTAAAGTGAGAGTCTGCAAACGGGCAGCTCGGACTTGTGTTTTGTTTGATCTGATTGGAGTGTCTTTTGTAAAAGATGAGTTTAACGCCAACACTGTCATATCAGGAAATTTCCCATAGAAATTCAGTTTTCTGCTTCCCCTGACAATGCAAAGCTGGGTCCAGTTTCTTGAAACCAGTGTGGGCGGGAGCTGGTCAAGTTGCCCACTAACTTAAGTGGAGCTTGGGGTCCCTGGAGAACCACCAGGCGGGCTTCGTTCCTTTGTTCCGCGCCTCAACCTCGCCCCACACATACGTCTGTGTTTGCAATCCCGCGTTTCAGGGGATAAAGGCCCTTGCCTTGCAGCTCTCAGGAAATGCAACAGTTGCAATGCGGATAATCAGAATCCCAGACTCACCTTCATCCAGGTATTGTAAGGGTCAACCATATACGGGCAGGGGCAGGGAACTCATGTTTCTAGAGCACATACTCGGCCAGCTGCTGGCCAGGTTAACAAGAGATGAGACATGGTCCTTAGTGTGGGGAGTCTTGGAGGGGAGATGGGCTGTGTCTGTATAAAGAAAACAAACCAAGAAAGAACTTTCTGACAGGGGTTCTGAGAAAGACTGAGCTGGGATTCCCTGCCCTGGTGGAGCTCCCTAGAGACAGGAGTTCATGCGGCAGAGAGGACCAGACACAGCCCGCTGGGGACAGATGGTGCCCTGACCCGGGTATTCTAGGAGCAGAACCTCTGCAGGGCTGGGGAGAGAGCCCCCGGGGTGGGCAGAAATCACAGTGGTCTGGGCTCCAGGGAGAACTCTGCCAGCAATTTACTTAGAAGATTGCCCTGGGGCAAACTGCCCAACCGCTCTGAATGCCAACTTCCTCAACCATAAATGGAACTGCTGGTGCTTCTGGCCCTCCCTCTTTCCAGGAGCAGAGAGTAAGATGCGGGAGAGCAATTGCCTCCACTGCAGGGAACTTAGCGGGATGGCAGGGCTGCTCCGCGGGAGACTGGACTCCCATCCATTCCATGTGCAACCTCTTTTAAGCTACCCAGCCCCTCCTCTCCAGAGAGTGGGACACCTGGCACCAGCCACAAGGGACCCCATCTTCTGTCAAACCAAATGCTTGGATGTTAGCTCTGTTTATCGCTGCCGTAGGGATTAGCTGCTGCTTAATTAATTCCTTAATGAAGAAAACGGTGTGCGTTCCTGCACAGCCAGACACACGGAGCAGACACTGCCCTCCACCCCCACCCCCCGCCCACTCCCGCGGGCCGGCACTATTATTATAAGTTCTCTTTTAAGGCTGCACCATGAACAAGTCAATTGTCCTCTCCGGGCCTCAGTTTGTTCATCTGTACAATGGGGAGTTAGAACATCACTCGCAAGCATATTATTTTCTGTTTCTTGTCTGTGCATCATTCCCCCGCCCCCATCAACTCCATCATCCCCTGAATCTCAAAACAAAAAAGAGAGTGGGCAATAAAAACAACATACTCTGGTTTTTCATCAGTTAAGCCCTCTAGCCATTCGAGAATCATTTCATTAATCGTTTCCACCCAACCCAGCCTCAGCTCTGTGAAGGGGGGTAGAGAGTCCCTTGATGGCTCCCGAAGTAACTCAAGGAAATGAAGCCAAGTAAATCCCCAGCTCATATCTCACCACTGTGGCTCTGGCAGGCTTGTTAGTGAACTTGGAAAATGACCTGTGGTTGACAAGGTCTCTCTTGGGTTGAGAATGAATCTTATACTTGGGTTCGGTCCCCACACAGCAGATCCCATGAATCACTGCTGGCTCAGCCCCCGAGGTGCTTTGTACAGCCCTTATCACCAGCATCAGGTTCTTTGTTTACCAGCCTGTCTCCTGGGGTGGGGGGGAGGGACCGGCATCCTATTGGTCCCTCCAATGTCTGCCCCAGAGCAGGCCCTCTGAGAATGATTGTCAATAAATAAATGAATGATGTGTAGTATCCTAGAGCCATGAATTCACTGAGGATTAGGGCTGGGAGGCTCTGTCCAGTTTATCTTCAGTGTGTTCTGGCTGGGCTGTCCCCCAGGGGCTTCTGCAACACCTGGGGTCCTGGGCCTTCAGGTTAAGCCTTGGTTGCTCCCTTTGCCATGCTCCTCACGCCTAGGCCTGCTGTTCCGCATCGTAAAACGTTGGTGATTAGGGCCAGGATTACAGTGAGGTAAGTGAGACACTTGCTAGGGTGTGAAATTTCAGAGGGACACCAAAAAAAGACCTAGTAACCAAGGATTTTAACACACTATTTCTAAAAAATCAAAACGAATGCAAAAACTATCCACAATGAACAAAACATCAACATTTTAAAGAAAGGATCCAGTCCTACACTTGCAAGACCCTGCCTCATTCACCTCCCCCCGAAAGAGTCTTTCAGGAGATAATACCTCAAAAATAGCTCAGACTGGGAATCTGGCAGTAACATTTCCATCTATTGGCTATGACATTGGTCTCTTGGTTTCCTGAGAAAGTGTGGCCCGGGGTACTGGTTTTCAAATGCGGGGGGGGCGCGGGATTCCAGTGTGTGACATTAGTGTCCCCTCCCCCACCAGCCCAGTTAGAATTTGAACTCCCCAGACTAGACGGCCATTGAAGCCCCTGCCAGCTAGCCCGGAAGACAAGCGTTTTAGAGAAAGCCAATCAGGGCCAGGCTGGCCTTGCAGTGACCCACAGTGCATGTGAGGAGGTAGCCATGTACTACTCCCTCGCTTGGAGCCAGGCCCTGCCATAATTCTGCTGCCCTCAAGGCCGTGGGGTGGTGTTTGCTCCATTTGAGGGGATACGGGTGCTGAGTAGGCCCTTAGGGATCTTCCGGAGCCTCGCAGTACGTGTACAGCCCCTGCCTCCCACCCCCAGGGGCATTTGGCAATGTCTGGAGATAATTTTCATTGTCACAATTGGGGAAGAGGACGCTGTTATCATCTAGAAGATAGAGGCCAGGGACGCTGCTAAACATCCCACGAGACAGCCCCTCAAACAAGGAATTCTTCAGTCCCAAATGTGAACGGTGCCGAGGTTAGAAACCCTGAGGTAGAGAAACCAGGAAAAATGGGTTCAAAACTACATGGCGGGTGCGTGAGGGACAATCCCTGCTTCTCAGACTCCTCACTGAAAGGCAGCCACCTCTCAATCTGTCCCCCCGAGTCCTGAAAGCTTTGCGGTCAGTTCCTCTGCCCACACATAAGACCAACCCCAACTCAGGCATTTATGAGAGAGGATTTCATAATTTCCTTAGGTCCTTATAGCTTTCCTTGGCTTTCAGAAAGTCCTTCTTGAGGTCTAGCCTTAATCTCTCCTGCTGCCGTTCAAGAATGTTTGATTTCTCAGTAAGGGTAAAGCTCAGATGTCTCTCTCCTGCTCCAACCCCTTTTGATCGTTTGAAATAACCTACCATAATATTGCTGATTGAGGTTCCCCAGTCAAAGAGGGGAAAAACAGCTCAGGGATCATGAGAAAACGGCAGCTGTTTCCTTAACACCTTCTACATACCGAGATAAGCAGGTACCAAGGCACCTTTCACATCACCTAGGCAGCCTGTATCGGGTTAATTACGATGACCCCCAGGCTCTCAAGCAGCTTGAAGAGAAATCCCTCTTTGGCTCAAAGTGACAAATCCTCAATGCACAGATGCGATTTGAGAAGGAACCCAGGGAGAACCTGTGTCTACAGATTGGATGAAGAGCATCTGTCTGCAGGAGTCATTCCTTCCCTCAGTGAGCACTTCCCGTGCGCCCAGGCAGTGACACTTAACCCTGACGCACCTTAGAATCCGCTGGAGTGCTGGTCACACACAGATTCCCGGGCTCGCCCCCCTCCCCTGCCAGTGTTGCACTCAGTGGATCAGGGTGGAGCGCAAGAGTCTGCATTTCTAACAAGCTCCCAGGTGATGGTGATGTTGCTGCTGAGACCACACTTGGAGAACCCCGGTGCTCAGCTGTTCTGGAAACTAGAGATAGAGCAGGGAATACTCTACGCAATAAGCCCAATACACAAGTAAACCATGTGGTACGTTAGAGGTGATAAATGCTCTGAAAGAAAAGAAATATAAGAGCAGAATGAGTGGGAATCAGGGATGTGGGGGAAGGAAGGGGAGGGGTTGAAATTTTAAATGGAAGAGTCAGGTCTCATTGAAAGAGGGTGACGAGACGTGCCAATCTGCCTGGGTCTGTCCTGGTTTTAAAATGGAAAGTCCCACATTCTGGGGAGCCTCTGAGTCCCAGGCAACCCAGGACAGCTGGTCACCCTACCTTGAGATGATACTGGAGGAAGGAAGGGAAAGAGTGAAGCAGTTGTCTGTGCAGAGATATGGAGGATGAGCCCGCACAAACCCTGCAGCGAGACTTGCCTGTGTGTTCCTGGTCAGCAGAGAGGCTGGAGTGGCTGGAAGCGGGTAGATAAGAGGGAAGTGGTCGGGCATGAGGTCAGAGAGTAATGGGGGGCCAGATTATGCAAGGCCTCCTAGGAGAAGAGCAGCTTTCCCAGTGTGGGTACCTGGCCCTGACTACCGCAAGCGTGCGGGGAGGAGCACGGCTAGAGCTCCGGGCTTGGGGCAGAAGACGTGTGATCTAACTCATGTAAGGATCAATGGCTCTGGCTTCTCTATGGAGGACAGCGTGTGGAGGGAGTGTCTTAGATTCTGCCTTGTCGGGGGAGAAAAGCATCTAAGACAAAAGCTTGCCGGCAGGAGGTTTATTTGACCTGTGATTCCGTGGAGAAGAGTGAAGGACAGAAGAGTGGGAACGGGAAAGGAGGAGAAGCAGGAAGGAGGATGCATCAGTGAGTTGGCCACCAGCCCGGGGCCAGCGGGGTTTGGTTTTGGCAGGGTCCTGGGAGAAAGACGTCTCAGGGCTCTCCTCTCGGACAATGCCAGGGGCCAGCACCACCCCACTGCCTTCCTTGCTCTGTTGGTCAAGTGTGGCCTCGCAGCCCTAACTACCACACACTGCTGGGTTGCCCGCGTGTGCCGCCGAGTGGGCTTCTGCCAGCATCCGTGTGCCTCAGGGCCCGAGAAGTCCCAGCACAGGAAGCAAGAGGTATAGAGCATGTATACATTATGTAAGGGCCGTTAAATTGCAACCTGCATGAAGCTGGCTGTAGCCTGCACAGGACCGACTGCCACAGCAGTGGCTGGAGTGAGAAGTGGGGATGAGAGGGTGTGAAGTGTCTGGTACAATCCAGCCCTTGACCCACTCAGGCCTTCTTGGGCCTTCTGCCATGTCCAACCCGTCATAGGGTTTCCTTCATGGTGGTGGCTGCCTACAATCTCTGCCAAAACTCAACACAGGAAGGTAAGTGGAATTCGCGACAGTCCCTGTGGTTTCAGCTGGTCCTGAGACCAGAACTGGTACTCATCACCTCCCTCCTCCAACACACATCCTCAGCTTCCCTCTCCCTCGGCCAGCTGGTCTGGGCTACTTGCCTGCGAGATACTGCTGCGCCTTATCTCAAGGGGTCTGAGCTCTCAGTCGCTTTGCCCTTGTCAGGCTGCGATTGCTGCAGTGGTCTTTACCATGACCAGGCACAGAAGCCCAAGAGACAGCTCAGTGAATTCTTGAGCTCTAGACAAGCTCTTCCCTGCCCTCAGTGGGTAACAGCAACCCTAGCTCCTCGTGGGGGTCAGGGCCGATTACTTCCACGTACAGAGTCACTCCTTCCTCTGCTTGCTGGTCCACTGGCAGGAGGAGCCCAGAGTGACCATGCCGTGGTCACAGCTTAAGTGCAGCGTCCCCTGGTGGAAGCGTGTTCCCTCCCTGGGACTCTGACAGAGCTCAAGGTTATGAGAACAGGGAGCAAAAGTTCCCTAAGTGGTTCATTAAGAGTGGTGGTGAGAGGAGCGCCATTTATCAGCCACTGGTTCAGTTTGTATCCTAGTGGATGGCAGCCCAGATCAGGAGAGTATGTCAACTTAGCTTTTCTTTCCCTTTTACCTTCACACATGCTCATGCGTGTGTACACAGGCCCAAATACATGTTCACATGCACACACACAGATGCACATAAGACCACGGACAGAGGCCTTTCCCAACCCTGACATTCCATTCCATTCCATTCCATTTCCGTGTCCCCACTTACCCCCCAGTTCTTTCCATCCTCTGGTCCTCTCTCAGGGCTACTCTCCTCCAGCCTGTGGGCAAACTCCTAAGAGCACATAGCTGGTATTGGTGGCACAACTACTACTGCCCTTGCCCCTCCCTGAGGATAACGTTCCACCCAACCCAAGACTAGGATTCATCTTCCAACCCAAGGCTCTCTCTGCTTCATCGGCCAGTCCTTACTCCTTGTATTTTCTCAGACACCTCCACGTGCACACTCACACACACACAAAGATACGATAGCCTTCTAGGACATACCTAATGGACACAGAAGCTAGGCCTCAGATAAAGCATGTCCATTTAAACCATATGTTATATAATAAAGCATTTGGCAGGTCTCCGTTCCTGGGTCCTTGGAATTTCCCATGCTATTCATAGTGGGCCCTTAGACACACCTGAGTTTATGCTCACAAGATGAATCGGGATGGGGGCTGGTCACTCCAGAAAGATGAAATATGTAATTAGAGGGGTGGGGCTTTGAGCCACATTTCAGCCCAACCTCCTAGAAGGGGCGGAGTACTAGAGATTGAGTTCCATCACATGGGCACTGTTTTAATCGTGCCCAGGTAATGAAATCCCAATAAAATCCTGGACACTATGGTTCAGGTGGTCTTCTCGGGTTGGTAATACTCAACGTGGGCTGCAAGAGTGTTGCATCTTGAGGACACAGAAGCTTCACATTTGGGACCCTCCCAGACTTCCTGTGTCTCTTTTTTCGGCTGGTCCTGATTTGTATCCTTTGTAATAAAACTGTAGTTACAAGTAGAGCGCTTTTCTTAGTTCTGAGTCATTCCAGTGAACTATCAAACTTGAGGAGGTAGTGGTACCCCTGAGTTTGTAGCCAGTTGGTCGGAAGTATCAGTGGCTCTGAGGACCCTTCAAAACTGGGGCTAGTGTCTGACGTGAGGGCAGCCTTGTTGGGCGACTCTGCCCTTGACTTATAGAGTTTGACCTAACTCTGAATGGTTAACATCAAAATTGCATTGGACCAAAGCTGGGTGAACTGGGGTGGAGATGAAAAACAGGTTATGGACAGTCTAAGAAGAATTAGGTGAGAGGGAAAGAACAGAAATGAATGACCCAGAAAAGGCAGATTAGAACCCACTCTCTCCCCAGCTGTTCAGAGCATGTAG
The DNA here is from genome assembly GCF_949774975.1 of Lagenorhynchus albirostris. NCBI lineage: Eukaryota > Metazoa > Chordata > Mammalia > Artiodactyla > Delphinidae > Lagenorhynchus > Lagenorhynchus albirostris. The sequence goes on from NC_083104.1 coordinate 69,664,638, forward strand.
AAGCAGACCTGACGGTCAGTCCTCTGCACAGTTGAGATATTAAAATGCTTTCATCCCCACCGCTGCCTTGAGCCCTCCAGCACCCCACCCTCTCTTCCAGGATACCCCCGACACCGACTACCCTAAGATCCAGAAACTAAAGAGTTAACATTGCTGGGGAGGGGAGGGGGAGGGGGAGGAGGCGGGGCGCAGGCCACACCCCCTCTGGCTGGTCAGTGCCAGAGCCCTCCATTGCCTTAAATAGTTTCAAGTTCAGTCCCAAATTCCAGGGGCCTCAGTAGGGGACCTGTCAGAACAAACCATATTTTCTGGTCTTAAGCTCTGCAAGGACTTTTTCGAGAAAGACTGGTCTGTATCAGGGTTTTTAGGCCAGAAAAGACAAAAGCAGTGACTGGAAAGTGAAAAATTCAGTCAGTTTGGTTACTTGGAAGCTTGTACATTTAGAAGCGATCCGCTGGTCGGATTGAATTCAAAGCTATTGTGGGTTTTTTCTTTTCCCCTTTCCCTACGTTCAGCCAGAATAAGAGTCAGCAAGTCAGACAGCATCTCAAAGAAGGAACTCTAATTGCTCTGTTCCCTCACTCGGATATTTTGGGCAATTTCAAGACGCATAGATAAGCCTGTTATTCAGGCACAGAGGAGAGTGAGATTTATTAATTTAAATGAGTTGATTTGGAGGTCTCTGGGGAAAGCCGCCTGCATTATTCACTTGCTAGTCCCAGGGTATAATTTACAGTGGGTTTTCCCTTTATGTTTTGGACCCCGTTGAAGCTAGGGCATAAATTTCCTCAAGTTATTGTTATTATAATTTATTATTCATTGAATGTTGACTCAGTGTAACATAAGCAGTGGCAGAAAGACACGATCCTCCCAAAGGGCAGGAAAGCCATGTCCCCAACAATTCCAGAGGGACATGTAAAGAGCTTCTGGGATCAGAGGAGGGTTCCTTCTCCCCAGGACTGGGACGCCACCTGAAGCTTTTTGCTGTCCACTAAAGTCTCCCCAGGAGAAATAGGCTTCCGGCAGGGAGAGTGCACAGGCGGGCTTTGTGAGGGATCGGCCACAAATTGGGCTAATTGTTGACCTTAATTCAGACAAAGAGTCCAGTAGGATGGGAAAGGGCCACTGCACAGGACTGGGACAGAAGCGAGACCCTGGGGTGGGGTGAGGCAGGAGATGTTCCCACTTGGGGGCCAGTCACTCACTTTTACCTCCTGGTGCTGGGTTAAGAAGCTAAGCGGTTGGGCAGGTGGAAAGCAGCTAGGTGCAGGCATCATCCCCCACCCTAGTTCACATCTGCCCCTCCTCCCTCTCCCACCCAGGTTCTCCCGTGGGGAGCAGAAGTAGCTCTCTTCGCTCCTCAATCACTTCAAACAATTGTGCAGCTTGGAGGCGCAGGCCCGAGTGACAGAACGTTTTAGACCTAGCAACAGAAAGCAATTACGTGCTGTTTGGCGCGGGCTTTAAGTACAATTGAAATTAGAGGGGAGACAAAAATGATCTCAGAATGCCAAGACTGGGTGACTGGTGACAATGCAATGACAAGCCTTGCTCCCTCCCTCCTTCCCTCATTTCTCGAGCTTCAGTTGTGCGCCAGATTCTGTGCTGTATCTAAGAGGCATTCGCTATTAGGTGTGGGGTGGAGGCGGGGGAAGGACACACAAATCAGTGCGTTCTGCCAGGAAGAGCTCTGGGGGTGCGGGGAAGTTACTTAACCTCACTAAGCCTTAGCTGCCCCGTCTGTAAAAGTGGAGGGCCACCCCACCTCACAGGACAGCTGTGAGGGAAACGTGTAGTGGACAGAGCACACGGTCAGCGACGATTAGCTCTCTATTTCTGTCATTACCAGTAAGTGTTACTCTGTTGGTGGGAATGTAAACTGGTGCAGCCACTATGGAAAACAGTATGGAGGGTCCTCAAAAAATTAAAAACAGAGATACCATGTGATCCAGCAATACCACTCCTGGGCATATATCCAGACAAAACTATAACTTGAAAAGACGCATGCACCCCTATGTTCATAGCAGCACTATCTACAATAGCCAGGATATGGAAGCCACCTAAATGTCCATTGACAGGTGAATGGATAAAGAAGATGTGATTATATATACATATATGTGTGTGTGTGTGTGTGTGTGTGTGTGTGTGTGTGTGTGTGATGGAATACTACTCAGCCATAAAAAAGAATGAAATAGTGCCATTCGGAGCAACATGGATGGACCTAGAGATTATCATACTAAATAAGTCAGAGAAAGACAAACACCAGGTAATATCACTTTTATGTGGAATCTAAAATACGACACAAATGAACTTATCTACAAAACAGAAACAGACTTACAGACGTAGAGAACAGACTTTTGGTTGCCAAGGGGGAGTGGGTGGGGGAGAGAAGGATTGGGAGTTTGGAATTAGCAGATGCAAACTATTATGGGATAAACGACAATGTCCTATTGTATAGCACAGGAAAATATATTTAATATCCTGTGATAAACCATAATGGAAAAGAATATGAAAAAGTATATATATGTATGACTGAGTCACTTTGCTGTACAGCAGAAATTAACACAACATTGTAAATCAACTATACTTCAATGAAACTAAAAGACAAAAAAACAAAAATAATAAAGTGTTACTTATAGATGCAGTGTGCTGAAAAGCTATGCTTCCACCAAGCAACCGCTTTTATTCGAAATTGTCAATGAAACATACGTACAAACACACACACATCATAAATGCACAGCTTGATGAATTCTCACAATTCCACACCCAAATCGAGAAATAGGACATTACCAGGATCCCCAGGCCTCTCCCCCTACTATCTTCCTATTCAATGCCCCACTCCCAAAGGTAACAATTAGCTTGACTTGGAACTGCATGGATTAGTTTTGCCTGTTTTTGTACTTATTATATAAATGGAATTTCATAGCATGTACTCTTTGTCATCTGAATTCTTTTATTAAACCTTCTGTTTGTGCGGGACGGGGGTCATCCATTCTGCGACTGACTTCCCTTTGTCAGTGAATTTTGCAGCTGATCATATTTTTATGGAGCTGAAAGCCACAATAACGGCCCACTTCCAGAAACTCTACAGGATCCCCCCAGAGTCATTCTGTACACTCATCTTGCCCTCGCTTCCCCACATTTCCCCATGAACTTTATTCTGTCTCTTTTGGTGAAGTGTAAGAATGTTTATGACTTATCTCACATCCCATTTGGAATAATATATTTGGAAAAAAAAATAATAATTGAATGAATCTTAGTTCTTCTTCCTTCCCTAGTCCAAGCTTCCTCTCACTATACAACTGTTTTAGGAAGATAATAATGATGATGATGATGTTGATGACAGTGATGACGGAAGAGGCAGAGGGGAAGATGATGCGGAAGAAGCTGACGCCGGTGATGAGAGGTAACGCATTTTATGTTGCGTAGTATGTGCCCGGCCTTATTGTAGCCTCCTGACCTGTACTGACTCATGAAATCTTCATCACAACACACTTCTATCCCCATTTTCAATGAAAGAAACCAAGGCACAGAAAGGCTAAAGTATCTTGCCCAGGGCCATCCAGCTGGAAGGTGGTAAAGCTTGGATTAGAGCCCAGCCTGAGCGGTCTGGTTTTGGAACCCTGCCCTCAGCCAGCACCCAGGACGGTCATGGAAGGACAAGGATGTCCTCTGAGCCATTTGTAGTGTCATCCCTTTAGAGTCAGTGCTCCCGGTTTGCTGCCCTGATCCTCTCTGTTACCAAAGCACCAATGACAAGCCTCAGTTGCAGTCTTGCACAAGTATATGTGTGTGTGCGTGTGCTGCCAGCCCCTGGTCCTGCATCCATGCTTTCCCTATTCTCCACCTTTGTAAACAGTCCATGAAGCCCGATGCCAGTTACTGTCATTGAAGTGTGTCTTCTGGTTCCTCTTGGGACATGGACTGGTACAGTGACCCAGTACACACGCAGGCACACGATGCTTCTGATCTTAATGCAAATGAGCACATACCACACAGCAGAGCAGTCTCCCGCCACACTTCCCCCAAGTCCCACACCAGGTGTAATTATCACTGCCTTTCAGCAGAGCCATAGGCAGCCTTCAGTGGCATCAACAAAGGGAGAATCTCTGCAAATCAAGCTGCCCTGCTTACAGAGGGAGAGCCACGGCTGGCTGGGGAGGCTGATCCGAGCTGTTATCCTGGGAGAATTTGCCCAGAGGCCCCACCAGAATCTCCATTCACTGACTCGATCCAGGCTCTTCAGATACTCATTTCTACACTTCGCAGCCAACCCTAAAGCAGGAGTTACCATTTCCACTCTCCAGTTGAGGAAACTGAGGCTCCGATAAGATGTATTCAATTAATGGAAGCCTGAGCAGTCTGGTTTGATTTGCCCTGAAAAAGGAATCCCGGTGTTTGTTAAGGAGAGAAACACACTGATTTTGGGGGTTTTTTTCCCCAACAAAATCAAAGGGACTGGGCCCCCAGAGCAGGAGCAAGGGAGGCCTTAGGTTCAACCCAAGTCACAGTGCAGGTGCAAAGGAAGCTCCCTGGCTGTCTTTCCTCTGAGCAGAGCAGGCTCCTCGCCTCCAGGAGCTGCCACTGCAAGTGGGAATAACGGTGAAAATACGCGTTGACCTCAGGCTCCCCAGGAAAGCTACTCCCGTTCTGGGTCCTTCCTTGGGCTTTAGTCCTTCTTACCACTTAATGTCTCAGTAAATTTTGCTGATAAGTGGTCTATGTTTTCTCCAAGAGCAGTAAACACCTTGTAATTTATAAATCATTTCATCAGTAATTGCTTGCAGAAGAAATGGAGCAACCAAAGGCAGGGTGGCGAGGATGGAGACGAAAGAAGGACCATCCAGTACAAGGGTGCTGTTTAAAGAAACAGAGACAGGCACCCGGGTGCTTAGAAAGGGCTGTGACTAATTCCTGTTGTCACGCTTAGAGCAAAGGAGTGATGCTGAACGTCCCAGGTGCCTGGCATTTCTCAGTTATTATTTCTAACCCATGTGGCCAACCTGCACAGCCAGCATCATGGTCCCAGCTCTCACACGTATGGTGGCTAAGGCTCACCTTGGGTGAGTAGTCTGTCCAAGGTCAGGCAGCCTGCAGGTGGCAGAGCCAGGATCCAAGCCTAATTCTGGCTGCCTTCAAACCCATGCAGGCTCCCAAGGCCACCTTGGTCTCCAATGGACGATGGTTTTTAAGAGCACTTGACTGCAATCCACGGGAAGATATAGATGGGACATCTCCCTGGGCTGGAAGTTGTCCCTTCGCCCCTTGGGATCCCTCTGCCCCAGGAGCTGTAGGGCACTGCGCCCGTGGCTTTCTTGCCCTCTGGCCTCTGGGAGGCTCTGCGAGTGGGTAGCTCCAGCAGGACACGGAAGGATGGAGAGTGAAGCTAGGGGTATTTTCCCTCCTGGCTTCCTTCCTGCTGGGTTGCAGCAGCCTGGCTGTCCCTCCATGAAAGGCTGTGGCTCCTCTCAAGGTGGCCTTTTCTACAGGACTCCCCTGTTGGGTTCTGGAAAGCACTCCCTCCCTACATTCCTTCTGCCTCAGGGCTGGCAGCAGCCCTACTGCTGCCAGCCCCTGGTCCTGCATCCATGCTTTCCCTATTCTCCACCTTTGTAAACAGTCCATGAAGCCCGATGCCAGTTACTGTCATTGAAGTGTGTCTTCTGGTTCCTCTTGGGACATGGACTGGTACAGTGACCCAGTACACACGCATGCACACACACACACACACCTGAAACAAAAGTTTCAAGGAAACTTCCTATTCTGCCACGCCCTACCCTGCCTCACCAAATAATTAAAATTTTTTCATGGCCCGCATTTTGGAAAAGTCCATTTTAGACTACACCCACGGTAGCATCCACAGTGATTATCTAGCCCAATCCTGCTTTTTTGAAAACTGAGGTTAGGAAAAAGAAGCAACTTGTTTACAAGGATGTATTGTGCAACACGGGGAATAGAGCCAATATTTTATAATAACTATAAATGGAGTATAACCTTTAAAAATTGTAAATCGCTATATTGTACACCTGTAACATATAATATCGTACAGCAACTATACTTCAAAAAAAAAAAAAAAGTAATTGATCAAGGAAACTTGCTCCAGGCAGAGTCCGGACTAGAATTCGGATGAAGTGACTGCCGATCCTGCCTGCAGCACCTAGACCAAGTCCTGCTGCCTTTGCTGTGGGGACCCTTGACCCTCCCATGCCTTTCTCTCCCAAAGAACTGGCTGGAGTACGGTTATCTCCTTACTAACCAGCTTTCGCTTCTCGTTCCTAGTCTTTTCCAAGGCCGCCACTTACTCTCCCACTCACGAATGGCGTCACCACGGTTGATGGGAGCCTCGCTCGTCGGGGCTGGAAGGAGACCAAGCAGTCACTCAGCCCACCCCTCTCATCTCACAGGTGAGGAAGCGTGTCACCCGAAACAGGACTCGCCACTAAATCAGCACAGGCCTGATTCACAGCACAGTGGCCGGGATGCAACGTTAGAGAGAGAAAGGGGCGTGGCCTGCAGCGCGGGCAGTCAGGGAGCACCTCGGGAGTCAGGGGGTGCCCCGCCATGGCTCGCCACAGCTCCCCACACCCTCCAAAGGCAGCAGAATCACGAGGAATTCACAGTGGAGGGAAGGGGAGCCTGAGGTTTCACCCTGATCATAAGCGTCTGGGTTTCCTCCTGAGAAAACCTCCTGGTTTTCCTCCCATAAGGGGGAGATGACTCATGATCTTGAAACTGAGCATGACCCTGTGGGGCTCCTGGGCCTGGAAACCTTTCAAACAGTTGCTAATCAGGGAAGGGAGAGGATGCAGAGACAAGGGAGGAGCAGGCAAGAAACAACAGGGCAGCCTTGAAGCAGGGTCCTAGTGCCGCCTTAAGCTGATACACATAAAAATATCTTGAGCTCTTTACAGATCTAAAACGCCCAACAAATGGAAGACGTCAGCATTCATTCCAGAGAAGATCACAGTTTGATAACCTTGCAAAGCTCATCAGGAGACCACCTGAGACCAGATTAAAGGACTGCAGCAACCCTCCCTCCCACTCTGACCCTTACCAGCAACTCCACCCTTGAACCCTTGCTATAAAACTCCTCACCAAATTCCCCCAGGTTGGGATGCACAGTTTTTCAGGGCACGAGTCCGCTGTGTCCCTCTTTGCCTGGCAAAGCAATAAAGCTATTCTTTGCTACTTCACCCAGAACTCCGTCTCTGAGGTTCAATTCGGCACCTGTGCACAGAGGCTGAGTTTCGGGCATCATTCTCAGTGGTTAAATCTCCTCTCCCAGTCCCTGTGGCCATGGCCTCCAAAGTGGGGAGCACAGAAGGTTAGAAAGCAGAATTGAGGGGGGTAGGGAGGAAATATTACAATTCCTATTTGTATTTATTTTTACCTTTAAAAAATGTTTTCCTTCTATTACTTAATGTCGTAGCTTTCAGTATTACATGTATAAAACTGACAAATTAATACCCTTATTTTGGGGGTGAGAGGTAAAATGTGTTCATTATTGGGATACAAATCTGCAAAGGCTCTGCTCTGGGGAACCGGGGACTCTCAGAGTGTGGGCTGCATCAGAATCACCCGGGGAGCTCGGTTCAGGGCCCACGCCAAACCCACTGCAGCAGGTTCCCTGCAGGGCCAGCAATCTGCATGTTAAGCAAGCTCCCCAGGGAAATCCATGGCCACTAGCCTTTGCAGGTGGTCACTCTGGACTTTGCCTCTGTAGCAGTTGGGAAGAACCCACTTAGTCCACAGCCATCCCTCTGTCCCCATCCCCAGAGCTGCGTCTCACAGAGAAATAGGTCCTGGCAGCCCTGTCTTCCACGTGCTGCATACAGGGTGCTTGGCCAAGGGGTAGCACGGGGCTGAAGCCCTTGGGATGTGCACCCTGACACGGGAGCTACCTCTACCTCGAAGAAGGGGCACCTCTTTTCTAGTTTACCCAGAGCTGCCCTGAGGGCTGGCGGTGGCTCTGGGCTGCTCTCCATCTGCCTGCTGGGGGAGCCTGACCTTTCACTAGGACCAGACTGGGATCACCACAGCAAGGACAGTCCCTGTGAGGGCAAGAGGGGAAATGTGACTCAGACACGCCAAGACCGGCCTAGGGTTAGGGAAACACCCCCGAGTCTGGCCCAGGGTTTAGAAAGAACTTCCTGATGTGAGCGTGTTAAAATGGAAAGTCACGGAAGACCCACCTCAGGAAAAGGAGGAGAGAGAAAAAGATGGGATAGAGAAAAAGCAGATGAGAGAGAATAAGACAGGCAGAGACTGAAAGAGGAGAATAAACAATTACCCTTGAGGGGTGGGCACAGTGAGGAGTGGGCGGTAGTCACCGTAGCACATCTGCCCAACAGGCAGAGCTGGGGAGAGGGTAGGTGGTGGGTTATGGCTCATTTTAGGAAAAAAATTATGCCCCCTGCTAAGGCAGGAGATAGACGGGCTCCAGGCTAGATATTTACAACTGGCTTCCTGTTCACACTTCCTGGGGTGAGAAGAAGTTGGGCTTCAGGCCAGACATTCATTACCAGCCCCGTTTACATTTCTGAAACAAGAGACAAACGGGCTCCAGGACTACATATTTATGACCTGACTCCTGTCTATATCTCGAGATCTGCACCTCGATATAAAACCTAGCAACAGAAATAAGGTAAATGACCAGACGTTGGACATTTTTATGGCAGGGACGGAGTAGGACTAAACCCTGTTAAAAGATCAAGAGGTCATACATTTCCCATCCTTGGGGCAAGGGAAGTATTGCACATGCGCAGAAAGGCTCCTTGGGGGTCAAAAAGGAGGTGGACCCACCCCATAATAATGTGATGCTAAGGCCATCCCATACGCCTCTGGGCTGAAATCCATTTTGGAAAAAAGTTGCACACATATGCGGGGGAGGCTCCTAAGGCAGGTCAGGTGTGGAAAAAGAAACCAGATAATTGGCCAAAGGTACACAAAGACCAGGAAGAACCGCCCTGCATAAATGATTTAACCGCCTCTTTACTGCATTCCTCCTCCTTAGGGAGAACGCCCACACCCTTTCTCTCCGGTGGGCATCTCTGCCTCGCTTCTATCTTAACTAAACAAACGGTTTCTCTGTGTGCTCTCCCACGTGTTGTTGTGCTACCTCTCTAAAAATAAACTTTGTACCTGTTTTTATAGTTTTGCCTCCATGAGAAGTGCATTTTTTACTGGGGGCAAGAGCCAGGGGGTGTGGTGGCTAGGATTTCCGGTTTTCATCCAGGTTACATAGGCTCAATTCCTGGGCAGGGAATTAAGATCTCGCTTCACACCGCCACTCACTGCTGCCTCTCCGAGATCACCGCAACCCTCCAGTCTGTATATTCCTTCACACTGGCCCAAAGTGGCTGGAGTAGGAGAGGAAGACCAGGGATGCTCAGCGTTTCTGGGACTTTCCCTGGTGAAGGTGAGGAAAAGCATTTTGCACTGTCAGTGTTTTTCCATTGGCCACTGGAGCCTGTTTACATTCGTGTTTTAGCATCTGAGCCGTAAATCAGCAAATGACCTGTTGGGCTGTTTTAACCAGGATGCCTGCTGATGATGACATTTCCACTGCTGATATGCACAGGTGGGATTCTACAGGGTGACTGCTATTATCACATCATCAGGAGTTTATCTTGGGAGCATTTGGGTTTTGCTGATTTAATAACCAAGCCCTGGTGTCTGTGCCATCAGGGAAATGTTTAGTCTGATGAAGGAACAGGTGAGTCCAGCATCTTCTCCCATAGGTCAGGCCAGAGCTTATTTAAGAGAAAGTAAAAGGTGCAAGGGGAACATTTGCGTGTTTAATTGGCCATAGATTTTCCTGGCAATAATTTGCAGCAAGATAAGGGACCTCTTCAAGGTCATGCATCTTGGCTGGCTGGGTAAGGAAAAGGACTTGGGAAATTCTGGGTGCTTGGTTTTTTAAATGAGTTTGTTGATTTCTCTCAGACTCATCCATCAGCTGATGAATGTCTATTGTTTAACTGATGGTTCCTGCCCAGCTGGCCTGGCTCTCTGCCTGGACATGCTGTGTCTGGATAAAGGCAAAGATGGAGGACTTGCCCTGGGGTCTGGAGTGCCAAAGCCCTTGTATCCAGACCCCCAGGCATAAACCCTGCCCCAAGGTCAATAAGCCACTGAGCCTCATGGCAGAGAGGTAGCTTGGAGAGAGAACAGGCCACCTCTGCATGAAGTGGGATGGACAACAGTGCCTGTGTCCCAGCTTGCACAGGTCCAACACCCTATTCCCGGCCCAGTGATCTGCTGGAGCAGAACCTGTGATTCCTCGCATTAATTCCTGGGGTTTAGCACATGGCTTGACACTCAGCAAATGCTAAGTGCTGGAATAAATGAATGAATGAATGTAGCGACTTGCCCAGGGACACATAGCTGGTGGTGGCACAGCCAGGATACCCAAGACTAACGCTGTGCTCCTTATACCCCCCCCCCCCCGCCACTGTCTACCAAGGGGTTAAGTACACAGGCGTCTGGCCCCAGACCCCTGGAGTCTGAGTCCTGGTTTATTTCCTAGCTGCCAGGTGGCTGTGGAGGCATGCCTCTCAGATCCCTCTTCAAGGAGGAGTTTCCTGTTCAGTGATAGGAGAGCAGTTAGCTGAGAGCCTCCGGTTATAGCACCTTCAGGGGCCACCTCAGTTCTGGAGCTCAGGCCAGTTCCTCCCAGTCAGGGCCAGCCAGTGACCCAGCATGGCAGGTGCTGGGGCTTGGCCATTTCTGCCCGGAGCCGGACTCGTCTAACGGGCAGTCTGCTGGGGAGCTCCCCATTGGGCGGCCTGAGATGCTGCCGTTGTGCGTGACCTGGTGAATGGTGGTCTGAGGCGTTCCTGCCCCTTTCCCTCCCTCAGCTTGCAGGTCTGCATTACGGTCTGAAGGTTCTCTCTGTCCAAGGACCATAGTTTGCTATGTAATAAATATGATGACACTGCCCAGGGATAACTGATTCCATCACCTGGACCACAGTGATTGCTGGGGGAGGGAAGTAGAGGGAATACATAACCCAGTTTGGGCCAATGAGTTATGAGATGTATGGGGGGGGGGCTTCTCCAAAGCTCCTCCTTCTTTTATCAGAACCTCTCAGAGAGAAGCTGTTTATCTCCAGATGGTTCTGTAGCCAACAATGTGGTGGGATTGGGGGGAGGGTGGTCAGAAGAGAAAACTGACCCAGGAGTAGAGTGGAGCCCAGGGAATCACAACAAAATGGGGCCAGAGTCCTGCTAACAAGGAGAACCCCTGGATCAAACCATGCCTGAAGCCAGAGACTTTTCAATAATCTGAACTTTTCAATAATTCATTCAGTTATATCACCTGAGACCAAGCTAAGTGTTCTAACTATCATTTACAATGAAAATAATCCTGATTCAATTAGGGAACAAGAAAAGAAAAGAGGGATCACCCACCCACCATCCCAGGCCAGGTCACAAAGAAATGAATCTCTGATGGTAAAATTTCAAGCACATGAATGGCAAGGAAATCTCAGGAAGAGGTTTGGGGACAGAGGATTCAGCAGATGTTCCCCAACCCAGATTTCATAGGCAGTGGATGCTCCAGGATCCACCTGTGGCCTGAGAGCTGGATAGACAGAGGCCAGGGTTACAGTGGTGGTATTCCCACCAAGTGGGAAACAAACCAACTCCCTGGGGCAAGAAGAGAGGAGAGTCAGTCCATCTGCCCACACAAACACACACACCCAAAATGAGAGGAGCGGGCTTCCCTGGTGGCGCAGTGGTTGAGAGTCCACCTGCCGATACAGGGGACACGGGTTCGTGCCCCGGTCCGGGAAGATCCCACATGCTGCGGAGCGGCTGGGCCCGTGAGCCATGGCCGCTGAGCCTGCGCGTCCGGAGCCTGTGCTCCGCAACGGGAGAGGCCACAGCAGTGAGAGGCCTGCGTATTGCAAAAAAAAAAAAAAAAATCACCTTTCAAGCCAGGGCTGGGTGAGGGGGTCCTTCCTCAGGCTGGGAAAGGGGATCACAGGCCACACCCGGTGGCTTTTGAGGGACACACCAGTCCAGTGCTGCCAGTGGGCCTGACCCTGAACGTGGTTCAAATTCTGGCGTGGGCTCTGCGCCGTGAAGTGATGGTCGAGGTGAGGATGTGGCTGTGGTCCTAGCTCTGCCCTGATGTATCAGGTGACCCTGGACTAGTCACCTTACCCGGGACTCAATCCTTCTTCTGTTAATGAGGAGTAGTTCTGGAATCAGTGTTTCTCAAAACAGGGGTCTGTTGGCACTTGGGGTGGTCAGTTCTTCCTGTGTAGGACTAGTCCACACATTGCCCCAGGGGGCACATTCACTAGGAATCCCCACTGTCCCCCAACCCCGCAAGATGGCCCCAGCCACTGTGACAACCCAAAACCACACACTCATATGTCAACACATCCCCTAGGGAGACAGTGCCAGCCCTGGCTGTGGACCACTCTCCGGTAGCTTTCCTGAACAGCTGGGTGGCCTCCCTGTACCTCAGTGTCTGCATTTCAGAAATGGGGATGATAACGTGCCTGCCTCATTGGACTATGAAGCTTAAATGAGATACTGCTTATAAAAATGAAGAATGGTGCCTGGCATACAAACAATAAGCATTACCCACAGTAATCAATAATTAATCAAGCATTACCCTCCCAAGTATCTGTTATCCAATTTCAATCCTACCTAGTACATGCCATTATTCCCATTTTATATCTGGGGAAACGGAGGACCTGAGAGGTGAAATCACTCGACAGATTTCAACAATGGCTCAGTGTGACTTCCCAGCCTGGCCTCTTAACGGCCCATTTGCGGGGGACATGACAAGGCCAGGCACTTACTGGCCTCTGTTATAGGATGTCTGTACTGGGGGGCTGGAGAAAGTCGGGACAGGGCCTGGGGCTGATTGCCGTCAGTTCCAGAAGACGGACTGGAGGTGAGGGCCTTCCTGAATCTGCCCAGCTACATGTTTCTCTGGCGCCCTGTCTGTAAATCCAAAATTCAGGTCAAGGAGGTTTTCTCCTTGCTTGCTTAAGATGGCTCTAAGGAACAGGACACGAGGGGCTGAGCTCAGGGGACCAGGTCTGCAATAGCAAGGAGGCTGGGGGCAGGGAGTCCAGAGTGTGGCTGGAGAGGCGGGCGGCCGGGGGCGGCTGCAGGAAGGGCATCGCGCTGGCAGGACACTTCCTCCGTGACATCCTGGGGCAGCAGAGGAAGGCAGGCAGGGGACAGAGCCCAGAGCCCATACCACGGAGAAGCCACAGAAAGCTCCGGGAGACCCCACGGGATGGCAGTCAGGCCCTCGCTATGCCCAGACACCCTGACCTTTCTTTTCCTCCCACCTCAGGGCCTTTGCCCTGTGGTTGGTTCTGCCTGGAATGCTTTTCACCCAGACTTTCCCACGCCTGTCTCCTCCCTATTGCTGAATCTCGCAGCTCAGAAAGGCCCTCCCAAAACACCCCGGGTGAACCAGTCACACAACCCTGCTTCTTAGCACTTAGCAATGGCAAGAATTGTTTGCTGTTTATCAGTATAATGTTCTGAGAGCCTAGAACAGTGTCTGGCACTAAATAGGTCCTCGGTCAATATCAAATGAATGAATGAAGGACGGAGACACACTTTCTGATGGCAGGGAAACTTCGGTCTGAGGGGAGATACAGCCCCGCCCTCGGGGAGCCCCGGCCTGAGGGGAGACGCAGTTGTTTTCCTTTCGGCAATAGTCATCAGCAAGTACTAACCAAATACATAATCCTTGCAGGCAGTGTGGCTGAGGAGTCTCACGCTTACAGGACTGTCAGGGAAGACTTCCCGTAGGAAGCTGCCTCTGACAACTAGAGGCCCCACATCTTAGACCCGTCAAAGGGGTCTCTCCCTAGTGGACCAACACTGTGCTTTTAAATCAGAGCCAATCAAAGTGGTCATGCTCATATGTGGCTGCTGGGTGTGATTAGTGACAAACCCCAGAGATCTCTCACCACAGGTCCAGACACACCTATGTGACCACTCCTTTTTGCAGTATGAATACTTGTCTGCCTCTTGATTGGAGAAAATGTGGTCACAGGCCACCCTCTGCTTGGAACTTCTCCCCTCTTCTCTGATCTCATGTCCTATCTATATCCCCATTTATAGACTCCAGGACCGTGGAATGGGACGCGGACTCACATTGCAGTCTGCCGGTGGCACCTACCTGGAGTTGTGCAGTGCACAACCTGTACAGCTGTGCTTAGCAGCACTGATAAACTCCCAGAGTCTCAGGACTGAAAGGGACATCAGAAAGCCTAAAGCACAGTCACTCAACCTTAAAATGAAGAGCCTGAGGCTGCTGGTGGAGACAAGGCTTTTCCAAGGCCATGCAGTGACGCCTCAGTGAAATGGCTGGGCTGTGGACCCACAGCTCTGGGCTCTCAGAATGGCACCATGAGGTGTCCTCTGCCGTCCTCCCTCCCCTCCTCTAGGGCTCTCAAAACGCCCCCTTCCCTCCCCTTCAGCACACCCTGTGCGCCCACCCTGGTTCTGTGCTCTCATTCAGAGTCAGTACACGCCATGCTTTGGGGTCTTCCTAGGTAAATCACATCACCAAGCTGTGGCACCCACCACTGGTCCGCTCAGAGTGGGGGGCCCCCGCCAGAGTGGGTCCGCATCTGTACAAGAGTTAGTAATGGGGTGAAGGGAATGACGAGGGGGGGGGAGGACCCCCATGTTTCCTGGCAGAGTAAAAACACAGAGTAAGACACACTTGGGTAGGAGTTGCTCTGCCCCCCACTCTACCCCGCCAGGGGTGTGACCTTGGATGATCCGGTCCACTCAGCCCTTCTGGGCTTCAGATGTCTCAACTATAAAGGGTGGTAAAAATAACCCTCATTTCTCCCCCCACCCCTCACCCCAGCCTAGTAAGGATTACATAAGGTAATTGATGCGAGGGACCGAGCTGGGCTCAAGCCACGGCACCTGCCCCTCGGAAACAAGCCCTCCTCCTGGAAGCCTTTCTCAGCCTCTGTTCTGCATGTGTGTTATGGCTCTTCCCCGTGGAAGCCGTTTAAAGGCAGGAACTGCTACTGGGAAGAGAAAAAATCTTTGGCACAGCCCAGCCATTACCAGAGATGTTTAACCAGCCCGCATTCAAGGCAGAAGGACGTGCATGAAAGCGTTTTATCTTCCTCCCACAAAGGGAGAGCAGAGCCCTGTGCCAAGCTGAAATGAAGGCTTGATTTTTTAAAATAGACATTTAGGATTCACTGATGCTTTGCTAACCCCCAGTCAAATCACGACATCAAGGAAAGAAAAACTCCATTTTCTGCTAAGATGTTGAAATGGCCCTTTCCAATTAAGCGGTGGGCTCTGGGAGGGGGAGCCCAGGCAGGCGGCCCAGAGCCGTGTCTGCTCATCTGTGTGTTTCTGGGTCTGTGAGCACCTCGGAGCTGAGCCCACATGTCCTGGGTGAGGGGGCTGGCCTCCAAGCCATCCTGCCCTCTGGGTCTCCCACCAGGCTGGGTCCCTGGTTGTCCCTGGGAGGGATGTGTGACCTGATAGTTAGCAGTCACTTACATGTTTTGCATATATCAGTAGGTCTGATCATCTACTTCAAATTAGCAAAGACCAGGACTCTCACAAGATTGCCCACGAAACACGACTACGTGCTAATAACACCATCCATCTGAAACCCACCGTTCCCCAGCTCCCCATGGCTGTCTGTCAAGAGAGCACAGGCTCATCTATTAAGACTCAGCGCAAGGGCGGTAATTAAAGCAACAACGACAAACACTTGTACGTCCCTTTCGCTGTCAGTCACGGCTCTAGCTGCTTCCGCATATTAACTCATTTCATCTTCGGGTAACTGTGGTGCTTTAAGAATGGCCACAAATCCTTTCCGCTCTTCCCACTGGAGAGTTTGAGTCTGTCTTCTCACTTTGAACCTGGGCAGGCCCGGGGTCCACTTGATGAGTACAATGTGGTGGAAGTGATGCTGTACCAGTTTCTAGAGCAGACCTGAAGACACTAGCAGCTCCACCTCCATCTCTTGGTGTACTCTCTTTGGCAGCCCTGGGCCTCCACGGAAAGAGTCTGACTAGTCCAAGACTGCCATGCTGGAGGGACCACATTCACGTGCTTTAGTGGACAGTCCCAGCTGGACCCAGCCTTTCAGCCATCCTGGCCGAGGTGCCAGACACGTGAGTGAAGCCATCTGGGACCTTCCAGCTGAAGTACCATTGAGTGACCTCAGCTGATGCCACGTGGGGCAAAAGCACCAAGCAGCCAACTGCCTGAGTAACTGACCACAAAATCATGAGGTATAATAAAATGGCACGAGCACTTTGTTAGGCAGCGGTAGATAACCAGGACAACCTTCTGAGGCAGGTCCAATGGAATACCGTTTGACAGCTGAGAAAACTGAGACACAGAGACGTCAAGTAATTTGCCCATGGTCACACAGCTAATAAGTGATGAAGCCAGGATTCCAAACCCAGACAGCCTGGTCCCAAAGTCCATGCTCCCTCTTCTCTGAACCCTAAATTGACTATTGTTCCACTGTCCTAACATCTCTTGAACTTACCCATTGGTAAATCTTCTCCCTTACTGGATGCAAAGGCTACTGAAAGGCAGATCCCAATTCTTAGTCAATGCATAGCCCTGTCCTGGGACAGAGGAAGAGTGCTCAGTGTTTGCTGAGAGTGGAGGGGGGTGGGGGGTGGATAGATCGATGGACTGATGGATGAACAAATGAATGGGCTTGGATAGGAGACAGCCTGGAGAACGTGGAGGGGCTAGAACTGTTTGGGGTACGGGCTTATTAGAGGTGCCGTGCGAGGATTAGCATGAGGGAAGCAGAGGAACACCACACACCAGGCAGAGGGGTGCAAAGACTCCCTTGACTGACTGTGTGGTTCCCCACCCTCTCCTCTCCAGGGCCTCACGAAGAGTCACTCTTTGAGGCTAAAGATTAATTCTGAAAAAACACTTCTATTTTAGTGTTATATGTTGCCTCCATTCTTTTTTCTCCCCCAGCACAATTTTAACAAGGACCCAAAGCTTCCACTAATAGATATGTCACGTACCTGAAATGTCTAGTCACCAGCTGAACACTAATTTTCCCTGTGAATGTCCTGGTAGCCCAGGCAAAAGGGAAAATACATTGTAGTTAAGAGCTCTCATTTGGGGGAGATTTGCTGACCTCTTAGATCCAGAACCAATAACCTTGCAGAAGGCTCACCTCTGACCCGCAGGCAGGGAGTCCCTCCACACTCAGCCTCTGGACACATGCACCCCATGTGTTCACCACCAGTCCACCCTGGACGCAGTGGTGCTTATTCCTAACTCCTCCTCTGCTGTGCTCAAAAGGGCGCGGGCTTGAGTTCATGCGTCTCTCAACCATGAATCCTCAGTTCTGCAGATGCCGTGCTTATTGCCAGAACAGTCAGTGACCGCAAGGTCTTCCAAACCTCTGGAAACTTCTGGAGAAACAAGAGTCCCTGGGCTCCTCCCACCAGCACTCTTCTCTTTAAGATTCCAGGCAAACAAGGATTTCTATTACCTTGTCCAAGAGTATTTTTCCGGGAAGAATGGTTATGCTGAACCTCAATGGAAATTTCCACTGGGGCTTCTCTGTTTTCTGGAACTCATTACACAGAGCAGCGTTAAATTTACAGGATGCAATCCCTTAGATGTGGATGCTTAGGTTATATAGTTCACCGGAGCAGATAAAAAGAGGCCAACAGACTCATCTGGAGAGATGAAATTTCTCCTGCAAAGAGGGTGGTCTCTGCTCAGAGTTCTGAAAGAGAAGTCTGTCCTTCCAGGACATAGATGGCTCTTACATAGATGGCTTTGCATAGATGGCTCGTACAAAGGATGCTGGATAACATAACAGTTGACCCAGAGATGTTCATTGTCTCATTAACCTCCTGAGAGTGACCAGGACAGCAAACTCTGAGCTACTTAGAGAGAGCGTCGAGAACAACCAGGCACAGCAGTCGCCCCTCCTGCCCTGCCCTCACCAGCCTCTACCACTTGGCTTTGCTCAAGGCAGGTAATGAACAGACTTGAGGAAAATGCTTAATCCCAAGCCAGATGCCACATTCACTCTACCAGGTCTCCTCCCTGCCGCCTCCCACCCCAGCATGCACACGCACACACAATTTCCCCAGTCGCTGTGTTATGGAACTAATCTACTTTACTACCACCTTGAGGAACATGTGAATCACTGAGCAAAGACAGAGAGAAAGCTGAAGATAAGTTATTTTTGGAAGGTTGTCATTTTGAAGCCCCAAAGGCAGGCTTCTCCAGGGTGGGTGAGGCCGTCGAAGTGACAGGCAGCTGGGGCCGTTCCCTCTTCCCTGAACAGCCCTTTCTCCCCCACACTCTGGACCTTTGCACTGTCTGTTGCCTCCACCTGGGATGCCCTCTTCCGATCGCCATCTTTTCCTGGCAAAATGCCATCTGTCTCTCTCGCGGCCCAGATATTCCTGATCTCCCCACCCCAGCACAAGCTCCCCGAGCTTAGGGCCCTTACCTCTCATGTCATAGAGTTGCTTCATGGCAAACAGTGTAGACTCTGGAGCCAGTGGCCTGGGCTCGACTTAAGACTGCTACTTACTAGCTGTGTAATAGGGAAGAACAAATCTGACTCCATATTGGATCTGTTTCTTTTACTTTCACCTTTGCATTCCATTGCTTTTGCTACAAGATAAGAATGTTGCCTGTAGCTTAAAATATACAGGATAGCCCATTCTCAAGGCTCTGACCTTTAAAGGTATAACACTGTTCCATTCATATAGAGATACAAAGTTGCGGAACAGACAATAACATTTGTTTTGTTCGAGGTTTATAGGAACATCGTGACTGGACCTACAGGGACAGCTGCAAGGACAAAGGATTCTGACACCAAGAGGGCTGCAGCGATCAATAACACCCCCTCCTCTTTTACTATAAGTCTGAATTCTAACGAGGGTAAGATGGTTCTCTGCGAAGCTAGTCCACCATCTTCTCCATTTGCTGGCTTTCTGAATAAAATCACTATTCCTTGTCCCAACAACTCGTTTCTCAGTTGATTGCCCTGTCATGCGGCGAGCAGTGCAAGTTTGGACTTGGTAACGGCTGTGCAACTTTGCACAAGTTACTGAATCTCTCCGTGCTTCAGATGCCCCTTCCATGAGATGAGGAAGATAACCATGTCTACCTGATTAGGGTTGTTGAGAGAATTTTAAAAGCAATGACTGTAAATTGCTGTCATTATCATTATCCCTAGGGACTGCATGCTCAAGGCTGGGCACTCAAAGGAGCTTGGAATGCCTCCTGAACTGCAGTGTGGGAATAAGGAATTGGCTGCAGTCCGCTAGGGAAGTGGGGATTGAGAGACAATAATGCAGTCGGGGCAGCTCCAGGAGTAATATGGGGGCCCAGGGACGGGGTGGGGCTGGAGGTCCTGCCCAGCACACCCTGACTGCCTCTACCACACCCTGAGATTTTCCTCAGCACCACCCCCATCTCCTCTTCCAGCCTCGGGGATCATCTGAGAGCAGACCGGAAAGGGAGCTCCTGCCTCAGATCTGCCCTGCAGGGAGCTGCAGCCTTGGTAGGTTGGAAAATGTTCACTATCCGCTCTTTGGAGGAGGAGAGGCGCAACTGTGATTCAGTGTGTCTGCCAACTGCCAAGGTGTAAATACTCCCAGCATGGCGGGCTTCAAGCTCCTGACACGACGTCACTGAATACGGAGTTGAGAATGGATGGGCAGTTCCCTCTATTACGTGGCAATATCACTATATGCCTACAATAGATGTAAATTACCTGAAGCGTATGGATCAGAGTAAAATACACAGAATTAGAATGTAGCTAAATAATTACAAAGGAATAGGTTGCAAACATATATTTCTTTTTGATATAATAATTTAATATAATTTTAAATCATGGTTGTGTCGAAAAAGTAGCTGTCAGGATGCCTAAAACGGTTGGTTGTTTGGCCTGAGGTGACCCAGCACTGGAGCCTACCCAGCTCTTTGGTGGGGCTAATGGCAGACTCGGGGAGGGCTCAAGCCAAGGAGTACTTCCCACAACTTCTGCTGCCAGTGTCCTTGTCCCCACGGTGAGCCACAGCCACCCCCCGCCTCTGCAGGAGACCCTCCAACACTAACAGAGCAAATGACTCTAGAAAATTATATGGAGTCCAGTTCCACCCTGAAGTTGGCCTTACAGAAAACGGGAAAGTAATACTGAAGAATTTCCTCTTCGACATAGCTGGGTGCAGCGGGACCTTCCCTGTGCAGAACAGAGAACTTGAGTGCGCTCAAGAGATCAAAGAGAGAATCGGCACATCAAAAGTTTTGGTTTTGCTCAGTGGTGGAGTGGACTCAACAGTTTGTACAGCTTTGTTGAATCGTGCTTTAAACCAAGGTCAAGTCATTGCTGTGCACATTGATAATGGCTTTATGAGAAAACGAGAACGTCAGTCTGTTGAAGAGGCCCTCAGAAAGCTTGGAATTCAAGTCAAAGTGATAAATGCCGCTCATTCTTTCTACAATGGAACAAACAGCTCTACCAATATCAGATGAAGACAGATCTCCACGAAAGAGAATTAGCAAAACCTTAAAATGACTACGAGTCCCGAGGAGAAAGGAAAAATCATTGGGGATACTTTTGTCAAGATTGCCAATGAAGTAATTGGAGAAATGCACCTGAAACCAGAGGAGGTTTTCCTTGCCCAAGGTACTTTATGGCCTGATCTAATTGAAAGTGCATCCCTTGTTGCAAGTGGCAAAGCTGAACTCATCAAAACCCATTATATACACTACCAAACGTAAGGTAGATAGCTAGTGGGAAGCAGCCGCATAGCACAGGGAGATCAGCTCGGTGCTTTGTGACCGCCTGGAGGGGTGGGATAGGGAGGGTGGGAAGGAGGGAGACGCAAGAGGGAAGAGATATGGGAACATATGTATAACTGATTCACTTTGTTATAAAGCAGAAACAAACACACCGTTGTAAAGCAATTATACCCCAATAAAGATGTTTAAAAAATAAAAATAAATAAATAAAATAAAATGTTTTAAGTCACAAAAAAAATAAAATAAAAAAACATTATAACGACACAGAGCTTATCAGAAAGTTGAGAGAGGAGGGAAAACTCATAGAACCTCTGAAAGATTTTCATCAAGACGAAGTAAGGATCTTAGGCAGAGAATTTGGACTTCCGGAAGAGTTCGTTTCCAGGCATCCATTCCCAGGTCCGAGCCTGGCAATCAGAGTAATATGTGCTGAGGAAACTTATATTTGTAAGGATTTTCCAGAAGCCAACAGTATTTTGAAAATAGTAGCTGATTTTTCTGCAAGCGTTATAAAGCCACATACACTATTACAGAGAGTCAAAGCCTGCACAACTGAAGAGGCTCAGGAGAAGCTGGTGCAAATTACAAGTCTGCATTCACCGAATGCCTTCCCGCTACCAGTTAAAACTGTGGGTGTGCAGGGTGACTGTCGTTCTTCCAGTTATGGGTGTGGAATCTCCAGTAAGGATGAGCCTGACTGGGAATCTCCAATTTTCCTGGCTAGACTTATACCTCGCCTGTGTCACAACATTAACAGAGTTGTCTATATATTTGGCCCACCAGTTAAAGAACCTCCTACAGATGTTACCCCCACTTTCTTGACAACAGGGGTGCTCAGTACTTTACGCCAAGCTGATTTTGAGGCCCATAACGTTCTCAGGGAGTCTGGGTGTGCTGGGAAAATCAGCCAGATGCCGGTGATTCTGACACCTTTACGTTTTGATCGGGACCCACTTCAGAAGCATCCTTCATGCCAGAGAGCCATGGTTATTGGAACCTTTATTACTAGTGATTTCATGACTGGTGTACCTGCAACCCTTGGCAATGAGATCCCTGTAGAGGTGGTGTTAAAGACGGTCACTGAGATTAAGAAGATTCCTGGTATTTCTCAAATTATGTATGACTTAACATCAAAGCTCCCAGCAACTACTGAGTGAGAGTAATAAACTTCTTGTTCTGCTCCAAAAAAAAAAAAAAAAAAAAATGCCTGAAACTTCAGCAATTGGTTCTCCCCTCATTAGTAACCCTGATACTCGTTGTAGCACATACCTACCTCAGGACCTTTGCACCTACAGTCTCCCCTACATGGTATGCTCTTTCCCCAGATAACCCTGTGATTCCTTCCCCACTTCCTTTAGCTCTAGCTCCAGCAGCACTTTGTCACTTATTAAAAGACCTTCTCTGGCCATTCTATATAATAGCAGCACCCTTTCCCTCAGTCCTTCCTAACCCCCAGCTCTGATGTGTTTTCCTCCAGAGCCCTTGACACCATGGACACTCTATTTGTTCATTCATCATCCATCCTCCCCCACCGAAATCCCCACAAGGACAGGGATTTCTGTCCATTGTGTTAACTGACCCCCAGTTAAATTATGTCTGATAGCAGGTACTAAATATAGATCCACAGAATAAGTATCTACAGCTGTCCAGAGTCTCCAAGGTGCAGCCACAATTATCTCATCAGCTCTTAGCAGCAGGTAGTTATGACAACTCCCATTTTACAGAGAACTCCTTCCCCTACCACAGAAGGTATGAGGTTTGGGGATAAATTGACTTCCCCAAGATCACAGCTAACCAGACCACCTGCCAGACCAGTATTCCATTCTTGTGACCACACACCCGGGTTCTGCCCTCAATACTGCAATGCCTCTCAGAAGAGCAGGGGATCTCCCCTGGGTAATGCACCCCTGAAGACCCAGGATTCGCAGTCACACTATGTATTACCTCTCTTGAGGCCCCAGTGAAGTTCCTGGGACACATTAACTGCTCAATAAACAGGTGTCTAAGTTGAAGTCAGACAAGTTCTTTTCGCAATGCCCTCCCTCACCCTCGCCCTGCACGCTCCCAAAGTCCCATCCCTCCACCTACAAGATCTCCTCCACCGTTGGGAAGCTCTAACGAAGCTCTAGGGTGAAGCTCTGTCTGCTAAGGTTTAAGGCATTTTTTCAGGTCAGATGTAATTGCAAGCGTCCTCATCTCCTAGCACGCTACCTGGCACAAGAACATGCTCAATAAATAAATTTGATTGAATAAAGCGTGTGTGTGTGTGTGTGTAGGTGAGAGGATGAAAAGACTGCTACACTGACGGTGGGGTTTCAGGTACCCTATGAGGCAGGGAAAGGCGAGAGGGTCCTCTGGAACCACAGTTGTGGGAGCACAAGGCCGAGAGGCCACGAACCT
Source organism: Lagenorhynchus albirostris (assembly GCF_949774975.1). Classification (NCBI taxonomy): domain Eukaryota; kingdom Metazoa; phylum Chordata; class Mammalia; order Artiodactyla; family Delphinidae; genus Lagenorhynchus; species Lagenorhynchus albirostris. Next base: position 69,687,827 of record NC_083104.1, read on the forward strand.
CCCTTCCCTGTCAGTCCTGAGACAATGAGTCTGCCCCAGAATTTAAAAATGGGTTGAAAGGGGAGCAGAGGGGGCGGCTCCTTTTTCTGATGACTGGTGAGCCCAGCGCCTGCTCAGTTCTCCTTGTTATTCTTAGCGGGGATGCTCTTCCCCGGCAGGGAGGAAGGAGGGGCGGGGGAGCTGGGCTCCGCGGGTTGGCTTCCAGAAAATGAGATGTCAGCTGGCAGGAATGAATTAATAAAAGGAAGTGACCCCTGCTGACCCAGACTCATTCTTGGTAAATTTTGGATTCTGGAAGTTTCTCCATGGCCTCCACTTCTTCCCAGGGGAGCCATGGAGGCCGGGTGTGGAGGAGTGGATGAGTGTGCAGGTTGAGGTGGGGTTTTTAATTATCTGCTCCCCAGCTCTTCTGAAAATTACCTGCTTGTAAAGGGGAAATACTGACGGTTTCCTGGACACCTTTTTTTCTGGAGAGGACCAGAGGCCAGCTGGGGAGAATCCAGGCCTTCGGGGAACCTTGGGCAACAGGAGCTGGTTGTGTCCTCAGTGATGCAAGGCTTCCCAACCTTGTCCAGTGCTACCAATCACCTGCTGTAATCGTTAAGCAATTCAAATTCTAGGCTATGACTGTCACATTAGCAGACATCAGACTCACCTGGAGAGCTTGTTCAAACAAATGGGGGGCCTGGGCCCCGGCCCTCGAGATTCCGATTCAGCAGCCCTAGTGTGGGACCTGACTGCACAAGTGTAACAAACCCCCGGGTGTGCCGGGTGCCTGTGCTCCTGGGACCACACTTTGAGAATCACTGCCCTAGGCCAGCTCGCTGGCCCACAATCTCCAGGGGAGGGATCGGTGTTTTTCACAACTTCCCTCAGCACCAAGACAGTTCAGGAAGCTGCTAAAATGTGAGGGCCACCTGCAGTCGAAGCCCCTGGGACCCTTGTTATGAGGCAGATTCCCAGGCTCTGCCTCAGCTCTGGGGACTCAGAACCTCTGGGCGGTAGGGCCCAGGAATCAGAATTTAACCATTACAGTTTAAGAGTCCTGACCCTATATACAGAGGAGTAATCACTTAGTTATCCAAGTGAACGCCAAACCAGGCTGTTTTCCAATACAAGAACAGTCCGAGGTTCGGGCAAGCTCGAGTTGCCCTGGGAGTCTCAACCTCCACCCCCCACCCTCCAACCCCGGAGGAGTTTGGCCAGAGTCCTCTGGACCCTGGAGCTCTCTCCCTCTTTAGGCGCAGGAGCCGCGAGGCACAGTTCCCCAAGCACGCCGCCCTCCCTCGCGCTGCCGTGCCTCTGTGGCGTTGCACAGCCTAAGGTCTCAACCAGGATGCCCTCTCTGCCTCCTGGCGTCTTTCACATCTCAGCCCTCACTCACCCCTCCGTGAAGCTCAGTGACCTCCAGCCCGCAGGCACGCTTTCCCCGGATTTGCACTGACCTTGCACGATTGTCTGCTACTGCTCTTGCTGCAGTGACAGGGCCAACGTATTGAAGGATCACAGCCGTCCCCACCTTCCTGGGTGTTGGTCCTGCTTGGTGATGCCTCTGTTGTACTGGCCGCGGGTAACAGGCAGGGAGGAACATTGGGACGGTGCTACTGAAACCGTGGTTCAATCCACTTCACTTGCCTTCACTAATCCAAGTCGTTTTAAGACTCGCCTGTCCTCCAAGCGGCATGTAGCCTAAAGGGTAAGACGTTTGCCCCAATCGTTTCCCAGGAACTCGGAGTCAGTTGCCTAGTTCAAGCTGAGCAGGTTAAGACCGGAAGGCATCCCCGACCCTTCAACTGGGCATGCGCGAGCGTCCTTGGTGAACTTTCGCACGTGTGGAGGCATAGAGTTTAGTTACGCCTGCACGGAACAAAGATTATCGCACCTTTTTCCAATCACCTTTCCCCCACGCTCCCCACGCCTGAGACCGCCCTGCTTCTTTATTCTTTATCCCATAAATACCCCCGAGGCCCTTGCCTTCAGGTGGGCACATTTGAGATTTCTCCTCCTGTCTCCTTGATTGGCTGCCTCGCAAATAAACCCTCTCTTTGCTGCAAACCCTCTGTGTCTCAGTGTTTTGGCTTCCTGTGCATTGGGCAAAACAAACCTAGTTCGATGGAAGCATTGTGGAAGTGTGACACAGGTGGGCTGGAGCTCTGGACAAAGCAGACCCACCTAGAGAGCATTTTCTAGAGGGAAGTGGGGGTTAAAGACGATTTTTAAGGAGTTTGGGTCTCTGCTGTGAGATGTAATTCCCACCTCACTCCTCCCCCTTCCAGAGAATCTGCAGCAAAACTGCTCATGATTTGCAACACCTTTCGGATGCCGGTTTTTCTGTATCATCACTGTGATGCTGTGCTGATACGTTCCTTAGATGGAGTCAAAAAGGCCCATTTTCAATGGGTCCTGACACTGTACTGTCCTGTATTAGTTATTGCTGCTTGACAAGTTACGTTAAGACTTAGTGGTTTAAAACAGCGATAAATATCTATGGTTTCTGGGTCCGAAATTTGGACGCAGCTTAGCTGGGTGGTGCTGGCTCGAGATTTCTCATCAGGTTGTAGTTCAGATGTTGGTCAGGGATACTTTCATCTGAAGGCCTGGCTGGGGCTGGCGGAGCCCGGGAGGAGGAGCAGTGGCTTCCCACGGATCCCTCACGCGGCTGCAGAGCTGATGCTGGCTTGGCAGGAGGGGCTGTGTGCCTCAGGGTGGCCTCTCCCTGGGTGCATGAGTGCCTTGAAGCTGGCCGCCTTTCCCCAGAGTGAGCAATTCAAGAGAAAGAGAGGCGGACAGAACAATGTCTTTTATTACCTAGCTTTGGGAGTCACACATTGTCACTTCCGCTACATTCTATTGATGAGGAAAAACATCACTAAGGACATCCCACATTCAACGGAATGAGGCTCCTTCTTTTGAAGGGAGGAGCACCAAAGATTCCGTGGGCAGATTTAAAAATACCCCAGTTGTCATGTATGGGAGACTGGGTACCTACTTCTGGTACATAGGAGATGCTTACTAAATGTCTGGTGAACTGGACAGACAGCCCATCTTTCCCTAATGCCACTCTGAAGCTGAGATGGAACAGGAAGCAGCGGTGGCTGGCCTGGGGCAGCACTGTCTGTGGGCATCTCTAGCTGTCCGATGCTCTCTTGGCTGCCGGCCTATCTGGGACATAACAGAGCAGCCTTTCATGGCCTGGGTCTCTGACCAACAGTGTCCTTCCTGCCCTGTGCAACCCTCTGGCTCCCAGTCTCCTGTGTGTGCCTCTTACATGACTCTAAAAGGCCTAGACAGGCAGCCACTTCCACACGGGGTTTGCTTCCAGGCCTGGATTCCTTCTAGAGGGAGACTATTATTCCCCTGTGACATGGTAGGGACGGATCAAGGGGGTGGGAACGACCTTCCTCCAAGGCGACTACAGTATGGATATTAATCAGACCAGCTCCTTTCCTCATAGCCTTTATATGTACATTTCAGTCTCTAAGACTTCGCTTGTGCAGTTCCCCCACCCAGAATGCCCTTCCTTGTCCTCTCTGCCCTGAGATCCTGCTCCCTGAGAGGCAGTGTGGCACAGTGGAGAGAACACAGGCCTTAGAATCTAAAGGCAGGAAGGAACCCAAGGCTCTGCTTCACCAAACAGTACTTGAGCACCTTGGACAAGTCAGCCCATCACCTTTCTGAGCCTCGATTTTTCCCGTTTGTAAAATGGGGCCATTATACCACCTTAGGGTATAATAAGTCGTTTCTAGGCTTAAACGGGAAAACAGAAGGAAGAGAAAACAGCATAAAGCACTCTAGGTAAGGAATCTTTACTTTTCCTTTTCATCCTCTTGAACCCAGCTCAGTTCTAACTCTCCCAGGAGAACCTCTTCACATTTATGAATCTTTCTAGCAATCACTTTTCAACCACACAGACCTGCATTTGATCTGACACCCTCAAATTTTTCTTTTCATTTGTGTTAGGCCAGTTTCTGACATGGAGTGTTGAGTCCAGCAGGACTCGCCTGTGTCTCCACCACAGCACACAGCGCAGTGCTGGGTCCACGTGGGTGCCTGGAGCATCCGCGCCCACAGACCACACAGGGGCATGCTGGTCTGGGGGGCTCCGTTTTCTGTTCTGCTGTCTGTCATCCTCTTGATCCCCGTTTGGTGGAGATTCTGTGCAGCCGGTCTCCAGCTTCCATTTAGTTTCTAATGGCCCACGCCTGTTATTCTCATCAAAGAACTGCCTTTGGGAACTGCTTGGTCCACACTTGCAGTGGACCAAATGCCTGGGAGTTTACACCCTCTCTGGCTCCCGGCAGTCCTTAGTCAATGACTGACCTGTGCAGAAGAAGTCTGAAAGCCCAGCTGCCTTGGCTTAGAAATGCAGAGGTATAATTTATGCTCCAGAGCTCCCGCTGGGATGTGGCCTGAAGTTGCACCTTGCCTCGCCTTCCTCGTCCTGCCTCCGCGACTCCTTTCCAGCTTCCTAAAAACATCCTTTGCGCACGAATCCTCAGCTCCGGATTTACTTCTAAGGAACCTGCCTAAGAGATCCCTATCCAGGCTCCCGTAAGAATGAGCAAGGTGGCACTGATGAGCCACGTGGGCCGAGATCTGCAGAAAGGAAAGGGAGGGAAGAAAACCACGTCTCTTTTCCTCCTTTGGTTGCTTCCTGATCACCACCAACGCCACAACTGGGGAGAAAAAAGAAGTGATTCATTTTCAGTTTACATTTTCTTTAACATAACAAACTCCCGCCTTTGGAGGCTTAATTGGATCTATTCTTGGATGTGACAAAAAGTTAGTGGGAGATGAAAGGGGCACATCAAGGAAGAAAAAACATTCCAAGTGAATAATTTAAGATCACATCCATAATTAATGGCATTTGGCATGTTCCCCCTGGAAGCCTAATCATAGCATGGAATGTGCTAATTAGAGCAGTTTGGTGCAAATCAGTCATTGCAGGTGTGGAAAAGCTGCCTCTGTTCTTTTCAGCACTGGTGGCAGCTATGACACTGGATCCTCAGGTGGGGCGGGGCTTGAGTAAATGATGGAGCTCCGTTTTGAAACGTCTAATGGTGTGAAATGAGTGTCTCTTCTTGTTGAGGAGGGGGACGTGTATGTGGTACGTGGTGTTTGATGGTGGGACACGGCAAGTTGGAGCTGGAGAGACATTTGAGGTTAGTTCTTTCCCTCTCTTATCTTTGGGGAAGACAAGAGAATGAAACAGGGTCAGAGTTGGAAGGAGGGAAGTGAGGAGAGGAAGTAACTCCCCCAGCCCCTGCACCTACCCAACACCCAGTGGGATAGGGGAGATGACCTGTTGCAGGGCCAGGTGCACCTCGGAAAAGGTAAGGCACCAGGGCATCTTTGGTTTACTCTTTCGTGTCCACGCTCCACCCCAGGAGGCTGAAACCACGCACTCAGCCCTGCCTGATGTCTGACTTCTGGTCAGATTTAGCACATGGGAGCCCCTATTAGAGATTGGAGGGAAGGAGGGAAGAGGTAGAGAGCTCAGGTGACTTACTGCCCATCTCCTGCCTCCACCTTGCTGGGATCTGCCTGGCCCCAAGAACTGAGATTCCACTTGTTGTAGATCAGCCTTCTACTCACAGCCTTCTCGTTGTCCCAGGGTCTCACTGACCTGGGCTTCAGGGCCTGGGGCATCACATCCCCACCCTTCCCAGCCTGGTCTACAAGTGCTCTCCCTTGTGGTTCCCGCTCTACCTGCACCTTGGTAAACACCCCTTTAATAAATTCTCCTCAAATGATCCTTAATTTGAGGGTGACATTTCTTAACAGCTGTGTCAAGACTCTGAAAAAGAACTAGTTCACAAGAGTGACCTTCTTTTTAAATGGAGCTCTTTCCCTTAGAAACCAGTGTTTTGGCCAGTATTCTTCGGCAGTCTTTATAAAATGCATCCGTTATTTCCCTGCCGTCTGAAAGAGAAGTAACCACACATGATTGAAAAGCTACCCTTACTAGTTCCTTATGAACATCAACTGTTGTCCCACGGTGGGCACTGCAGACTTTGGTGACTGTTATGGTCTGAATAGTGGCCCCCCAGATTCATATGTTGAAGCCCTAACCCCCTAATACGACTGTATTTGGATATAGAACCTTTAAGGGGGTAATTAAGATTAATGATGTCATAAGAGTGGGGACTGGTTTTCTTAAAAGCATACGAAAAGACACCAGAGCTTTCTCTCTCCTCCTGTGCCCACAGAGAAAAGGCCACGTGAAGACACAGTGTGGAGACAGCAGTCCGCAAGCCAAGAAGAGAATCCTCACCAGAAGCCAACCATGCTGGCTCCCTGATCTTGGACTTCTAGCTTCCAAAATTATGAGAAAATAAATGTCTGCTTAAGCCACGCAGTCTATGGTATTTTGTTTTGGCAGTCTTGAGGCAGGAGATAGATGGGTCCCAGGTTAGACATTTACAACTGGCCTCCCATTTACATTTCATGGGGTAGGAAAAAAGTGGGCTTTGGGCTGGGCACTAGCCTCCTGCTTGCATTTCCTGAGACAGGAGATAGATGGGCTTCAGGTTAGACATTTAAAATCTGCCTCCTGGGACTTCCCTGGTGGTGCAGTGGTTAAGAATCCGCCTGCCAATGCAGGAGACACGGGCTCGAGCCCTGGTCCGGGAAGATCCCACATGCCACAGAGCCACTAAGCCCATTTGCCAAAACTACTGAGTCTGCACTCTAGAGCCCAAGAGCCACAACTACTGAGCCCACACGTCACAACAACTGAAGCCCGCGCACCTGGAGCCTGTGCTCCGCAACAAGAGAAGTCACCGCAATGAGAAGCCCGCGCACTGCAACGAGAAGCCCGTGCACTGCAACGAAGAGTAGACCCCGCTCGCTGCAACTAGAGAAAGCTCGCGCACAGCAACGAACACCAAACTCAGCCAAAAATAAATAAATAAAAATAAAATAAAATAAAATAAAATCAGCCTCCTGTTTACTCTCCAAAATGGAAGAAACTACAGAGACAGGGTAAATAGCCAGGCTTTGTCTCTTGTGGATGCCTTAAGATAACAGTCATGGCAAGAACAAAGAGGGGCAAAACCTTGTTTGAATAAAGGATCAAGGGATCTCTGCTTCCCCCTCCTTGGGGCAAGGGAGACACCACACATGCGCAGAAAGTCTCCTTGGGGGTCAAAAGTCAGAGGGCAATGCTAGGTCACAGTGAGTCTTGCTTCTCCCAGATGCCTTCACGTCAAGATCCACCTCGGCCGAGAGGCGCGTGTGCACCTAAAGGGAGGGTCCTGAGATAACTTAGCCAGGGGGACAAAACAAGATGATTGGCCAGAAGACCTGGAACACTGTCCCTCTATAAAGGATTTAAACTTCCCAAAGGCACGACTCTTTCTCTCCGAGTTCGCCCATGCGTTTCTCCACATGTACTCTGCTTTTCCAATAACCTTTTTACATTTCTATTTACCTTCTACCTCCTTTCCTGAATTCTTTCCTGACAAGGTGGGCAAGAACTGGGGGTTTAGGGTGTAGCCTCTGGCCTCTGTGGTCTAGCAGTTAGGACTCCCGGTCCGGGAACTAAGATCTTGCTTCCAGCTGCTGCAAGCTGCTGTGTGCTTCCGATATCAGTCTGATCACAGACTAATACAGAGACTCCAGAGTATAAGATAGTTTGCCCTTGCCCCAAGTGCTTCCAAATTTCATGCTCACCCCACTCTGGTTTTATAGTTCCTTTGCCTTATCTCTGAGCTATTACCTCTTGTGGCCAATAACGTCACTACCTTTAGCATAGCCATCCCTTACTCACTTAAATCTTACCTGTTTCCTAGTACTAAACTGTCACGTGAGACCAGAAAAATAAAGCTCATTAGAATTATGTATAAAGCAAGAGTTAATAGGTTCTGAGTGAGGGTCTGAATTGCTCTTCCTTGAGTAGCGCATGTATTTTAATGCAGAGACTTTATCATGAGGACTTTTTAAGTGCCCGGAAGCCATTTCTTTCTTACTCTGGAATCCTTGTTATATTCTTGTACAGCTGAGGTTGCCAAATCAGTGGCCTAAGGAAAAACGTGGTATCACAGTAACTTCTCTCTTTTCTCTTCTGAACTGGTTAGAACACAATGAAACTTCAAATCTTGTACGATCAGGTCTTACCTCACACCTGAGGATCCTTTGGCTTGAAATTATTAGAAACGTGGCTCCTGGCCCCTGCTACATGCCCCCTGGTAGGAGAGGGGCCTCTGGATTCCTTTAGCCCAGTGGGTTCCTGGAGAATTTGATTAGCTCTCAGGCCTTGCATTAGCCATCCTTTGTCTCGGCCTGGACGGCCCTGCAGCCAGTTGATACGGGGCCGATTTTATGAGGCAACTCCCCTCCACCCTCCTCGGTTTGTAAAGCTCATTGGCAAAGACAGCTAATCGATGGTTGCTCCTTGCCAGCCCCCCAGATATCGACTCAGGTCTTGGGAAGACTTTATAAAGAGTCATCGGGGGGAATCTTCCAGTTCAAATTGAACTGTGGGCCATTAAATCTCTTTAGTAAAAGACTGCGCCTCATATCCTATGCCAATGCACCTTCTGAATTTTTAACCTGCGCAAGAGAACGACCGCCTTTCCTACAGCCATCTCAGCAGGTCCCGGGTTGTTTTTTTTCCCTCCAGCAGATCTGGTTAATTGTTATGGATTTTCCAGCAGGTAAAAGAATTTGGAGTTGGGAAAGAGCAGGCTTTGTTTTCTCTTCTAAAGAAAACCAGTTCAGGTGGCTCTGCCTGGAGACACAGGAAGGAGGGAAGAAAGAAGGAAAAGGAGAGAGGATGGGACCTGGGGTGACTGCCATCCGGGGCATCTCAGGCAAAACTGGCTATTGACCAGATGTCACAGGTGTACACCCCACACAAGCAGCTCAACACACACAAGCAGACCCACATGCGCACGCACACACACACGTCCACACCAAAGGCACAGATGTGTACACAGATACACACGTAACACATATGTTCATGTGCACACAAACACACTCGTGCGTGTGCAGATGCCCAAACATACACACATGAATGTACACACACCAGCTTCATCATTGTTAACATGTGACATTAGGTGAGTTATGTAACTTCTCCCGATCTTGATGTTCTCATCTATAAACCCAGAGGTAATCTGGGTCACCGTGCAGGATAAATTAGTCCATAGGTGAGAGAACCCTCAGGCATGTAATAGGTATTAAGTGTCTGGCCCTGCTGCCTGCAATCCTTGGTGAGGTCTGCCAAGGAATCAGAGATGGGAGGAACTTTTAAAACTCTCATTTTATCCAGGAGGACACAGAGGCCCCCATAGAAGACATACTTTGTCCAAGGTTACCCAGCGAGTTAGTAACAGGTGGGACTAAACTCCTGGTCTGCTTCTTTCTAGTACTGTTTTCTATTACGCTGCCTCCAACAAGGAGAAGCAAGAGGCCTGGCCAGCCACATGCTCAACCCCAACAAGATCACTTGTTTACATTAACAGCTCACATTTGTGTAGCATTTTACTCTTTTCAAAGAGCCGAGGCTAATTAGAAATTGCAGTCCTCAGAGAGGCTGCCCTGGGCTTCCTGCGGGCGCCCTTGCCCAGGGTGAAGGAAAGCGAGGCTAGAGAATAGGTCTCATTTAATACGAAGACGTCACTCCCAGGTCTGACCTCCCGGGCCTGTGTGTGTGCCTTGAGAGCGCAGGGTCACCTGGGAACGGCCTCAGGCTCCCCTGCCCAGCAACACCATTGACGTCAGCAAGGGCAGCAGTGCATTGTGGATGCAGGTGCCGGCCAGGCTGGGAACCAGAGCCCAGACTCACAACACAACATGTAGTCAGGAGTGGAGGGGAAGCCAAAGTCAGGAACACCGGGGTTGGAGTTAGGACAAGAATTTCATTTAGTAAATATTGCCAAGCACTCTGCCCTGTCTGGGAATGGTTAATAACACACACAAGGTGTGTGAGGCTGGAAACGCCCCTGGCCTTGCGGGGCTCACGGTTTAGTAACATTTGAGCACTCACCACATGCCGGGTACTATGGTCAGGCTCTCCATGTCATCACTCATCCAATCTTCAGAACAACTCTAGGAGGTAGGGTCTGTCATTATGCCCATTTTACACACGAGGAAATGGAGGCGAAGAGAGCTTAAGTCTCTGACCCAAGGTCTAAGTAATAGAAATAGGATCTGAATCCACACACCAATGATGCCACTGTTCATTTGGGCTCCCCTACAGAGGCCTGAGTAAGGACTTGTGTGCAAGTAGCTCATGCAGGAGCTGATCCTGGAAAACTCAGGAAGAGGGGAAGGGAAGTGGGGCAGGCAAGGCAAGGAAGCCAATCCAGTGTGCACTGATGATCAGATCACCAGCTGATCCTGCTTCATCTTGCTAGGAGCTCTAGAAGCCAGTGCAGAACCTGCACCTTGGACTTCTGTGCCCATGGAGGTGAGGGAGCTGGGGCATTTATACACCTGCTCCCATCAGTCACGGGCTGAGCTACTCCCGGGTTGTTTATTCCCCAGCTCTTCTAGCCCTCCATGAAGGGGCACAAAAGGCTTCCAAGGCCAAGGAACGCTCTCAGCCAAAAACTTAAAAGCATCTGGAAGTGGGCTGTCGTGTACCAGAGGGGATATGGGGGGGGCACTGACAGTTCAGTGTGGCCACCCCAACATTCTAGATGGCAGAAGAGGATGGAGATCCTCGCGTCCAGCTCAGATATTGAAGCAGGTAGACCCAGAGGGGTGAGCGATTAAAGATCTGAAATACCTGGTACATTGGGTGACGTCCCCACCTCCCCTCATTCCAGCTTACAGATCAGCCCCTGCAGCCTCATTCCATGAACTTCCGCACGTTCTAGCACAGAACCTTCCTGTCAGGCCTGAACATGGGGAACTTAAGTTCAAGGATAAGACAAAGTCCTCACCTGATCCAACAGCTTCACCTGCCCTACTCCTGCCCCCACCCTTGACCTTGAGAGGCACAACACCTGTGTCATGTACATGTCCCTAATTCTCCCACCCTGGCAGGGGAGCTCCCGCAAGGCAAGGCATGTAGGCAGGAGAAGGAAGGAACTGGATGTCCCACTGCAAAGGGCCACTTGCCCCCAACGTTGTGAGCCCTGATGCACTGGAAGCAGCAGCCCGGCTGGGGAGAGGAGAGCCGGCAGCGATGAATATATACACCCTTGTCCGCTGTGAATTGGTGTAACTGGGCTGTTCTGTTGGCTGAGTATTGGAGAATGCCAGTGGAATGTGGAGAAAAGTCAATAGACATATGTAAAAAGAAATCATTGCATTTCAAATGATTTCCCCCTGCAGGCCTTGGGAAACTGTTGCTATCAAGGAAAGAAGTGGGCCTTTGCTGAGCTGGGAAAGGCTCGTGGGCTTGGGCGGCTGTGCGATCCTGCAGACCAGACTGTCCTTCCTCATCTGCTCAGCAGTGATCTGTCAGGCACCATCCAGGGTGACCTTGGTGCTGGGATGTGGACGAGGACCCAGCATGTTCACGGTAACTCCCTGCCCAGGGAAGGGTCAGAGTTATTCTTGATCTGCTGGAGTTTACATGTGTATTTTTTTATTCCGAGCACCCAGGGAAGCACTGAAATCCAAAAGTCTGTGGCCTCATGGCGATAACAGTTTCCTTACCTGTAGGTTGGGGATGATAATGACCCCCGGAATTGTTATGAGGAATAGAGTCTATGAAGTATCTAAAATACAGCACATGCCTGGCGCTGGGCGTTACGGTAACCATCACCGAGCTGCTCATTGTCTGTCTCCCACTTGGAAAGTGGGCTGCATGAGGGAAGAGAGGAGCTGTTGACTTCCTGTCCATCTGGGCCGTAGGGCTTGGCAAACTGTGGTTTTCGGCAAGCAGTGAATGAATGAATGAGTGAGTGAGTGAGTGGAGCTGTGACAACTCCTGATACACAGTAACCTCGAGCTTTATTGTATAAGATTTTAACCCCAGGTTAGGTAAATTCCCCTGTACTTTTCTCTCAAACACCCATCCCAATTCTATTTACTGATTATTTTCTATCATCATTTGCTTACTGTCTCTTCTATTAGAATCAAAGTCCATGAGGGTGGGGTTGTGTCTTCCTCTTCACTGTGTATCCCTAGGGCTGAGCATTCTTCCAAAACTGGCGCTCAATGATCAATGGAAGGGAGGAGTGGAAGAGGGAGGGATGGATGAAGGGAGGAAGGGAGGGAGAGAGGGAGACAACGAGTATGAAAAGTGGAAGCTGTAGGCGCTGAGCACCAGAGGCTTTGGCTGCCCTTGTGATGGGAAGGCAGGGTCCTCGGCTGGGACCAGGGGTGGGGGTAGAACTGCAAGAATGAGCCTGTGATCAGCAATGAGGCTGCCCTGCTTGGACTCTGTGAGGCTCCCCCTTGCTCCAGCCCCCAGCTTGGCATGCTGTTCCCTCCGCAGCCTCCGTGTTTTCCCAGGGAAGAGAGTTGTGATTCGGTGCCTGTTAATGATGCCTGTTAATGAACGTGGCCCGTGGAGGGATTTCATTTCCTCCCTGCAAAGGTCACTCTCTTCCCCCCACCAGGTGGAGGGGTGCACAGAACAGAGGGGGATCAGGCAGCTTCTCGGGGGAGCCCCACTTCCCAGCTCCCTAGGACCTGTGGCAGCTTTGCACATCCCTGGCTATGCTTGGAAAAGGCACCGAATGTCCCCTTTTGTCTCTTGGTAAAAAGCTGTGTTTTCCACTTTGTAATTAGTATGGCTCTGCTTGTAACACCATGTTCCTTTAATCACCAAAGGGTAAGCTTGCAGTTAGCATAATGCAACCTGTTCCTCCTCAAACACACAGGCAGGAGGAGGACAGAGAGAGAGAAGGGATGAGCAGTGGACCCGCAGGCAGCATTCTTGCCTGGGAGAGAACAGCCATCTTCTGGAGCAGAAAGCGGACTGGAGCATTGCCGGGGGCGGGGTGGGGACAGATGCCGAGGAGCCAGAGGAAGGGAGAGGAAAGCTCTCGGCCCTGCCCTCAGGAGCCCCAGTCTGAGGGGGAGACAGGTCCCTTGACCTCAGAGGATCCCCAGACTAACGGCAGAAGGAAGGGAAGTAAACTCCATTAGGCTCCTACTGTGCACGGCTAGATGCACCCACCGCCTCACTTTACCCCGTGGTGTAAGCAGAGCTACGTGTCACACACCAAGGGGTATCACTTGTGTGGAACACAAGGAGGGTGGTGCCCTGAAGGTGTCTCTGGGTAGAAGCATGCCTCCTGCCAACTTACAGACAAGAGGATGGGAGACAGAGGCTAAGCCCAAGGACTCACAGCTGAAAGCTCGGAACCAGGATTTGAACTTGGTCTCTGAATTCAGGTCAAGTGCCGCTTGGGCAGTTCCCGGTGTGTGAAGGAAAGCGGGACAGAGAGAGGGCAAGGCCTCCCTGCACATCCCGTGTCTCGGCTGACTTGCCCTGAGACAAAGGCTCACAGGCCTGTGGGCAGTTTCCTGGGAAGTGGCCCCTGCAAGTGGGATGGAGTGAGAAGGGGAGACGGCACCGAGAAGGGTCAAAGCAAAGCCAAGTTTGTATTGTCGGATTGGCCACCTGTGTAGGCAACTGGGTCTGGACCCCACGGGTCATCTCAGGAGTCTTGGGGCACGTGTCTCAGAGCTGTACACCAGGAGATGAGTGGGAGGAAAAAAATTCTCAGTGGCCGCCACCCCCTCTTGACCAAGGGTGGCCAGTGCTTCCTGGTTGCAGTTACCTGAGCACCAAGCAGGTACTCCAAGCAAGTACTCCCATGATGGACCTGTTTCTTTTACTTTCACCTTTGTATTCTATTGCTTTTGCTACAAGTTAAGGATGTTGCCTATAGCTTGAAATATACAGGATAGCTCATTCTCAAGACTCTGACTTTAAAGGGTATAACACTTTTCCATTCATTCAGAGATAAAAAGTTGCAGAACAGAGAATAACATTTGTCTTGTTAGAGGTTTATAGGAACATCACCACGGGACCTACAGGGACAGCTGCAAGAACAAAGGATTCTGACACCGAGAAGTTTGCAGCAAACAATCACAGCCCCTCCCCTTTTAGTATAAAAGAAGGCTGAATTCTAACTGGGGTAAGATGGTTCTTTGGGACGCTAGTCCACCACCTTCCTGGTCTGCTAGCTTTCTTGGTCTGCTAGAACAATGAAGTCACTGTTCCTTGCCCCAACACCTTGTCGCTCGATTTATGGGCCTGTCGTGCAGCAAGCAGTATGAACTTGGACTCGGTAACACCGGGAGAGCCATGCTGGGTCCTCAGAGAAGCCCTGGGCAGGAAGCAAGAGATGCAGGTCACCGGCAGAGACAAGGGCTGCAGGGCTGCACCTGCAAGAAGCTGGTCCGAGCCTATCCGAGACCGTGAGCAGTGGCCAGAGAAAGGGGCCTTGCCAACCAGCTGAAAGTGATGAACAGACAGTGTCTGGGAAGCAGAGACTGAGAAGGATTTAGGAAGAAAAAGTCTCGTTGGGAAGTACCACTTGAGAAGGAAAGGAGAGAAAGCAGACTAGACAGGGGAGTCTGCTTTGGGATCTAGAGCCTACAAGGACCCAGTCTTCTAGTCCCTAACAACAATCTGAGATTCTGTGATGGGGACATACATCACAGTCCTCTTGGCCCCAAACACATGCAGTGGTAGAAGTTCCTAGCTCAGAATTCTGCCATCCTTGGCCAGGAAGGATTCTGATTTGTGGTGGAGGCTGCTAGCTGTCCTCAATCTCTCTTTCTTCCATCTTCCTTAGTGATAGCATCCATAATTTTTTGCTGGGCACATGGACACCTGGAATAAAGTTTATATTCCCATCTGTCTTGCAAGTAGGTGTGGCCATTTGACTGAATTCTAGCCAATAGGACATAAGCTAAATCAGCATAGACAGCTCTTTGGAAGTGTTCTTAAAGGGATAAGTGCCATTCTCTTCCTCATTTCCTTTACTTTGCTGGCTGGAATGTGGCTGAGATGGCTGGAGCTCCAGCAGCCATAATGGATCACACAATGAAAGCTGTGTTTGGAGGGTGAAGGGACAAGAGGATGGGTCTTAGATGCATATAGAGCTGCCGTACCAGCCCTGGGCTACCTACTTCTGTAATTGATTAATGTTAGACAGAAATGAATGTCTGTCTTGCTTAAGTGACTGTTTGGGGTTTTCTGTAATTATTTGTGTATGTTTCTATCTCCCTAGTGTGGGGACTCAGGGAAAGCAGCGACCTGACAAAACTTATTTCTCTTTGTGGCTCTTGCCCCTAGCATGGAGGCTGTCATAGTGTTTGTTGAATGACACACTTTCATTCCCACCTGCCTCCTGGAAAGGGGACCTAACAGCCTCCCTCTAGTCTCATATCGAGAGGGCAGAATGGAATCCTAAGCTGGAGGGCCAGGGTCCAAGCACCCAGTTTGGGTCACACCCCGCACCACTCAGTTCCACTATTCAAGAGGCCTAGGGGCAAGAGACAGAAACCATGACCCTAGGTGGGGAGCCCCTCCAGAGGCACATGGCCCGCTGAGCAGTAGCCTGCTGCAACAGGCTGAGGGAGAGGTGTCCGGAAGGGCTGGTAGCTCTTGAAACTGCCCCGCTGTCTCCTGCCTCGTGGACTTTGCACCTGCAGGTCCCTCTGCCGGGCGTGCTTTTTCCTTCCCCCAGCCTCCCCCATTTTGCTTGCCTGGATTACTTCTCCCAGATTTCAACAAAGCTACCCCTTCCTGGAGAATTTTCTTGAAGCCTCACCCCCGGTGAGCGCTCCCTCGGCTGTGCTCACCCCCTCTTAGAAGTACTTTCCGTACTGGATTGTGCCCTCCGTGAGGTCAGGGACTGCATCCCCTTTCTTGTGGAACCTGGTGCAGGTGGGCCCTCAGGGAGGGCTCTTTGCGCTGCCTCTGAGCCTCCCACAGGAGAAGAGCTTAGAAGTCAGGTGGCTTGGAGAGGATCGGACAGCTCAGTGCCGGCCACGAGTCCCAGCCCTGTGCTGCCAGCCCTCCCGCCAGCCCTTCAGCCATCTTCTTCCCTCCCTCCCCTCTCCCCCACCCGCCTCTGCAATGCCCTGGCAGGACTGAGTGTTTTCTGCTCTTGGTAACCTGTGACCAAAGCCACTTGCAGCTAATTAGCACTGGCTGTGTGCTTGGCCCCTGCCCCTGGCTGGCGCACACCACCCCAGCTCATTCCCACTTAATGGGCTCAGCACCCGCCTGGCAACACCCCGTCTCTTCCCCTTCACATGATTGAGCTTCTAGCCTGAGGATTTTTTCTGTTTTCTTTCTGGTTTGCTTCACTTCATAATTAACACTTTCTTCTGGCTGTTCTCTTCCCTCCTCCCCTCACTGTGTGTGTGATGCTGGTTTGGGTGCCCTAAAGACAGGCTGAGGCAGTCGTGGGCCCTGCCCCTGGGGAACCTTTAGTTGGGGCTGACACGATGATGTGGAGGGACAAGGATGGGGCACAGGGATGCACAGAGGGAGGGACCCCCAAGAACGTGTGGTCCAAGGTCTACCCACTGTGCAGAGGGGAAGACTGAGGCCCAGAGAGGGTGAGCAAGCAGACCAAGCTGACTCAGTGATCTAAAATGTCTTGGCCCGGGCCCCCCTAACCCCCAAAGCGTGAAACAAGGTCTATGGATATGGGAAGAAACAGAAGTAGGGAGCTGGGAAGAATGCAATAGGAAGGAGGATAAGCCAATTTGAGTGCTTTACCATCATGCTGGGGACCTCTACGTGCTTCTAAAATGTCTCCTCAAGGTGGGGGTGGGGTGGGGCGGGAGGGCACTATTTATCCTTCAGCTTCGGGCCAGCACTGGGCAGCGGCTGCCTCATGCCACGGCGGTGTCGACATCCTTGCACTTTTCAAGGGTGTTCGTATGTCTGCGTGCTGGGCAGGCTCTAGGTAGCTATTGCCAGGGTGTGGGGAGGGGTGCTGTGCATAGCTGATTCCCACAACAACGGCCGTGATGAAAAGTTGGGCTGAAGGTTGGGCGCACGTTGGAGCTGACATATGGTGGAGCTGTGCAAGGACAAGAGAGCGTGGCCAACTGCCTCAGTCAGGAATGTGCTGGGCAGCAATGATCAGAAAACCCAACTTCAGTGTCCAAAAAAGAGAAAACTTCATTTTTCTCCCATAATAAGAATAGGTAGATAGCTACCGGTACAAGTTCAAGGACGTCAGCCCTGAAGTCTGAGATTTTCTTAGCCTTTCTGTTCTAAGCCCAGGATGGTTGCTGAAGTTCCAGCAATCACATTTGCACTTTCAGCAGGAGAAAGTGGAAGTATGGTGGAGGGGAGAGAGGCAGTATCTGTATTAGGTCAGCAAGAGCTGTCCCCATGATCCCTCCAGCACATGTTGATTGGCTAGAAGGGTTGTCACTCAGTACCTTCATGTGGAAGGGAAGGGGGCTGGAATGAGGGCTGGGGCAGCCAACCAGCCATCTGCCATCCAGACATGGCCCCATTTTCCTTTTCTTTGTGCAGCTGCTGTCCCGTTCCCCTGTCCCCACTACACACTTCGTTTGTGGCTTCTAACTCATGGCTGGCCCTGGTCTTTGGGACAATTTAGGCATATGTTGGATTCTTTTCACTGAGACCAGACAGATGAGAACAGATGGAAAATAACCATGAGTTGCTCTATTTTGTCTTCCTCCACTTTTATCTCCCTTTGAAAGAAGGAGAAGCCCCTGGGGGAGACGAAGCGAGCGTCATCTGATTCCATCACGGACTGAGCACTGGCCGTCATGAGAAGGGTGCGTTTGGATGTGGCTGTTCCCCTCTCCTGGCCAGTGGGTGATTTCACCCAGTGGTGAGCCTAGAGGAGGGTGCTGAGGGGAGAAATGAGATCTGGGCCCCCGCAGCTGTCCCTGTGTGTGCTCGGGACACGGGGATGCTGGGCAGTGTGGGGTCCCTGCCGTCTGCACACCTGACCCACGCACCATCCACCCGAGGGCTTTGGTTAAGTTCAAAGTCCTGAGCAGTTATTCAGGCTCCTCCGAACTCCTGATGGGCAGGGGCACTCATGTCCCAGCCTCTCTAGACAGCTTAGCAGGAAAGCCTTTGTCTGGTCTCCCCAAAAAGCCAACCCTGAGATAAGAATTCGAGTGAAAATAAGGGAGCTGAGAGTAAGACAAGGAATGGAAGGAGCCCATGGACAACGATATCATCCTAGGTCCCGCTGTGGGCAACAGAGTCCTCTGGAGACCCTGTGGAATGGAGCTCAGAGTTACCTAGCCGAGGGATAGGGAGCTGGGGTACGTATACACCAACTCCCTCGGTTACTGGTGAGGGCTGCTCCCAGGGCCTGTTAACTCCTAGCATTCCGGCTGTCAATGTGAGCTGCCAGAGAAAGCCCGCTGGTGAAGAAACGCAGGCGGTGCCGACTGGGAGCTAATCTGGGAGTGGCTAAAATGGCCGAGGCCGCGGCCAGCGGCTGGAGCACCAACAGTGGCTCCCGCACACAGGCGGCTGTCCCAGCTGGGCACGCAGCGGGCACTACCAGCGTTTTGGTGGAACGATTTTTCTCGGGTGGAACAATCGCTCCGTGCAGGATGCTGGCATCCCTGGCCCATCACACTTCCTCGTCACTGTGACAACCAAAAAGGGCCCCCCCCCATTTCTAAATACTCTCCCTCAGTTAAGAACCGTTAAGAATGGTTAAGAACCGTGGATCCAGCCCAACGCATTTGTTTTCCAGATAAAGGCAAGTGACTTGCCCAGCAACACACAGCTAGTTCTGAGAGGCGGAGTCACGGAGTCAGACCTGGAGGGCAGGTTTCCTGAGTCATTAACTTGCTTGTTCCCCCAAATATTGGGACGGGTCAGCACACTCACTCATTCATGCATTAATCAAAAAGTAATGAAATGTTCTCTCTGAGCTCTGGGCCCAGTGTCCCCTCACTAGCCTGGCACCCTCCTGCTGGGACCCACACCCCTCCTGCTTATTCCAGCCTCCCTGGAGGGGGCCGTGCGCCCTGTGGCTGACGGGCTCTGTGTGAGGGGAGGGCCGGTGGCTACAAGATGGACTGACATGGGCTGTCGCTGGATGGGAACCTCACTCTTGAACAAGGCTTCCCCGATGCCCTTTCCTGCTGCTGACAAGGGCCCCACAGCTGCAGTGATGGTCACAAGGCCCTTAAGTAGGGAACAGAATGCTTTGGGGATGCTGCCCGGCAGCCCTCTCGTCCCTGTCCCCAAACCATCCATCTGCCGTCTGCCCGCGGCACCTGCAGCCAGGCTCCTGGCCACTGTCCCCACTCCAGGCCCCTGGCTCCTCTGTGATTGGCGGCCCTACTCAGCCTGGCACAGACTCCTGGCGCCAGGTGCCCCGTGAGCGCAGCGACAGCCTTGGAAATGATGGCGCGTCCCTGGCTGCTGCACCGAGGGGCCCGGTTACCCTCCCTCCCTGCCTCCAGCCAGGATCCGCCTGGCCTGGCTCCCTCTGCTCTGCTAATGGCCGGGACCAGATGGCGAATTATCAGGCTGATTTACACCCACAGCTAAGTCGGCGGAGGATGGGCCATGCCCCGACAGAGGGGCCTGCCGGGTAGCGACGGGGGACAGAGTGGGGAGAGACAGGACGTGCCCCAAGGAGAGGAAGTGGGACAGAGAGCGAAGGAGAAGCACGGGGCCATGAGAGGAGAGAGAGGACTGGGAGAACAGAGTCTGGGAGACACGAGGGAGGGAGCAGCACAGCCGATGTTTATGGGGTACTTACCATATGCCAGGCCTGCATTTTCTCGCGGGCTTTGGTTTAGAGCCGGGCTGTCCAATCTGGTAGCCACTAGCCCCAGGTGGCATTTGAAGTTAAAATTGAAATTAATTATAATTAACTATAATTGAAAATTCAGCCCCTTAGTCACACGAGCCACATGTCAAATGCCCCGTCGTCACACGTGACTGGCGGCTGCCGCATCGCACAGCGTGGACACAGAACGTTTCCACCGTGGCAGAGCGTTCTATCGCACAGGCTGGTACAGGGAAGGCCGACATCAAACAACGCTGATACTTTCATGTTGCTGATACACACCTACGTCTCCGTCCATCCATCTACCCATCTGTCTATCTGTCTACCTACCTATCTACATATCTAACATCTATAGCTAATCTATATCTATATAGATACCAGGCACTGTTCTAAGATCTCTACACGTAATAATTCATTTATATCAACCCTAGATGGTAGGTATTTATCTCAAAGGTCAGCAAATATTTTCTGTAAAGAACCAGATAGTAAATATTTTAGGCTTTAATATTTTAGGCTTTGTGGGCCCTGCAGTCTGTCACACATGGCTCCATTCCACCATCGTAATATGGAAGCAGCAGTATGGGGGTGGCTGTGTTCCAATAAAACTTTATTTATGGTCACTGAAATTTCATATAATTTTCACGAGTCACAAAATATGCTTCTTGTGACTTTTTTCAACCATGTAAAAATGTAAAAGCCTTCTTAACTTGTGGGTCAGCCAAAAACAGGCAGTGGATTGGATTTGGCCCATGGGCCTGATTAGATCACCCCCATTTCACAGATGTGGAAACTGAGGCACAGAGACACCATCTGGGTTGCCTGAGGTCACACAGATAGAAATGGCAGAGCTGAGATTTGCACCCAGGTAGTCGGGCTCCAGAACCTAGGCTCTTAACTTCTTGACACATTCATGAACAACGTCATTTCAAGTAGTGATGACTGCTGGGGAAAACCATAAGTGTGACATGGTAGCAACCGGGTGTGGGTGTGTGGTTGGGGTGGTTACCTGGATGTGATGCACAAGGAAGACTTTGAGAAGATGCCTTTTGACTCAAGACAGGGATGACCGGAAGGATCCAGCCACAGGATGAGCCAGGAGAGCATCCTAGGTGTGGAAGGGACAAATGCTATGCCCGACAGCAGGACCACAGGCCAGTGTGGCTGAAACACAGAGGCACAAAGGCATAGAGGATGAGAGCAGAGATGGACGCGACCACAAGTTTCATGAACTATGACAAGGAGGCAGTATCGTAAATGTGATGGGTCCTTCGGCATTTTAGCGGGAGAATGATTGACACGATTCACATATAAAACCAAAGAGAACCCTGGGTGCATGAAAGAGGCGGGCAACTAGTTAGGAGGCTACTGCAGCCACACACACAAGCAATGAGCGGCTTGGAGTGAGGCAGGAGCTGTGGAGACATAGGTACAAGGATAGTTATGGGTTATGTTTTGTATTGGAGCCAATAGAATTTACTGTTCACATAGATATGAGAGGAGAGGGAAAAGCCTGGAATTGCCTCCTACTCTGGGGGTTTGAGCGATGGGTGGAAGGTATTGCCATGTAGAGCCTGGAAGGACAGGAACAGGTCTGGGGTGGGGAAATCAGGACTTCTGCTTTGGGACATGCTAAGTTAAGAGATGCCATTGGACATCCAAGCAGTGATGTCAAATAGGTGGTTCTGTATTGGAGTCCAGAGCCCAGTGGGGGATATAAATCTGGGACCAAGGAAGATACGGGCGACAAAGAACAGTGGGTCCCAGGACTGCACACAGCCTCTGAGGGGGGCGTCGAGATGGAGGCTCCAGCAGGGGACAGAGCAAAGGAGCAGGAAGCAGAGGGAGAACCACGAGTGCGAGGCCACCGAAGCCAGGAGAAGACAGAGTTTAAAAGACCTGGGAGAACTTAAGAATATGTCAAAAGATGCAGGATGGGCCAGCAAGATGGGGATAGGTGACTAACCAATGGGATTCAGCCACATAGAGGACAACGGTGACCTTGAAAAGAGCAGCTTCCATAGCTGGTAGAACTAGAAGTTTCCAAAGCATTACCTCATGGTTAAATGGGGTGCCAGGGCAGGACAGGGTGAAGAAGGCGGCATGGGAGAGTCCCGTGGCCGGCTGAGGGCAGCGGGAGTTAGGTACAGGCCCATCTTGTGATGCTGTGACTCCTCGGGGGAGGGGCATTCTGGGAGCTCCAGGAATGAGCTCCAAGTTCCCCGAGTTGCCTGAGATGCGCCTTCCTGGAGCCTCTACTGCCCCATCGCACGCCCCCTCCACACCCAGCCCTGCCCAAGGT
This sequence comes from Lagenorhynchus albirostris, assembly GCF_949774975.1. Taxonomy (NCBI): domain Eukaryota; kingdom Metazoa; phylum Chordata; class Mammalia; order Artiodactyla; family Delphinidae; genus Lagenorhynchus; species Lagenorhynchus albirostris. The sequence continues at coordinate 69,709,811 of NC_083104.1, forward strand.
CGTGTGGCTGGGCCACCAGGCACCAGGGCATGGCTGGTACATGCTGTTCTACAACACACCTGGTTTGTTTTCCCCACTCACCGGCGCCACCTCCAGGTAAACTTTCTCGCCTCCTAAAGGGTGGGGAGTGGGGTCCCGTCTTCTTCTAACTGTCTGCCTGATGTCCCAGGCTGAGCGCTGCCCTCCAGCCATGGGGTGCACTCCGTGCCCAGAGGCCAGGTCACAGTGGAGCCTGTGCAAGGCTGAAGATCACTGCAACCACCGGGGGGTAAGAGTCAAGCCTTCTGTTTCCTGCAGGAGCCACTGACCACCTCACAAGGTCCAGGGCAGGGGGTCACCAACGACTTCCCCTCCTTCCGAACACTGGAAAGCAGCATGCCTAGAGCAGGGATGGGCAAACTTGGTCTGCGAAGGGCCACACAGTAAATATCACAGGTCTTGGGGATCCATGATCTCTGTCACAACTACTGGACTCTTTCTTTTTGGCTTGAAAGCAGCCACAGACATGATATAAAACTTTATTTACCGAATCAGGCAGTGGGCTGCAGTTCTGCTGACCGGTTAGGGAACTGGGGCGGGAAGGAGTCTCAGGGGGAGAGGGGTGGGCGCTGGGCTCCAGCAGAGAGGATGAGAAGGCCTGGGAAGGACCTCCAACTGGGCACTAGAGGTGAGGAAGGGCCCTCGGGGGGAGGTGACAGGATAGACAGTCTGATGCCTACTCCCGACTTAACTACTTTTTGGCAGGAGGCAGAGGCTCTAACCGGCAGGTGTTGGAGAGACCAAGAGCAGGCAAGGGGGGCGTATGCACCTGTGTGGGGGGAGGGGGCCAGCAGGAAGGGCTAGCGGTCCAGGCTGGAGGTGGCTTGACGGGCTGCCCCATCAAGCCACCTCCCCCAGGAGCTGCAACAATTGTTTCCTGTGGTTCAAGTCACCGCAGGCTTCCAGCACAGGCCAAGCGTAACCATTACCCCTTCCCACTGAAATGGCAGTAAAGACTGTCTAAAGGGAGTGTATCCATCCCCTGCAAGACAGGAGGGAGACATCCATGGACCCTCTGAGGTCTGAGAGGAGAGCAGGGACTGATTGAGTCAGGTCAGGGGAGAACCCAGAGCAGAGAGGCAACCCGCCAAACTCACCAGGTCTTAGAAGGACAGCGGGGAGGGAGAGACTTGTTCTTCTCTTGCAACCGACAAATGAGAGGCCGGAAGAGGAAGAGCAGATCAGAGTCGAGGCGATTAGTTGGGAGGCTGTCTATAGAACAGCTGTGCAGTCAGCTGCCCCCAGGCCCCAGCGTGGAGAGTGGCTGCAGGGGGGATATTTACCCTGGGCTGGAACCGGAATGGCGCTCTGGGAGAATAATTTCCTAAGACTTCTGGGATGTAGGTGTTAGCCTCACACCGTCACACCTTCCTTCACGTGTCAACATTCCATGCTGTGCACATTCACAGAGGTTACAGGAAGGCCTCTCATTCTGGGGACTTCTGATTCTCATCTTAACATTTTATACCCTTCTGTACTGTTGGATTTTTTTTTTTTTTACTACAAGCGTGTATTACATTTTAAAAATTTCTTAAGAAGAGCTAAGATAAAATATTTATACCATATTTAACAAAATACTAATATTTATATTATGTGAAGAGTTTTTATAAATAATCATAAAGGCAGCGCTATAAAAATGGGTAAAGAATATGAATAGGCAATTTACAACAAGCAACAGGCTGGTGCGTCATACAGAGCCCGGACAGGAAACAGAGCTCACGCCCAGATGGTTCAAATGATGGCAGTTACATAAGGGAGCAGCTTATGGGGGGTGAACAGGGTTAAGGGAATAAGCAAAGGATGGCGAGGCCCCCAGAGGCCAGCCAGCGCAAGAGGATGTCACTGCTCACGGGCTAAACGGACTTCAGTCCCACGAGAGGTGAGGCATGCGGAGGGGCTGCCCTGGGGGAGCTGTAGTCTTAGAACAATGCCAACGTCAGAGACATGGGGCTGAACCAGGGAAGAAATACCCTGACCTCTCTCTCCTACCACCCTTCAAACTGCTCACCCAGCATTCCAGAAAAATACTCCATAGGCAAATTCACACATAACATCTTCATTATAGCATTCCTTATAATAGGAAAGACTGGAAATAATGTTAATTAATGTCCATCACTAATAGTGATTATAACGTTGGTAAAGATCACGAGAGCTAATAGTTTTGCTGTGTGTGTGCGTGCGCACATATGTACCGGGATTGATTCTAAGAAATTTGCATGCATTATCTCATTTAATCTCACAATAATCCTGTGTGGCAGGTACTATTATTATCTGCATTCTACAGAGAGTTAACTAAGCATTAGTAGAGGTGAAATTCTGATACAGCCACTTTATGGAACAGTACGGCCATTTAAAAAAGAAGATAGGTCTAAATACATGAATCTGAAGAGAAACACATTAAGGGAAAAAAGGCCATAGAAATGTTTGTATAGTGTAATCTCTTTTATATTTTCAAAATGTCAACCGTGTGTGTGTGTGTGCATGTAGATAAAAGGCCTGGAAGGACGCACTTGACAAATACTGGTGCTCACCAACGGGAAGGGGGACTACTGGGGATTGAAAGAATTTCATTTTTATCTTACACGTAAGCAGAATGTACTCACATATTTCTTGTGTACAAAAAAATGAAGGAATAAACAAGTGAAAGAAAACAGAAGAACGAGCCTCCGTGTGGAAACTGGGGCTTCAACCCACCAACGTGGCCACTGCCCTTGTCTAGCTGTGTGCTCCTGCTCCTTGCTTCTCTAGGCTCGGTTTCTTTGTCTACAAAGAAGGGTTCTAATGGCTATACCCTCCCTATAGCTGGCGTGAGGAGTGGGTAGCCAGTGAGGAGTGCCCCACAGACCCGCCCAGTAAGCGCTATGCTTCCAGCCCCGGGATGGCTGGGGAAGGTGGGTGGGTAGGGGTCCACTTCTGGCCTTAAGGCTCCCTAGTGTCCAGGGGACACTGTCCTCCCTGACCGAACAGAGCTCGAGACCCAGACCTGAGGCCTGACCTGCCCTCATGTAGGCCAGGCACGTCCTCTGTGCTTGGCTTCACAGTTTGGCAGAAAATGGCCTGAAGAATCATATCCTGGGAACCAGCAGCCTCATCCCCTGATCAGAAGTTGGAACAGAGGCCAAGGTCATTTAGTAGAAAAGTGAGTTAGAGAACCCCAGGCATATACCTCTGTGACTTTCTAGACCTTAATGGTAATTATTTGCAGAGTGCTGCCAACCCCCCTCTGCAGGTCTATTTTAATAAAGCTCACGTGCTCTGAGCACACTGATGAGGGCTGATAGGGAGCTAAACGCTGCCCGGGAGAAGCAGCTGGTCTGCACCCTCTCCAGCAGCTTATTCAGAGGCGAATCTTTACCTAATGTTGACAGGGATCTGCATTTTACATCTCCAAGGACTGTCTTGTAAAACACAAGTGTGTAACTTTAAAGTCTGGAAGTGTAAGTACCAAACTTACCCCAAAAGTTACCTCTGGTGAATGCGTTGTATGGGGGTGGAGTTGGGGGGCAGGGGGGGTCCCCTAAGCGGGTGGTCAGGGAAGACATTTGTATTTTACTCCAAATACTGAAGCAGTGCTTGACTCTGTTACTATGAGAATGTTTGCAAATATTTCTTGTGGAAAAAAATTAATAAGAAAAAAAAAGGAGAAATGCACCAAACCAGGTTTCTCTGTGGAATAAACAAGCTCATGGATATGAATATGTAGTTGGCCCTTACGTAGTCTATTTAGACATAAAAGGATGCACTAGACTATTTATTGAACCCTGATGAGGTGCCAGGTGCTGTTAGACATGCGTTAGCATATTGGGTTGACCAGATGACCCTACCAGGTAAGTATTATTTACCCCATTTGCAGACAGAGTCAGGGCACAAGTGGAACTACACCCAGAGCCCTCAGCCATGCATTTACGGGTTAGTGAAATCACAGAGCAATGTGAAATGGATTTTCTCCTCCCAGAGAAAAGCAAAGAACCTCACGGAGAAAATTCTTCCCCCCTACCTGGGAATCCTCGGAGAGAGCCTTGCAGCATCTGTTCACATGTTATTGGGGAGCAAAATGCTAGGAAAATTGGAAACCCTGCAATTCTGCCCCGCTGGAACGAGTCTGGGAGGGTAATCAATCCTCCTGACAAGGAGGAAGAGCGAGGGGTCCTGGTCACCCAGGGGAGCAAGCCAGGTCACCCCTTTTCAGTGGACACTCAGGGAAGACTCCAAACAGGGGGTCATGGCAGTTTTGCCACCAGGGACTCTCCTGCAGCTACCGTCCAGGGCGTAACGGGGGGTGGCGGGGGCGGGGGGGGGTCAGAGCAGGTCCCTTTTCCCCAGAAACGGGGCCAGCAGCCAGCAAGCTCACAGCTGCCCTGTCCCAACGCTAAGATGGATTTTATAGGAGCAGCTAGATGGGCATAAACCACACACAGGCAGGTTGTTACTCGCTCCAGATGGGTCGTGCTGAACGCAGGCCTTGGCTTTTAGAACCAGCTCCCTGCCTTCCCCATAGCTAGAGGCAGACGGAAGAGGAAAAGTCGCAGCTGGAACTGCTCTCCTGGTGACTGTGCCACCCCCAGCCCTGGGACCCCGGGGGCCTGTCAGCCCTTCCCTCAGCTTCCCTGGAAGTTCCTTGGGGGCTTTCCTTTTCCCTCCCCCAAGCCCCTGCTCACTAGGTGGCAGATAGCCAAGGACTCCCACCACACCAACGGTCGAGTTTACAACCCAATTACATGGGGTTTCTGTGGCTGAACACCGCTTGCGATTACTCTCAACCTTGACAGGACTCTAGGGGTGGGGGCTTTGGATTCAGGTCTTCCGGATTCATCGTCAAGCGCACGGCCCCTGGACCGGGTTAGAGTCACTCCTCCACCTTGTGGTCATCCTTGGAACTGCACCCCGGGAAGGAAAGCAGATCCCGAGAGCTCAGCCCAGCCGATAGGGATACGGAGATGGCTGGGGGGACTTAGGATGATGATTTATTGATGACCACGATGATGACGCTGAGTCAGTGAGTTTGAAATCACTGGCTTCTTGCCACTTTCTGCTCACATCACCTCCTCACAGAGGCTTTCTCTGACTACCTTACTTAAAATAACACCCACCCATCATTCTACCCCTCTAGCCGACTTCACTTTTTGTAGCCCTTATCATCACCTGAAACATTATTCGTTTGTTTACTTGTTGATAGTGTAAGCTCCACGAGGGCAGGAACTTTGTCTTGTCCGCTGACTTACCCTCCCTCACTAAGAGTGCCTGGCATGCATGCAGTAGGTGCTCAGTAAATGTTTGGGGAATGAAGGAGTTAATAATGACCCCCTTACCCACCCCTGTGCCCAGCAGTCCTCCAAGCCCCTGGCAAGGCCTCATGTCCCTCTCCCGCAGGCCCAGCGATGCCCCTTGTGCTGGGAATAATTACCATGTTGGACCCCGGGGCTCAGCCCCAGCCAGCCTGTGCTGGCCTGGCCCTTCATGCTCAAGCCCCTGCCTCAGTTCTCATCTTTAGTACCTGTGATCCTCAGTGTCATTCCCTGCGCCTGTGGCTCTGCCTAAGTCACAGCGGCTTCAACTTATTGCCCATGCGTTGAGTGCCTGGCCCCGGGGCTAGGTGTTTCGTGTACACTAACCTCTAGTCTTCATAGCAACCTGCAAGGCAGGTGTTGGTTACCCTCATTTTTCAGATGAGAAATGAGTTCAGAGAAATTAAGTGATTTTGCACATGTGATTGCCGCCACCCTGGTGTTTCCTAGAGACCATGCCCCATGACGCTAATGGGTGAAACAAATAAAGAAAAATTCGTATGAACCAGAGTTTCCATGGTGAGAGATTTTAGAAAATGCTAAACACGGCAGGATTGTTTCTACCAGGACTTCTCAGAACCTTTAAAATACCCACGGGCATTGCCACCCTGCAAATGGGGAGGAGCATATGGAAAGCACAGCAGGTTCCCAACGTATTTGACTTTGGAACCCCTTTATCAAAGAGCGCCTCACAGAACGTGGCTTGGAATTCGATGCCTGCAACCTTGAAAGCATCAAGGTCCACCTCAATTGCTCCGGCCAGGGATGCCACGGGGCGGGGGTAGACAAGCGTCCGGCACCTCCAGTATGTATCTTGCTTGATCTAGTGACAACCCTGTGAAGGACGGCTCATGTATCCTCACTTTCTAGATGGGGAAACTGAGGGAAAGTAATTTGCCCTATTTGCCCCACAGATATTTGACGCAGGTGGAGCACGATTCTTCACCATGTTCACCAGGGTTAAGAATAATAATGAGCATCTATGGGGAACGTGGAGGCAGCCCGGGTCCTGCATGAAAGGAGCTGGGGGTAGGGGTGCGGCTGTGCCAGGCCTCTGAGGGTCCCCCCAGCCCTGACAAACTCCTGCAGCCACGGCCCTCCAAGCTCCTTGGGTCCACATTCTCACCCGCTCCTTCAGTTTTCATTAAACACTGTGTATGGAGGCTCGTTAAAGAGAAAACAGTTGTTCTATTTCTGAGTAGCCTCAGGACTCCTGACTATTTTTACTGCTTGAAAAACACTGCAGAGAATTTTGTACTGTTTGAACTTGACATTGCCTCTGAGCCCAGCAAGGCCTCCAGGCCAGGGCTGAGAGACAATTCTCTCCACTCCAGGACACCTTCCTCGCTGTGCCAAGGATCTGCCTCAGGCCCCTCCTCTCCCCCAGGAGCATTCTTCTCATTACTGGAGGTCCTCATTTCTGGAAGTTTGCCTCACTTCCAAGCTCTGAAACACACCATTTGGCCGTTTGGTTCCCTGTTTTGTTCCTAGTGCTTTTTCTGAGAAACAGCCTATTAACAGTATTAGCTTATCCTTAGATAGCACTTGCTGGGCGCCGTTCTAAGCTCTTTACCTATATGAACTCGCTGAAACCTCACAACAAACCTATCAGATAAGTAGGGAAAAAGATGGGGAAACTGAGGCAAAGAGGGGTTAACTTCCTTGTCCAAGATCATAAACTACTAATTGGTGAAGCCAGGACTCAAACACAGTCTCTAGATTTTGTACTCTTAGCTATTCTGTTATGCCATCTGCTAATAGACTCCCAGGTTTGGCCCTGCTCTTGTCTACCACCCCCCTCGGGGGTTGTAATTCTGCCACCAAATCCCAGCCCAGTGATGACAGCTGGGTGGGCTGCCTGCCTAGGTCTCCAGCCATCACCTGATCCTGGATTGCCATCACCTGGATTGGCATCACCTGTGGCAGATTGCCTTTCCCAAAGACGGTGCAACAGTACCCCCTCATGCCACATGTTCTTCTCGACACTTCCTACTCCCCCCACTCCTTGAACCAGGGAAGATCTTTGGGACTGCCTCAACCAACGGAGTGTAGCTGAAGCGTGACACCATGGGGCTTCAGAAGCCAAATAATAAAAATATCCTGCAGGGAATTCCCTGGTGGCCCAGTGGTTAGGATGAGGTGCTTTTACTGCAGTGGCCTGGGTTCAGTCCCTGGTTGGGGAGTTAAGATCCCACAAGCTGCGTGGTGTGGCCAAAAAAAGAAAAAAAATTATCATGCACGTCTGCCTTCTCTTCAGGGACTCAGCCACCATATTGTGAGGAAGCCCAAATAACTGTTGGAGAGACCCATGTCTCCTAGCTGACAGCACCAACTAGCACCTGGGGGTGAGGGCGTGTCACTTTGAAAGCTATCCTCTAGCACCTACTTGAGTAACCAGCTAACGCAATGGAGGGCGGACAAGCTGTCCCCACCCAGCCCTGCCCAAGTGGCCGAGTCCCGAGCAAAATAAATGATTATTGTTGTTTTCAGCTCCTAAATTTGGGGGGGGCTTGTTACATAGCGACAGACAAGCAGAACGCCTGCTGTGACTGTCTTTTGAAGCACTTTGTGACTCTGGGTGGTCGTCCCCGATGCAGCTCATTGTACTACCGGCTTTACTATAGGGACTTCCCTGTGCTTCTCTGTTCCCACAATTCCTGTCTCCCTAACAGAGAAAGTGACGGCTGATGCTTTTCCATCTGCCCACCTCACTGCAGGGAACAGGGCCCCACCAGACTGGTCCAGCTGCCACCCATCCTCCCAGCAACTGAGGTCCAGTCTCCTCACTACAAGGACTCAGTTTCCTAGGCAGTGGGGTCAATTGCCACCTATTTTCTAGTTCACAAATTCTCATTTCAGCAATGCCTCACTCTGCTATTTGCCCCTTCTGTTGAGTTTTAAAGTTCACTTCTTTTAGTTCACGTATGGAAGTTATATTTAGTTCTTTTGCAAACTGGTCGATTTTGATAGCTCTTCTTTGCTTCACCATCCTTTCAATCTCCTTTTCATTCTTTAAACATATCCAACTTACTACTTTTGTACTGGGTATCAGATGGTTACAGTAGCTCCCATTTGGGGGAATCTGATCCTTCAATGTATGGTTTCTCATAACTCTTGCTCATGGTGGCTTGTTTCCTTGTGTATTTGGTGATTTTAAAGTGTGAGCTCCAAGTTCTCTGCAATTTTTATCTGTGAGAACACTTCAAGATCTGTATTTAAAGTGTGTTCTTCACACGGGTCAGAATGGTCATTATTAAAAAGTCTACAAATAACAAATGTTGGAGAGGGTGTGGAGAAAAGGGAACCCTCCTACACTGCTGGTGGGAATGTAAGTTGATACAGCCACTATGGAGAACAGTATGGAGGTTCCTCGCAAAACTAAAAATAGAATTACCGTGTGATCCAGCAATCCCACTCCTGGGCACGTGTAGGGACAAAAGTATAATTCAAAAAGATACATGCATCCCTATGTTCATAGCAGCACTATTCACAATAGCCAAGACATGGAAACAATCTAAATGTCCATAGACAGAGGAATGGATAAAGAGGATGGTACATATATGCAGTGGAATACTACTCAGCCATAAAAAAGAATGAAATGATGCCATTTGCAGCAACATGGATGCAACTAGAGATTATCGTACTAAGTGAAGTCAGAAAGAGAAAGACAAATACCATATGATACCACTTTTATGTGGAATCTAAAATATGACATAAATGAACCTATCTGTGAAACAGAGACAGACTCATAGACATAGAGAACAGATTTGTGGTTGCCAAGGGGGAGGGGGTTAGGGGAGGGATGGAGTAGGAGGTTGGGATTAGCAGATGCAAAGTATTATATATAGGATGGATAAACAACAGGGTCCTATACGGTACAGCACAGGGAACTATATTCAATATCCTATGATAAACTATAATAGAGAAGAATATCAAAAGACTGCTTATATATGTGTAACTGAATCACTTTGCTGTACAGCAGAAATTAACACAGTATTGTAAAACAGCTATACTTCGATAAAAAGAAAAGTGTGTTCTCCAGAAAAGATTTGTGTTTGTTTCTGCAAGCCTCCTGGGGATACCACCAATTTGGAATCACTGGCAAATTTCACGTGGATTTACAGGTCGACCTCATCTTATTGCACTTCACTTTATTGTGCTTCACATATATTGCATTTTTTTACATATCGTAGGTTGGTGGTGACCCTGCTTTAAGCAAGTCTATCAGTGCCAGTTTCCAATTGCATCTGCTCACTTCATTTCTCTGTGTCGCATTTTGGTAATTATCTCAATATCTCAAACCCTCCACCAGCAAAAAGATTACGACTTGCTGAAGGCTCAGGTGATGGGTAGCATTTTTTAGCAATAGAGTATTTTAAAATTAAGGTATGCATTTTTTTAGACATATTGCTATTGCACACTTAGTAGACTATAGTATAATATAAACATAACTTTTATGCACTGGGAAACCCAAAAATGTGTGTGACTCACTTGATTGCTATGGTCTGGAACCGAACCCATAGTATCTCTGAGGTACGTCCGTATTAGGTCAAATATGAATCTTTAAGGACATGCCACCATGGCCACATTTGGCTCTTTTCAGGTTCCCTGAGGTCTACTTTTCCTCTCTTCTACTAGTAGAAGTATTTTGAAAGAAAGTCTGCTTCAAGTTTCACTCTCATTCCAGTGCCCCAATGTGCACAGATCTGCCACATGTTGATCTGAGTTAGTTTTCCTGTTTCTTTTCTTACCAGAGGTCCCAAAGACATCCTTAGGGCACTGTGTACCTCTGGAGAAGAAGGGGGCCCTAAAAATGGAGGCGTTAAAACAACAAAGGCAATAAAAGATAAAAATTTTTATGGAAAAGAAAAATTGTGGGTTTGTACCCATTTCAAGAAAAATATTTCATGGGACTAACAGCTAAAATTGTTTTCTAAATGCTTTGGCAGCTCTCCCTGCCATATCAATAAGTTAATTATGAGTGAATTTCCTTAAAGTCCATTCCTCAACCCGATAACAAGTGATTAACACGTACTTACTAGAGGCCCTAAGAAGCAATTCTCAAAAAACTCTTTTCGCTTCAAATATCGTAAGTAACTCAGTGGATCTCTCAGTGGTCAGCATTTTTATCCACCTGGTTAATCTGCACGTGTCTGGTTTGACAATGTCTGCATTATAGCAGGTGTATGAGTTATACGTCGCCACCACCAAACTTAGTGGCTTTAAACCATGAACATTTAAACAGTCCGTGATCTAGTCTGGGCTCAGCTGTGTGGTTCTTCTGGCCTCAGCTGGATTTGCTCAAGTGTCTGGAGGTGAGCCTGCTTTTGGCTGACACAGGCTGGCCCTGCCTAGGGGGACCGGGCTAACTTGGTTCTCTTCCATGTGTCTCTCATCCCCCAGCAGGCTGGCCTGGGTGTGTTTTCAAGAGAGCATTTTTTTCAAGCCTAGGCAGTGTCTCACCCATGAATATTTCACTGGACACAGCCAGTCACATGACAAGCTGAGAGTCAAGGGATGGACTTCACTCCACCAGGTGAGAACATACAACAAAGGGTGTGAATACAGGGAGGAGTAAAGAACTGTGGCCAAACGATGTGATCTATCACAGCCAGCGTCAGGCATTGCTCTCACAGGGGGCATGTCAGGCAGCTGGTTTAATGGACCAGGGTGCCCCTCAGGCACTGGGGCACAGACAGACAGAACTCTCCTCCCTCCTTCCTGAATCCACTTTGGTCTTTGACTTCAGAGTCAAGGTGTCTTGCTCTCTCACTACACACCTACTTCTCCTGGTAACGCAATGTTAGGGTTTTCAGAGATCACCTAGGAAGGCAGTGGTCAAGCAGGGCTGATCTTCCTGGGGCCAAGGAGTCCACTCCCCAGCTCAGGCCAGGGCAGCTACTCAAGTCTCTGGGCACATTGCTGAAAGTAAATAAAATGCGGCTGGAGTTCGATCACTTAAAAACTGAACATGATTTCTTTCCTGCATTAACTGGGGATACCTTAAATTGATGACCTGGAGAGAATCTATCGAATCTTTGGTTTGTCAATACCATGCCAAGGAAAGGAATATAAATCAGAGAGCAATTATAAGAAATTGTGTAGGATGCTGCAAAGCCCAAGGTCAGGGGCCAGGACACCCACTTGCCTCCATGAACTCAGAGCCCACACCAGGGCTGGGGCACACCAGGTGTGTGCTTAATAAGTGCCCAGCAGCCTTGGCTTCACAAGCAAAGAATATGCTTGTGATACTTTGGTGCAAAGAGAAGGGCCGAGTAGATGTATCCTGAGAAAGATTAGGGGAGACCCTGAAGGGCCTTTGGTCTGAAAGAAAGGTCCATATGGGGTATATTTGTCAGAACTATAAAGGGAACAAGTGACAGAAACCTAACTCCCGTTTGCCTAAAAAGAAGGGGAGATTTCTTGTCTCAGATGACTGAATAACCCGGAAGGCTGGCAAAGGAACTGGCCTCAGGAACACTTGGAACCAGCAGCTCTGTCCCTTTCGCTCCCTCTCCTCTGCTTCCCAGGTTTTCTCTGCCTCAACTCTAATCTCACTGACCTTTTTTCTTCACGTTGTAGGTGGAGGGTAGGGAATTGTTGTGGAACTGATCAATAACCAGCCCTGAACTCCATCTGGAAACCTCCATCTGGAAACTTTGTGACCAGAGAGAGGAAAGGGCGCTCTCTTCTGAGATCTTATCTGAAAATCCCCAGGAAGGGTTCTGACTGGCCAGGCCTGTGTCATGGGATCCATCCTAGGCTGACGGATGGAGCTGGAGTTGGGGGTATGGGGCAGGAATGGGGTCCATGATTGGTAGTCCTCACCAGAACCACGTGATTCACAGGCACATTTCCAGAAGACGAGGATACTGTTGGGGGCAGAAGAACCATCCCGTCCACCACAGAGGGCAGATCATTCTAGTACAAGGCACAGCTTTGTCCCTATATGCTTCACCTTCACACCTCACCTAGCTTATGGGGGATGCGCACCGGTAGAGATTGTAAGCTACTCTTTTGCTGAAGGGAGACTGGGCTGAGGTTAGTGAAATGTGGACGGGGAGTGAAGTAGACAGGAACTATCACCTTCTTAAACGTGCTAAGCACCACACAAGGTGCTTGACAAATATTATCTTTTAAGCCTTATACTGAACACTTGAGGGGTTCTTAGTCCCACTGAGGCCCAGAAAGGACAAGTGGGAAACCCAAGGTCAAACGGTGGTGGAACACCTGAAACAAGGCTCTCTGACCTACTCCCCCAATAACCTAACTAGACCGTGAAACCCTCTCTGAGCCCCAGCAATTCCACCGCCAGGTTTTGACCCTGGAGAGGTAAGGGCTTATGTCCATCAGACAACATACATAAGAATGTTTCCAGCAACTTCATTCAGCCCCAAACTAGAAACAAGCCGATGGCATCAACAATGGAATGGATAGATGATTTGTGGCATATTTGAACGTGGAATACTCCCTGGCACAGAAAACAAACAAACTTGTTAACGTGCATGAACAGACATTTTGTTAGAAGACAGACACAAAAGAAAACATACTGTATGCAGTGCATTTATAGAAGTTCAAGAATAAGCAAAGCCAATCATGGTGACAGGGATCAAATCGCAGTTACCTCTGCGGTGGGGTAGACACTGGGAAGAGGCACCAGGAAGCCTGAGGGCGTGCTGGGAAACTGGTTACTTGGGTGTATCCATAGATAAGAAGGCAACAAGCTGTACACTTAAGATCTGTGTACTCTATTGTATATATGCCACACCTCCATTCAAAAAACAACTATTCTCAGGTTTGATTGAAGTTCCAAACCCTTCCAATTTGCATTGTTCTTTAATTTTCATTCATTTCATTGCTCACTCATTTATTCAGAACAGAACCTGGGGTTTTCCCATCTAAGTTTCCAACTGTATCATTTCTCAGTGTATCTCCCTACAGGTGCTCTAGTGAGACCGCACTCAGCAGACCACTCTGGGGTTCCACCCTCCCCTTCACCCAGTTCCCAAATTCCAAAAAAGAAAACCCAGAAGTTCCAAAGGGGCCTCCTCCTTTCCTGGGCTCAACCATCAGGGTGAGTTGGGGCTGGGAATGCCAGCTCCAAGCACACGATCCTCCTGAGCCAGGTGGCCAAGAAGAGCTAGAGCTCCCTGGAGGAGCTGAGGAGGGGCTGCCCGGCAGAGGCAGGATGTGGGGAGATCAATCCTTCCACACTTGCCCTGAAGGAGGAGCACCAATAGAAACATCCTCATAGAAGGCACTGGAACCAGACACAGGACCATGGCTACAGGGGCCAGACGCAGTGGGAAAGGGGCTCTGTTTTGGGCTTGCTTTGCAGGTTGGCTAGTTCCTTACTTACCCACTGGATGACTTTGATCTTGCCCATGTCAACTTCCTTACCAGCAAAATGGACCCCAAATACCCATTCATAGGGTTATCTTGAGTTAGAGATCAAAAGTAGACTTTGCAGAAGGGCTAATCTAGTTTATACAGTGCCTTCTCATGAATGACAAAAGAGGAATCCTTCCTCAAAAGATTTTACTGCCTTACATTGGAAATTTATCATAATATACTGATTTTCTTAGGACAAGAGATATCATAGCCATCTGTCATAAAAAAAATGGTCATATTAAGCTTTCAAAGCCACAAGGTCTCTAATGTGACTGGTAACCAGTAGGGTTGTGCAGTGTACAACGTGAACAACCATATATATCCCTGCTTCCAGGATATGAGGCAGTATGAGAATACAGGAGCTTTGCCTTATTTTTCTAGCCAGGAGGCTTAAGTTAGCTCCTTCATTCTTGCAGGGCATTACTCTTGCTATGGACTAAATTGTGTCCCATCCCCACCCCATGAAAATTCATATGTTTGAGGCTTTGGGAGAGAATTAGGTTTAGATGAGGGGCTCATGATGGGATTAGTGCCCTCATAAGAAGAGGAGGAGGCACCAGGTTTCTCCCTCTGCCATGTGAGGACACAGTAAGAAGGCGGCCATCTGCAAGCCAGGAAGAGGGCCCTCACCAGGAGCCAACCAAGCTAGCACCCTGATCTTGGATTTCTAGCCTCCTGTGAAATACCTTTCTACTGTTTAAACCAGTCTGTGGTATTTTGCTATGGCAACCCAAGCTGAGTAAGGCAGATTTTAGTCCCAAGAAGTGGGGTACTGCTGTCATAAATACCTAAAAATGTAGAAGTGATTTTGGAACTGGGTAATGGGTAGAGACTGAGGAGTCTTAAGATGCATTCTAGAAGTAAGGACCTTAAAGGGGATTCTGGTGAGGCCTTAGAATTGAGGAACATGTCATTGGAAACTAGAGGAAAGGCACGATCTCTGTTTTAATGTGACAAAGAACTTGGCCGGACCGTCTCTAGTGTTTGGTGGAAAGTAGAACTTTCGAGGGATGAAATTGAATACTTAGCTGGGGAGGTTTCTAAGCAAAGCATTGAAGGAGTGCTTTGCTTCCCTCCTGACTGCATAAAGTGCCAAAGAAGAGAGATGTATTGAAGAAGCAGTTGTTAAGTAAAAAGGAACCAGAGCTTGAAGATTTGGAAACTTGTCAGCCTATCTGTATTGCAAAAAATGAGATATCTTGATCTGAAATGAACACGAAGGGTGTGGCTGAACGGGATTTGATAAGGAGGTCATGGGTACAACTCGGGGGACGACACTGGTTCCAGGAACCTCACAGATAACCAAATTCAAGGATGTTCAAATTCTTTATATAAAATTGCATCGTATTTGCATGTAACCTGCACACATCCTCCCATATACTTTAAATCATCTCTAGATTACTTATAATACCTAATACAATGTAAATGCTATGTACATAGTTGTAAATACAATGTAAATGGTATGTAAAGAATTGCCTGCATGTGGGAAATTCAAGTTTTGCTTTTTGGAACTTTCTGGAACCTGTTTTTGAATATTTTTGGAATATTCCAAAATGTGGAACCTGCAAATGTGGAGGGCTTACTGTATATAATGACACTGCCAGCTTGAACTAAAGGGGACAGAGAAAACAGGGTGAAATGAAGGAAAAGTGCTGGACCTCTTAGATGAGCCTTCAGAGCTGGATCACAGAGCTGTTTGCAGCAGGTGCTATTCTTCAAGAAAAGGGAAGATGGATCCCAAAGGCGATTCAGAGGTCATCAGGACCCTCTGTTCGGGGGCCAGACAGCCCCTGACTAAAGCCTAGGGGCCACAGCTGCCCAGAGTGTTAGGGATGTGACCCCCACTCAGCAGAGATGCAGAGAACGGACCCCTGGTCCAGTGGGTCTGGAAGGCAGAGCATTGAACCAAAAAGGATTATTCTTGAGACTGAAGATCTAGTGGAGTTTCCCTTGCTAAGTTTTGACTTGCTTGGGACTTATTACTCTTTTTTTCTTTTCTGTTTCTCCATTTTCAATGGAAATGCCTATCCTTTGTCTGGAAGCACATAACCTGTCTGGATTCACAGGTTCACAGCTGGAGCGGAATTTTGCCTCTCGTGGGTTAGAGTGCAAAGGCAGAGGATGGTCTGGGAACTTCTAGCTACCCGAGTCTCACCCATATCTGACATTTAGATGAGACTTTTGGCTTTAGACTCCGACTTGATGCTAGAATTAGTTAAGGCTTTTGGGAGCCGTTGGAGTGGAATGAATGTACTTTTTATGAGAGAAGGCCACGAGTTTGGGGGGTCAGGGCTGGAATGCTATGGACTGAATATTTGTGTCCCCACCAAATTCATATATTGAAGGCCTAATGGGATGGTATTTGCAGGTGCGGCCTTTCGGGGGTAATTAGGTCATGAAGGTGGAGCCCTTGAGATGGGATAAGTGTCTTCACAAGAAAAAGAGAGGGTAAGAGCTCTCTTTTTGCCTTGTGAGGACACAGCAAGGGAGAGGCTGTCTGCAAGCTAGGAAGAGGGCCCTTTCTAGAGCCCAGCCACGCTGGCACCCTGGCCTTGAACTTCTAGCTTCCAGAGCTGTGAGAAATCAATTCTGAACGCCTATGCCGCCCGGTCTACGGTATTTTGTGATGGCAGCCACGGCAGACTAAGACAGGTCTCATTGCCTGCTGAAGTAACTGTCCCTGAAGAGATACTGATAATGGCTTGTTATTACCCCTCACAGGGACATTTGAATTCTAGGGTCTAAACTAAGCCCCTAGGAGTGAAGTGCTCACGGTGGGCCTTTGAGCCGCATGGCTGTCAGTGGGCAGGGATGTATTTAAGGGAGAAGGGAGATGCTGCCACCTCCTGAGACAGCTGCCCTCCCTCATCAGACTGCAAACAACACTCTCTTCCACGCATGCCTGAAGATGGTCTTGGCTCTAGGTTCTGAGGCCCTGCTCTCTGGGAAGGAGACTGATCCTTCCAGATGCAAGGGTATTAAAGTCCCTGAGGTGGGAGTTTACCATCCCTGGAGCCTCCTTCTGGCTATAAAATTAGACCTGCCTATTTCAGAGAGCCAGCTGGCAGGTGGGAGGAGTAGGGAGTGGGCTCTGACCCCTCCAGGGATGCCTGGCTTAGAGACAATAAGGGAAGTCATCTAGTGTCTTCTACACGTTTCCTTCCCCACAGTTTCTGCTTTAGTATTTTGGGAGGAAAAAAAAGCATTCTGGTGATGAAAGTGGGCCCTGCTAGAAGAACATGGCTGCCCTTGGAGGGAATGGATCCCTGGGGAACCCAGGGTGTCCCAAGCTCCACGGGGCTTCCTGGAGGCTGAGCCTCTTCAGTCCCTTGTTCATTTGGCATCTCCCATGGGTGCCCCAGTGTGTAAGCCGTGGGGAGACATAGATGTACAGGAAAACACCCGCACTCCTGCCAGGAGCCCACAGCCTGCTGTAGGACTCAGGCTTGCAGACAAATCATTACCAAAGGGTGTGAGAAGTCCTGCAGGAGAAATGATGGAACTATGGTGCCGGGGGTATGCACAGGAGGGGAAAAAGTCCTCCTGACGCCTCAGGAAGGGCTCCCAAAAGGAGGTCACATTTGTACACCATGGGTCAGAGTGCAAAGGCAGAGGATGGTCTGGGAACAGCTGAGGGGCATGGGATGGGTTGGCAATGGATAGACCCAGACACCCAGGCAGGGGCAAGGTCCTCGGGGGCCTGTGGGTAGCACTGAGTGGTTCAGATCTTATCCAAAGTAGGTGTTGGAACTATAAGATTTTCAGCAAAGGCAGGAGGTAACTTTCCCAGCGAAGAAAAGCACGTGCTCACCTGAAACCTGGGCTCCCCCAGGAAGGAGCATCAGCGGTCTGAGCCCTTGGACCCTCCTCCCTGGAGCCTGGCTGACGCTGCTAGCCAGGGCCTTGCATGTCCAGCCCAACCCTTGACTGTGCTCTGTGCGGGTTGGCCCACCTGTGCTACCATGACTACATCCCTTCCAGTCATCCTGGAAACCTCCAGTGCAGCTTCTCCAGTCATGGCTCAGGTATTGGGGTTCTTTTGTGATCTTAACACATGGGAGTCCAGGAGTAGGTGAATCTTGAAAGAAGAAATCATTCATTCACCTTGAGAAACTAGCAGAGCTCCCTGCTCCCGACCAGGCTGGGGGTCCTGGGAGGGGGCAGAGGTGGAAAACAAGAGGCTGAAGGGTCCCAGCCCTGACTCTACCCAGTCAGGCTCTGGAACAAGGCATTCGTGTTCTTCCTTCTCTCCTAAGGATGTCTACATGAAAATATACTTACACAATAGAGCCCAGGCCGCACTCAACGTGACCCTCAACCAACGGAACAGGCTGCTGCCTTCCCTGCTCCACGTGAAGGGACCCTGACCTCCCAATAATCCTGCAAACAAATGACCTTGATTTTCACTCCATTACCAGGGCTAATCTGTCAACTCCCTCCTGACTCGCACAGGAAGTAGGCTCATTCATTATGGATGGTGTGTGTACTTTGCTGAGTCCTCCTGAGGAATCCGTTATGTGGTGTGTAGTGACACTTTCCTAAGCAAAGGGCAGGGCTGAGACGTGTCTCCCAGGAAAGCGTCAGGTCCAAAGAGCAAAGGGCTAAAGCATGAAGTGATGCCTCTCGCCCCCCCACCCCTACCCAGCAGGCAGCTCTGCGCCATTCAATCGCTCCTCCACTTGCCGATCCTGTGATGAGCTCAAGGCCACAGCGTCATCTCCCTGGGCAGCTCCATGCCCATTTTGTCCTCAGCCCCTCTTGGTTTACAGAGGGGAAGACAGGGAGTCTCAGGGAGGGAGCTTAGATTAGTTCTTCCAGGGCAGCGGTTCTCAACCTTCAGGGCACATCAGAGTCCCCAGGAAGGCTGGGAAAAACTCAGATTGCTGGGCCCCACCCCAGAGCTTCTGTTCAGCAGGTCTGGGTGGGCCTGAGAATCTCCTTTCTAACAGGCTTCCATGTAATGTTGGTGCCGATGCTGGCCTGAGGTCCACACTTTGAAAACCACTGCTCTAGCTCCTTCCCTGGCACCTTCCTCACAGGTGATGCTGGAAACACTACGTGTGCTTCTTCCTCTCAGTTGCCTTCTTCCAGTCACCACTCTCTACTATTTTATTTTCTTGTCTGTCTGCCTTCCCAGACTGTCCGTCCCTAGAGAGCAGGATCTGTGTCTTAACTACCTGTGGATTCCCAGGGAAAATACTTAGCAGGACTCAAACTGCTTGGAGAGCAGTGGATCTCTCTCCGGGAAGAAGTGGCATTGGGGTGGGATGGGTCCCAAGAGGCACTATTACTTTTTCATCGTATTTAATGCTATCCTGTCTGGATTTTTGAAAAGGAGAACAATTCATGTATTATTGTGTGATTAAAAAACTGTGTCAAGAGAATGAGAAGACAAGCCACAGACTGGGAGAAAATAATTATAAAAGACACATCTGATAAAAGACTGCTTCCACAATGTACAAAGAACTCTTAGAACTCAAAGATAAGCAAACAACCCAACTAAACAATGGGCCAAAGACCTTAATAGATGTCTCATCAGAGAAGATATACAGATGGCAAATAAAAATGAAAATATGCTCCGCCTTATATGTCATCAAGGAAATACAAATTAAAACAACAAGATACTACTGCACACCTCTTAGGATGGTCAAAATCCAGAATACTGACAATACTGAATGCTGGAGAGGATGTGGAGCAACAGGAGCTCTCCTTCACGGCTGGTGGGAATGCAAAATGGTACGGCCTATTTGGAAGACAGCTTGGTAGTTTCTTACAAAACTAAACCTACTCCAACCATACAATGCAGCCATTGTGCTCCTTGGTATTTACCCACAAGAACTGAAAACTTACGTCCGCATAAAAGTCTGCACATGAATGTTTCTAGCTGCTTTATTCATAATTGATGTCCTTCAGTAGCAACC